>NC_086452.1:383656165-383959290 GCF_028390025.1 Pseudophryne corroboree
GGCTCCTCTGTGCTGCTGTGGCATAAGCTGCAGCACATCGTTCTGCCTCATGCTCTCCCCGGAGAGCTCTCTTCTGCTCAAAAGTGGGCGTGGCTATGACTGTGTTAGGGGGGGGGGGGTCGCCCCCTTCGACCCCCCCCCCCCCCCCTAGATCCGACCCTGCCAATAGTGCAAACAGAAAAAACAAGTGTAGTATTTAACTTAACCAGCGCTTTATCGATGATCCGATAGATCACTTGTTCTCATGCATCATCCCGATATGCAGTGGTGGAAATATGCCAAAAAATAAAATATATAGTGTAACACAGTTTTACTTTTACATGAATAACAGACAATATTAAAATGCTCAAATATGAACATAAAGTGCAAAGCAAGGCATAATCTTCTCTCCAAGGCAGGAAGGAGGCTTTCCAGTCAAGTGATACAGTAGATATTTACCAGATAAGTAGGAACTGCGGTTTAGGCAGATCAATACACGTTCATATAGATAACATTAGGGATCCCGGGAAAGTCGTATTGAGCATTTTGTCTGTTATTCATGTAAAGTTAAAACTGTGTTACACTATATATTTTATTTTTTGTCATATTTCCCCCACTGCATATCGGGATGATGCATGAGAACAAGTGATCTATCGGATCATCGATAAAGCGCTGGTTAAGTTAAATACTTCATTTGTTTTTTCTATTGGCACACGTCACTAGGTTGTAGCATCTGTATTCACTTAAGTTTCTATACTACTTTTTCTATTTCTATTTCAGAGGGTCAGATAATTTTCCTACATGCAATGGAAGCCATTCCCCCCACATGACACGTATGTAAATGACAGTAGGAACAACGAGGACGTACATAGACAATCCCTGTTCAAGACACAATAATCACTGACTATTAAACCTGCAAATGATGGCTTGCATATAAGAAAATGCCTAATTTTCACAATTATCTAAGTTACATATTTTCTGTTGCAAGTACTCTGAAATGAACTACAAATGCATCATATGAATACCATTTGCCACTCATACTCAGTGTGGCAATTCATATTCCACCATAAAGTAATAGACACTTGTAACAACGCAGACTCTTGTTTGTTACAGTTGTTTATCATCACTTTAGACCCTTATTGTTACTGTATTGTTTCATAGTTTGCAGTCAATTTATTATGAGGTCTCTCATTACAGCACACTTATTAGGCGGGCTGCGGAACTAGTCTAGACAGTGACCTGAGCTGCCCCGTCGAAAATAATGATGAAACAATATAATTAAATCATAAAAACAAGTTCAAGCCTCAATTACATGTCTCATTTATATTTAGCCAGAGTAATCCTTTGTATATCCTTTGTATATGAATATAATAC
Organism: Pseudophryne corroboree; assembly: GCF_028390025.1. Classification (NCBI taxonomy): domain Eukaryota; kingdom Metazoa; phylum Chordata; class Amphibia; order Anura; family Myobatrachidae; genus Pseudophryne; species Pseudophryne corroboree. The sequence goes on from NC_086452.1 coordinate 383,657,519, forward strand.
CTGCCTGCATCCAGAGCACTGATGTTCAATAGCTCTGTGCCCTCTCTCTGGTTTACGTCATAGAGCAAGACGAAAACTGAATGGCAGCCACCAGCAAAGGCGTCACATGATACATTAGAGAAGGCATAAGAAGGAGAACAGTGTTATTTTACACCACCCAGTCTTCTTCCTTCCTATGCAGACTCCAAACTAAAGGTTTAGCCAGTGAGTGGTGAAATGTAGAGAGCTGAGAGAGATGTGGAGTAATTGGGGCAGTTTTGGAGTTCAAGTGGGATCTGAGGAATTATGCTGGTCTGAAGGCATGTAGGGGCATTTTATGTTTGCCTGTTGGAGGTCTTATGACATGTATCGGGTTATCTAGATGGTAGGGGACCTTCAATCAGAGTTTGCATATAATAAAAAAAAACTACATGCTGCGTCGAGTTTTTCACAGGCATACCTTTGGCACCTCACGTATATTATACACAGCATTTTATAAGCAACAGACAAGAAAACTTGCATGGATGTGCCAATTGTATCCTATATGTCTCTTCCACTAACTGCTTATAAAAGGAATAGTCCAACGCGGGAGAATATCTTACGTTACATGTAACATCTTGTATTTTGCTGCTGAACGAAATGCACAATATTCTGGGGTAAACTGCATTGACAGTCTTGAAACACCTGACAAAATGTATTACCCAAAATGGTGCAAATTTATGGTGATAATAAAATGGAAAGATCTGCATAGTGGTAGTAGAGACGTACACTATTCTTTGTAACTAGGGATAGCTACTCAAACGTGTCAATCCAATGCGGTGCACGTTGGGTCCTGCGAACCGTTCCCACGGCACATTGGCACAATGAATTACATTTGCAATCCAATTCCAAACTCAAAATTCAATTACAAACTCAGAGGAAATTTGCGGGTTTTTGCGCGCTCTCCCTAAGGGTGTGAAAAGGTAGGGAAAACCATTATTTTAATGTAATAATGTCGGGCCATTCTTCAGAACCCCTTGGCAAACCAGCGTTTTCAATTTGCTTAATTGGGCCAATAATTACATGTAATTTTTGAGGTTAATGAAAACAAATGGCCTGACATTACTCCCAAAATCAACTTTTTTGTTTTTGTATGCACCCCAAGGTTTAAGTGGCCTCAAATTACCACAAAATCACAATTTATTTATTTTTGCGTTTTCGTTTAATTTTGAAACTAAACTAAAAATTTGCTTTTTATAATTTTTTTACCTTTGAAAAAAAAAAAAAAAAGCACATATCATTCGACACCTTTCAAAAGCATCCAGCACTTTCCTTATGCCCACTAAAAGGCTTCTATATGATTCTGCTAACAAAATTGTCACTATTTGGGGTCCAGGAAGGTCTCCCCACTTTTTCATGTACTTCTCCCATGTTGCATTTAAAAAAATAATAATTTGCACACCTTCAGCGAAAGTACCGCAAATAGGCATCTATAATTGCAGCTCGCATTTCTCAGATTCACAAAACAAACTCGCATTTAATTGGATTGAGTCCAAAGACTCATTCATTTAATCTATTGCAACACTTCAGTGCCAGTGTGGATCTGTGCAATTGTGTGACCATCCTTCAGCTAGCTGCACATCCTAAAAGGTGAATTGCCTAAGTACAAGCAAATATGTAGGAACACAAATACAGCTATTTCAGCCTTATTAGAGCTCATCAGTGCAGGATATGGAGAAACTCCTTTTATGATGTAAGACTTGTACAGCATCCATACGGAGACACAAGTAGAAAGACAGCCAGTACCCAAGACGGTTACCAGGAGTGGCCACGCACAATGAGGGTAATTCCAAGTTGATCGCAGCAGGACATTTTTTTAGCAGTTTGGCAAAACCATGTGCAGTGCAGGGGAGGCAGATATAACATTTGCAGAGAGAGTTAGATTTGGGTGAGTTATTTTGTTTCTGTGCAGGGTAAATACTGGCTGATTTATTTTTACACTGCAATTTAGATTGCAGATTGAACTCACCACACCCAAATCTATCTTTCTCTGCACATGTTATATCTGCCTCCCCTGCAGTGCACATGGTTTTGCCCAACTGCTAACAAAGTTCCTGCTGCGATCAACTCAGAATTACCCCCAATATACAGTAAGTACACTTGCTTTTAGAAACACTCAGTGAATGATGAAATACAAAACATGGACAAATTGTTTTGCTGATCTCTGTGTCCAACTGTGAATGTTTCTTTCATGCATAACAGAGCTCCTCAAATAATCCTCTTAGCGATAGATTTGTAAAATCTAGGTTTTATGATAATACCCTCCTGGCCACACACACTATCATTCTGTATGCTGGAAGGCACTGTATGCCACAAAATGTGTCCACTGCAATGTAGAGATGAGCGGGTTCGGTTTCTCTGAATCCGAACCCGCCAGAACTTCATGTTTTTTTTCACGGGTCCGAGCGACTCGGATCTTCCCGCCTTGCTCGGTTAACCCGAGCGCGCCCGAACGTCATCATGACGCTGTCGGATTCTCGCGAGGCTCGGATTCTATATAAGGAGCCGCGCGTCGCCGCCATTTTCACACGTGCATTGAGATTGATAGGGAGAGGACGTGGCTGGCGTCCTCTCCGTTTAGACACTTGATTTACTAATTTTGGGGAGCATTAGGAGTACTCAGTAGTGTACAGTGCAGAGTTTTGCTGATAGTGACCAGTGACCACCACTTTTATTTATAATCCGTTCTCTGCCTGAAAAAAGCGATACACAGCACACAGTGACTCAGTCACATACCATATCTGTGTGCACTGCTCAGGCTCAGGCCAGTGTGCTGCATCATCTATTATCTATATATAATATTATATATCTGTCTGACTGCTCAGCTCACACAGCTTATAATTGTGGGGGAGACTGGGGAGCACTACTGCAGTGCCAGTTATAGGTTATAGCAGGAGCCAGGAGTACATAATATATTATATAGTGAGTGACCACCAGACACACAGTGCAGTTTATTTAATATATCCGTTCTCTGCCTGAAAAAAGCGATACACACAGTGACTCAGTCAGTCACATACCATATCTGTGTGCACTGCTCAGGCTCAGGCCAGTGTGCTGCATCATCTATATATATTATATATCTGTCTGACTGCTCAGCTCACACAGCTTATAATTGTGGGGGAGACTGGGGAGCACTACTGCAGTGCCAGTTATAGGTTATAGCAGGAGCCAGGAGTACATAATATTAGATTAAAATTAAACAGTGCACACTTTTGCTGCAGGAGTGCCACTGCCAGTGTGACTAGTGACCAGTGACCTGACCACCAGTATATAATATTAGTAGTATACTATCTCTTTATCAACCAGTCTATATTAGCAGCAGACACAGTACAGTGCGGTAGTTCACGGCTGTGGCTACCTCTGTGTCGGCACTCGGCAGCCCGTCCATAATTGTATATACCACCTAACCGTGGTTTTTTTTTCTTTCTTTATACATACATACTAGTTACGAGTATACTATCTCTTTATCAACCAGTCTATATATTAGCAGCAGACACAGTACAGTGCGGTAGTTCACGGCTGTGGCTACCTCTGTGTCGGCACTCGGCAGCCCGTCCATAATTGTATATACCACCTAACCGTGGTTTTTTTTTCTTTCTTTATACATACATACTAGTTACGAGTATACTATCTCTTTATCAACCAGTCTATATATTAGCAGCAGACACAGTACAGTGCGGTAGTTCACGGCTGTGGCTACCTCTGTGTCGGCACTCGGCAGCCCGTCCATAATTGTATATACCACCTAACCGTGGTTTTTTTTTCTTTCTTTATACATACATACTAGTTACGAGTATACTATCTCTTTATCAACCAGTCTATATTAGCAGCAGACACAGTACAGTGCGGTAGTTCACGGCTGTGGCTACCTCTGTGTCGGCACTCGGCAGCCCGTCCATAATTGTATATACCACCTAACCGTGGTTTTTTTTTCTTTCTTTATACATACATACTAGTTACGAGTATACTATCTCTTTATCAACCAGTCTATATATTAGCAGCAGACACAGTACAGTGCGGTAGTTCACGGCTGTGGCTACCTCTGTGTCGGCACTCGGCAGCCCGTCCATAATTGTATATACCACCTAACCGTGGTTTTTTTTTCTTTCTTTATACATACATACTAGTTACGAGTATACTATCTCTTTATCAACCAGTCTATATATTAGCAGCAGACACAGTACAGTGCGGTAGTTCACGGCTGTGGCTACCTCTGTGTCGGCACTCGGCAGCCCGTCCATAATTGTATATACCACCTAACCGTGGTTTTTTTTTCTTTCTTTATACATACATACTAGTTACGAGTATACTATCTCTTTATCAACCAGTCTATATATTAGCAGCAGACACAGTACAGTGCGGTAGTTCACGGCTGTGGCTACCTCTGTGTCGGCACTCGGCAGCCCGTCCATAATTGTATATACCACCTAACCGTGGTTTTTTTTTCTTTCTTTATACATACATACTAGTTACGAGTATACTATCTCTTTATCAACCAGTCTATATTAGCAGCAGACACAGTACAGTGCGGTAGTTCACGGCTGTGGCTACCTCTGTGTCGGCACTCGGCAGCCCGTCCATAATTGTATATACCACCTAACCGTGGTTTTTTTTTCTTTCTTTATACATACATACTAGTTACGAGTATACTATCTCTTTATCAACCAGTCTATATATTAGCAGCAGACACAGTACAGTGCGGTAGTTCACGGCTGTGGCTACCTCTGTGTCGGCACTCGGCAGCCCGTCCATAATTGTATATACCACCTAACCGTGGTTTTTTTTTCTTTCTTTATACATACATACTAGTTACGAGTATACTATCTCTTTATCAACCAGTCTATATATTAGCAGCAGACACAGTACAGTGCGGTAGTTCACGGCTGTGGCTACCTCTGTGTCGGCACTCGGCAGCCCGTCCATAATTGTATATACCACCTAACCGTGGTTTTTTTTACTTTCTTTATACATACATACTAGTTACGAGTATACTATCTCTTTATCAACCAGTCTATATATTAGCAGCAGACACAGTACAGTGCGGTAGTTCACGGCTGTGGCTACCTCTGTGTCGGCACTCGGCAGCCCGTCCATAATTGTATATACCACCTAACCGTGGTTTTTTTTTCTTTCTTTATACATACATACTAGTTACGAGTATACTATCTCTTTATCAACCAGTCTATATATTAGCAGCAGACACAGTACAGTGCGGTAGTTCACGGCTGTGGCTACCTCTGTGTCGGCACTCGGCAGCCCGTCCATAATTGTATATACCACCTAACCGTGGTTTTTTTTTCTTTCTTTATACATACATACTAGTTACGAGTATACTATCTCTTTATCAACCAGTCTATATATTAGCAGCAGACACAGTACAGTGCGGTAGTTCACGGCTGTGGCTACCTCTGTGTCGGCACTCGGCAGCCCGTCCATAATTGTATACTAGTATCCAATCCATCCATCTCCATTGTTTACCTGAGGTGCCTTTTAGTTGTGCCTATTAAAATATGGAGAACAAAAATGTTGAGGTTCCAAAATTAGGGAAAGATCAAGATCCACTTCCACCTCGTGCTGAAGCTGCTGCCACTAGTCATGGCCGAGACGATGAAATGCCAGCAACGTCGTCTGCCAAGGCCGATGCCCAATGGCATAGTACAGAGCATGTCAAAACCAAAACACCAAATATCAGTAAAAAAAGGACTCCAAAACCTAAAAAAAAATTGTCGGAGGAGAAGCGTAAACTTGCCAATATGCCATTTACCACACGGAGTGGCAAGGAACGGCTGAGGCCCTGGCCTATGTTCATGGCTAGTGGTTCAGCTTCACATGAGGATGGAAGCACTCAGCCTCTCGCTAGAAAACTGAAAAGACTCAAGCTGGCAAAAGGCAAAGCACCGCAAAGAACTGTGCGTTCTTTGAAATCCCAAATCCACAAGGAGAGTCCAATTGTGTCGGTTGCGATGCCTGACCTTCCCAACACTGGACGTGAAGAGCATGCGCCTTCCACCATTTGCACGCCCCCTGCAAGTGCTGGAAGGAGCACCCGCAGTCCAGTTCCTGATAGTCAGATTGAAGATGTCAGTGTTGAAGTACACCAGGATGAGGAGGATATGGGTGTTGCTGGCGCTGGGGAGGAAATTGACCAGGAGGATTCTGATGGTGAGGTGGTTTGTTTAAGTCAGGCACCCGGGGAGACACCTGTTGTCCGTGGGAGGAATATGGCCGTTGACATGCCAGGTGAAAATACCAAAAAAATCAGCTCTTCGGTGTGGAGGTATTTCACCAGAAATGCGGACAACAGGTGTCAAGCCGTGTGTTCCCTTTGTCAAGCTGTAATAAGTAGGGGTAAGGACGTTAACCACCTCGGAACATCCTCCCTTATACGTCACCTGCAGCGCATTCATAATAAGTCAGTGACAAGTTCAAAAACTTTGGGTGACAGCGGAAGCAGTCCACTGACCAGTAAATCCCTTCCTCTTGTAACCAAGCTCACGCAAACCACCCCACCAACTCCCTCAGTGTCAATTTCCTCCTTCCCCAGGAATGCCAATAGTCCTGCAGGCCATGTCACTGGCAATTCTGACGAGTCCTCTCCTGCCTGGGATTCCTCCGATGCATCCTTGCGTGTAACGCCTACTGCTGCTGGCGCTGCTGTTGTTGCCGCTGGGAGTCGATGGTCATCCCAGAGGGGAAGTCGTAAGCCCACTTGTACTACTTCCAGTAAGCAATTGACTGTTCAACAGTCCTTTGCGAGGAAGATGAAATATCACAGCAGTCATCCTACTGCAAAGCGGATAACTGAGGCCTTGGCATCCTGGGTGGTGAGAAACGTGGTTCCGGTATCCATCATTACTGCAGAGCCAACTAGAGACTTGTTGGAGGTACTGTGTCCCCGGTACCAAATACCATCTAGGTTCCATTTCTCTAGGCAGGCGATACCGAAAATGTACACAGACCTCAGAAAAAGAGTCACCAGTGTCCTAAAAAATGCAGCTGTACCCAATGTCCACTTAACCACGGACATGTGGACAAGTGGAGCAGGGCAGGGTCAGGACTATATGACTGTGACAGCCCACTGGGTAGATGTATGGACTCCCGCCGCAAGAACAGCAGCGGCGGCACCAGTAGCAGCATCTCGCAAACGCCAACTCTTTCCTAGGCAGGCTACGCTTTGTATCACCGCTTTCCAGAATACGCACACAGCTGAAAACCTCTAACGGCAACTGAGGAAGATCATCGCGGAATGGCTTACCCCAATTGGACTCTCCTGTGGATTTGTGGCATCGGACAACGCCAGCAATATTGTGTGTGCATTAAATCTGGGCCAATTCCAGCACGTCCCATGTTTTGCACATACCTTGAATTTGGTGGTGCAGAATTTTTTAAAAAACGACAGGGGCGTGCAAGAGATGCTGTCGGTGGCCAGAAAAATTGCGGGACACTTTCGGCGTACAGGCACCACGTACAGAAGACTGGAGCACCACCAAAAACTACTGAACCTGCCCTGCCATCATCTGAAGCAAGAAGTGGTAACGAGGTGGAATTCAACCCTCTATATGCTTCAGAGGTTGGAGGAGCAGCAAAAGGCCATTCAAGCCTATACAATTGAGCACGATATAGTAGGTGGAATGCACCTGTCTCAAGTGCAGTGGAGAATGATTTCAACGTTGTGCAAGGTTCTGATGCCCTTTGAACTTGCCACACGTGAAGTCAGTTCAGACACTGCCAGCCTGAGTCAGGTCATTCCCCTCATCAGGCTTTTGCAGAAGAAGCTGGAGGCATTGAAGAAGGAGCTAAAAGGGAGCGATTCCGCTAGGCATGTGGGACTTGTGGATGCAGCCCTTAATTCGCTTAACAAGGATTCACGGGTGGTCAATCTGTTGAAATCAGAGCACTACATTTTGGCCACCGTGCTCGATCCTAGATTTAAAGCCTACCTTGGATCTCTCTTTCCGGCAGACACAGGTCTGCTGGGGTTGAAAGACCTGCTGGTGACAAAATTGTCAAGTCAAGCGGAACGCGACCTGTCAACATCTCCTCCTTCACATTCTCCCGCAACTGGGGGTGCGAGGAAAAGGCTCAGAATTCCGAGCCCACCCGCTGGCGGTGATGCAGGGCAGTCTGGAGCGACTGCTGATGCTGACATCTGGTCCGGACTGAAGGACCTGACAACGATTACGGACACGTCGTCTACTGTCACTGCATATGATTCTCTCAACATTGATAGAATGGTGGAGGATTATATGAGTGACCGCATCCAAGTAGGCACGTCACACAGTCCGTACTTATACTGGCAGGAAAAAGAGGCAATTTGGAGGCCCTTGCACAAACTGGCTTTATTCTACCTAAGTTGCCCTCCCACAAGTGTGTACTCCGAAAGAGTGTTTAGTGCCGCCGCTCACCTTGTCAGCAATCGGCGTACGAGGTTACATCCAGAAAATGTGGAGAAGATGATGTTCATTAAAATGAATTATAATCAATTCCTCCGCGGAGACATTGACCAGCAGCAATTGCCTCCACAAAGTACACAGGGAGCTGAGATGGTGGATTCCAGTGGGGACGAATTGATAATCTGTGAGGAGGGGGATGTACACGGTGATATATCGGAGGGTGAAGATGAGGTGGACATCTTGCCTCTGTAGAGCCAGTTTGTGCAAGGAGAGATTAATTGCTTCTTTTTTGGGGGGGGTCCAAACCAACCCGTCATATCAGTCACAGTCGTGTGGCAGACCCTGTCACTGAAATGATGGGTTGGTTAAAGTGTGCATGTCCTGTTTTGTTTATACAACATAAGGGTGGGTGGGAGGGCCCAAGGACAATTCCATCTTGCACCTCTTTTTTCTTTTCTTTTTCTTTGCATCATGTGCTGATTGGGGAGGGTTTTTTTGGAAGGGACATCCTGCGTGACACTGCAGTGCCACTCCTAGATGGGCCCGGTGTTTGTGTCGGCCACTAGGGTCGCTAATCTTACTCACACAGTCAGCTACCTCATTGCGCCTCTTTTTTTCTTTGCGTCATGTGCTGTTTGGGGAGGTTTTTTTGGAAGGGACATCCTGCGTGACACTGCAGTGCCACTCCTAGATGGGCCCGGTGTTTGTGTCGGCCACTAGGGTCGCTAATCTTACTCACACAGCTACCTCATTGCGCCTCTTTTTTTCTTTGCGTCATGTGCTGTTTGGGGAGGGTTTTTTGGAAGGGACATCCTGCGTGACACTGCAGTGCCACTCCTAGATGGGCCCGGTGTTTGTGTCGGCCACTAGGGTCGCTAATCTTACTCACACAGCTACCTCATTGCGCCTCTTTTTTTCTTTGCGTCATGTGCTGTTTGGGGAGGGTTTTTTGGAAGGGACATCCTGCGTGACACTGCAGTGCCACTCCTAGATGGGCCCGGTGTTTGTGTCGGCCACTAGGGTCGCTAATCTTACTCACACAGCTACCTCATTGCGCCTCTTTTTTTCTTTGCGTCATGTGCTGTTTGGGGAGGGTTTTTTGGAAGGGACATCCTGCGTGACACTGCAGTGCCACTCCTAGATGGGCCCGGTGTTTGTGTCGGCCACTAGGGTCGCTTATCTTACTCACACAGCGACCTCGGTGCAAATTTTAGGACTAAAAATAATATTGTGAGGTGTGAGGTATTCAGAATAGACTGAAAATGAGTGTAAATTATGGTTTTTGAGGTTAATAATACTTTGGGATCAAAATGACCCCCAAATTCTATGATTTAAGCTGTTTTTTAGTGTTTTTTGAAAAAAACACCCGAATCCAAAACACACCCGAATCCGACAAAAAAAATTCGGTGAGGTTTTGCCAAAACGCGTTCGAACCCAAAACACGGCCGCGGAACCGAACCCAAAACACAAAACCCGAAAAATTTCAGGCGCTCATCTCTACTGCAATGCTCGTCTCCTCTGCATGCTGTAAGACAACTGTATACAGACTAGTGTTGCTACAGCATATGTTGGTCACGTGACTGGTTCGCTACCTACACACACCCACAGCCTCTTACCAGGTATAGATAGCGGTCTTGCGTTGTCCCATTCTTTGCTGACAGTTTCTGAATATGTCCTTCCTTGATGAGTTCATTTGCAGGGTTCACAATATCCTCCTCGCCTCCCAGCCGCTCATACACCTCCAGCAGTTTGTGCATCTTTTCCTTTTCCCAAAACAGAAATAGCATTAAAAACAAATACAGATATAGGACCAGCAAAGGTAAAACACAAGTTGATTTGATAGGAACCCTATTGGAATTCTTGTGGCTGGGTTCGGTATGATATCCCGCAGTATACCGACATCGGCATCCTGAACGGTGGAATGCTGATAGGGGCGAGCGCAACAAAGCCAATTGCGGGCTCAGTGGCGAGCTATGCTCACCACAGGTTCTATTCTCCCTGTATGGGTGTAGTGGGCACTGATAGAGGGGGAATCACCTACCTCGCCGGCATACCAGCGGCGGTAAGGTGGCCAGTCAGGATCCCGGCGGCGGTATTGTGACAGCTGGAATCCTGACTAGCGGTATGCTAACCGCATACCTTGTGGCCTACAGATAAGAAAAATGACTAGGCAACCGCACATCATAGTGTACTCAATGCAAATATATGAATAATATCTGAATAATAATGCTCTAAATTAGGCTGGCTACACACACACACACACACACACACACACACACACACACACACACACACACTGACCATAATAGAAACGTACAGTAGTGTCCACATTACAATAGCTATATATATATATATATATATATAGTAATACTCCCATAATAATAGAAATATATAGTAGTGTCCACATTATAGATATATAATATTCATAAAAATTAGAGATGAGAGGGTTCGGTTCTCAAAGAACCAAACCCTACTGGACTTTACGTAACGAGCACGGATCAGAGTCAGGCTCAGGTTTTCCCGCCTGACTTGGAAACCAGAACGAGGAAAACGTCATCATCCCGCTGTCGGATTCTCACGGGGGGGTTGGATTCCATATAAGGAGCCGCGCGTCGCCGCCATTTTCACTCCGGCATTGGAGAGTGTAGAGAGAGGACGTGTCTCCGTCCTCAGTGTCCATGTCTTGTGCTGCATCAGTCCAGTCACAGTGGTGGTGTCCTTTGCTGCCATATGTCCAGTGCTGCTGTATAAGTCCAGTCCAGTCGTGCTGCATCAGTCCAGTGGTGGTGTCCCTGTGCTGCCGTATATGTCCAGTGATCCTGCCGTATATGTCCATTGGTACTGCCGTATATGTCCAGTGATCCTGCCGTATATATGTCCAGTGATCCTGCCGTATAAGTCCAGTGATCCTGCCGTATAAGTCCAGTGATCCTGCCGTATAAGTCCAGTGATCCTGCCGTATAAGTCCAGTGATCCTGCCGTATAAAATAAATCCAGTGATCCTGTCATATAATTACAGTGGTTCTGGCGTATAAGTCCAGTCCAGTTATACTGCCGTATATGTCCATTGATACTGCCGTATAAATCCAGTGATCTCCTGCCGTATAAGTCCAGTGATCCTGCCGTATACGTCCAGTGATCCTGCCGTATAAGTCCATATAATTCTGTATAAGCCCAGTCCAGTGGTGCTGCCATATAAGTTCAGTGGTGCTGTCCTGTGTTGTATATTATGTACTCCAAATAAAGGGGTTATTAATATTTAATCCAAATAATTTTCACAGGGTTTGCCCTGTGTGGTGTAGAGGTACGCTCGCCTGTGCTGCATATTATTATAACAGCTTCAAATAAAAGGGTTATTATTATCCAAATTAATTTTACAGGCTTTGCTGTGTGTGTGTTTGGTTTAGGGGTACGCTATCCTGTGCCACCAATATTGTGCATGTATTACATCTGGGCAAATTCCAGCACGTCCCATGTTTGTGCCGCACACTTGTGTCGCTTAGCAAAGTCGTACAGCTACCTCATTGCACCTCTTTTTCTTCTTTGCATGATGTGCTGTTTGGGGCAAAGTTTTTTAAAGTGCCATCCTGTCTGACACTGCAGTGCCACTCCTAGATGGGCCAGGTGTTTGTGCCGCACACTTGTATCACTTAGCTTAGTCATACAGCTACCTCATTGCACCTCTTTTTCTTCTTTGCATTATGTGTTGTTTGGGGCATAGGGGGTAATTCCAAGTTGATCGCAGCAGGATTTTTGATAGCAACTGGGCAAAACCATGTGCACTACAGGGGAGGCAGATATAACATGTGCAGAAAGAGTTAGATTTGTGTGGGTTATTTTATTTCTGTGCAGGGTAAATACTGGCTGCTTTATTTTTACACTGCAAATTAGATTGCAGATTGAACACACCCCACCCAAAGCTAACTCTCTCTGCCCATGTTATATCTGCCTCCCCTACTAACAAAAATACTGCTGCAATCAACTTGGAATTACCCCCATAGTTTTTAAATCTGCCATTCTGTCTGTAACTGCAGTGCCACTCCTAGGTGGGCCAGGTGTTTGTGCCGGACACACTTGTGTCGCTTAGCTTAGCCATACAGCTACCTTAGGTCTAAAAACAATATTGTGAGGTGTAAGGTGTTCAGAATAGACTGGAAATGAGTGGAAATAAATATTATTGAGGTTAATAATACCGCAGGATCAAAATTACCCCGAAATTCTGTGATGTTAGCTGTTTTTATGTTTTTTTTTAAAAATCATCCAGATCCAAAACAAAAACACGAAAGGGTGGTTTTGGCAAAACCAAGCCAAAACCAAAACACGAGCTGGGAATTAGAACCAAAACACGAAAAGTGCCCGCCGCACAGCTCTAATAAAAATTAACTACACCACACAGTAAAGCCAGAGACATGCCCAGCGGCCCAGCCTCTGAAGAACTAAAGCCGCTCAGTGCCGATGCATCACATGAGCTGAGTGAAGGGAAACAGCTGCACTGTTGTACCCAGCAAGGGACGCCGGGGAAAGTGCACCCAGGCTCCTCTATTCACGCCAGCCATGGTCGCCAGAGAAGGAAGTATGATGTGACATCATGATGTCACCGTTGCGCTCCCAATAACCCTTACTAAGTGGGAAGCTCTGTCATGCTGTCAAGCACCATGGTCTTGTTGCTCTGTGGCGCATTATAATTGTGGTAATGGCAGTCATGGAAGCAAAGTGTGTGGCAGGTGGTACTGCGTAACCGCTGCCAAATTCTTAAGGGTATGCCGTACCAGCGCGTACATGCATACTTAAACCACTGCTTAAAGGGATACGGATTTGCTCAAACAGCATACTGGAGTATCTGGTTGTCCACAATCAGCGGCTTTGTGCCCTGGTCATATAGCCTTCAGGACAAACTAGCCAAAGTTGTTCTAGTTGTTCACAAATAAAAAGTAACATTCAATCCCACCTGTTTATTGCCAGAATTAAACCAAGTCCCACTGAGCTCAGGTAAAATAATTAGCTGAAGCAGTGTCGAACTGAGGCATGAACGGCCCACCAGGTAAATGCATTTGTAGGGGCCCGTGATTAGGGGTGTGGCCAGATTCCAATGGTCTGGGCTCCTTGATAAAAAAAAAATTAAAAAATATATATATATATATATATATATACATATACACACACACACACACACACACACACACATATACTGTATATATATATATATATATATATATATATATTAAATACTGCATGATAATGTACCAGAATAAAAGCAATGCACTGTAGAAAATACACCATAGTCCTGTGCAGTATAATGTAACATATGTACAGGGCCGGCTCCCGGCCTACTAGCACCCTGAGCGAGAAAATGTAAAAGCGCCCCCCAACCCCTATGCGCGCGCTTCGGGAGAAAGTGGGCGTGGCCTCCTGGGAAAGTGGGTGTGGCCTCGTAACTTCATATTATGAAACTATAAATAAATATATTTTTTCACACCCCCTCTATGCACACAATTAGCAGCCTTACGCAGAACAGCCACAGTAGCGTTCCTTACACACAATGTCTCCAGTGTAGTGCCAGCTACACATGACATGCCCCGCAGCAGTGCCAGCAACACATGACATGCCCCGCAGCAGTGCCAGCAACACATGACATGCCCCGCAGCAGTGCCAGCAACACATGACATGCCCCGCAGCAGTGCCAGCTACACATGACATGCCCCGCAGCAGTGCCAGCTACACGACATGCCCCGCAGCAGTGCCAGCTACACATGACATGCCCCTCAACAGTGCCAGCTACACACAATATCCCCCAGCAGTGCCAGCTACACATGATAGTGTTCACGTTTTAGGGCAGGGTGCTGATCACAAGGAGGGCACATTTTTAAGTAAGGAGGGCAAAATGATGTACATACTGTAATGCTTGGTGCTCCTCCACCCACATGCTGAAGCAGGGACAGTGCGCGCCGAAGGCGCGCAGCAAAAATTTAGGGGCGTTGCTTCGTGGGGAAGGTGCATGACCACAGAATAGTGGCAATTCGCATTACACCACATAGTAGTGCAGCTAATACACATTGCACCAGGTAGAACCTCCTATACACTTTGCGCCAGGCAGAGCACGATAGACACTTTGCGCCAGGCAGAGCACGATAGACACTTTGCGCCAGGCAGAGCACGATAGACACTTTGCGCCAGGCAGCGCACGATAGATACATTGCCTAGCCACAGACGCCTAGTAGATACACTACATGATATGCCCCCCAGCAGTGCCAGCTACACGTGACATGCCCCCCAGCAGTGCCAGCTACAAGTGACATACCCCCCAGCAGTGCCAGCTACACGTGACATGCCCCCCAGCAGTGCCAGATACATAAATGGCCACACAGTGCAGATATGCCCCCAGTGCCAGATACATAAATGCCCCCACAATGCCAGATACATAAATGACCACACAATGCCAGACACATAAGTGCCCCCACAGTGCCAGATGCATCAATGACCCCACAGTGCCAGATACATAAATGCCCCCAGTGCCACAAAACATAAATGCCCCCACAGTGCCAGATAAATAAATGCCCGCCGTGCCACAAAACATAAAAGCCCCCACAGTGCAGATATGCCCCCACAGTGCCAGATACATAAATGCCCCCAGTGCCAGAAACATAAATGCCCCCACAGTGCAGATATGCCCCCACAGTGCCAGAAACATAAATGCCTCCACAGTGCAGATATGCCCCCACAGTGCCAGAAACATAATGCCCCCACAGTGCCAGAAACATAATGCCCCCACAGTGCAGATATGCCCCCACAGTGCCAGAAACATAATGCCCCCACAGTGCAGATATGCCCCCACAGTGCCAGAAACATAATGCCCCCACAGTGCAGGTATGCCCCCACAGTGCCAGAAACATAATGCCCCCACAGTGCAGATATGCCCCCACAGTGCCAGAAACATAATGCCCCCACAGTGCAGATATGCCCCCACAGTGCCAGAAACATAAACGACCCCACACAGTGCCAGACAGATTTTAACTTACCTGTCACTGACATTGCGGTGCTGGGAGCCGGGAGTACTGCTGTGGGCGCGGGCGGAGGAACGATACTGTCAGACGCCGGAGCCGCACAGCGCGCTGCATAGCGCGCACACAAGCGGCCGGGAGTGGGACACACAGATTAAAGGCTGGC
The DNA here is from genome assembly GCF_028390025.1 of Pseudophryne corroboree. NCBI lineage: Eukaryota > Metazoa > Chordata > Amphibia > Anura > Myobatrachidae > Pseudophryne > Pseudophryne corroboree. The sequence goes on from NC_086452.1 coordinate 383,673,094, forward strand.
TCCAGGCAGGAATATGGCGGCCGCAGCGTGCGGCGCCCTATAAGAGTGGCGCCCCGCGCGGCCGCTCTAGTCGAACATGCCTGGAGCCGGCCCTGCATATGTATAATGTGTAATTCGTGTGCAAAGTCTGGAACCTGATCCCTAGAGGAGGAGGTGGGGCCCCCATACATTAGGGCTCACTGGGCGTTTCCCCTGTACCCCTGTGGGCCAGTCCAACCCTGGGATGAAGTATAGCAATATGACAAAGAAAATGATCTGTTGGGACAGATATTAAATAAACTAACATACTGTCTAAGTTGTAAACTTGGGGTAATTCCGACCCATTCGCACACAGCGGTTCTTCGCTGCAGTGTGAACGGGTCGGGACTGTGGCTGCGCGCCGACCGCAATGCGCATGCGCGTCGTTGCCCGGCGACGGTGGTCACCGGGCAGCAACGCTGCCAGCGCAGAAAGTGATCGCAGTGGTGATCGTATGAAGACTGACAGGCGGGAGGCGTTCCGGGGCGTCAACTGACTGTTTTCAAGGCGTGGTGGGGCAAACGCAGGCGGATCCAGGCGTTTGGAGGGCGGATGTCTGAGGTCAATCCCAGAACCTTCGTCGCTGGATCCGTCACACAGGGTAAGTAACTCTTACCCTGGGCTTGTTTTGCAGGAAACTTTGTTAGCATAGCAGGGCTGCACAAGCTATTGCTGCCCTGCTATGCAGAAATACACTCCCCCATAGGCACCGTCAAGTTGATCGCACGAGCAGCAAAAAGTTGCTACGTGCGATCAACTCGGAATGCGGGCCTTAAAACAGTACAAAACTAATACTGCAGATTTTTGCTGCCAATGTGATGAGATGGGAACCTGTAGACTGAATTATTTTCATTATTATCCTTCCTCTTAAAATTGTGGATGTTCGTTAACATTTGCACGTCTTACATCCAAACAAGGTGCCTATTAATTGCTAAAGATAGTTCCCATGCCATGTGACTCCCTGCAAGAAGAGACTCTGCAGCTGGAACACTGTTCGTGTTTTTCATTTGTTCCAACCCAATTACTGGAACGTCTGCTGTGCTCCAGCTGAGTGTCTGACCTCTTCTGTCTACAAAGGTTTTTATACATTGAAGACATTTCCTTATAGGCTGTATTGCTTCGGAAAATATCAATGGAGCCGTGATGTGTCTCCTTACTGACAGATAGAAAAAGCCATTAGAACAACATGCTAAATTTAGCTCCTTATAACAATGTTGCACTGCCTAGTTGTACTGATGCCTCCAAAGCGGCTTACTGTATTTCACCACGACAAGAGGCGCTATAGACTGTCACCAATTATAGGTGATTCATCAGGAGTCTACAAATACATTTGCTTCAATCCAGAGCCGGCCTTAGGCATAGGCAAATGCCTAGTGCATTTGGAATGCCTAAGGGCACAATCAGCTTCTGTTGATTAAAATGATATGCGGCATGCCTATATTGTGTGTGTGACTGGGGCTGTATCTGCATACGAAATGCTACGTTACAGTGTATTCCTGTAAATCACTGTAAAGTAGCATTTCGTATGCAGATACAGCCACAGTTGTATACAGACTATAGGCATGGGGTATATCATTTTAATCAGCAGAAACTGCTTGTGCATCCTAGCCACATACCAATGCAAATAAGATGCATTTTCAGCAAAAAAGGCACCCAATGTAAGCAGAGCTGCCAGCTTATTCACGCCAGGCATCTCCTGCTGCATGGCGAATTGAGGCAAGATGTATGAGGACACCTGTGTATCCAAGCAGAGGCAGAGGTCACAGTGTTAGTGGCTGTGTGAGACTGAGTGCTGTGTGTGGGTAGGTTTGTTGTGCAATAATGTTAAGCATATGTGTAAGGGGCATTATGTGTGTCATAATGTGTATAAGGGCATTAATAAACACTGGCATAATATGTAAGGTTCATTATGTTTATAAGGACATTAATAATGTGTGTCAAGTGTGTAAGGGGCATTACTGTGTGGTATTTTGTGTATAAATGCATTACTAATATGTGGCATTATGTGTATAAGGTGCTCTACTGTGTGGCGTAACGTATAGAAAGGGCACTACTGTGTGGTCTAATGTTACTAAAGAGCAACATGGTGTGGTGTAATGCGAATAAAGTGCAATTCAGTGTGATGTAATGTGAATAAGGGGCACTACTGTGAGGAGTAGCGTATATAAGGTAAAGTGGTACCACTATGTGATGTAACGTGAATAAGGGAAACTATCGCATGATAAAATGTGAATAAAGTTGCACTACTGTGTGGCGTAATTTGAATTGGGTGAGGGATGATGGTGCTGGGAAAGGGGTGCAGGGTCAGAGGCGGAACTAGCGGCAGTGCTAGGGGGCACCAGCTAAAATCTTGCCTAGGTCATCATATTGGTTAGGGCCAGCTCTGCTTCAATCAAGTTTTTAAATGTTAAGTCTCTCACATATATGGGACATTAAATAGGGCACTTGACAAAACATACTTTTGTTGCATGCATGCTAATGGGTGGTATTCAGTTTGCCGGCTGTTGGGATCCCGGCGCTCAGTATACCGACGCCGGAATCCCGACACCCGGCATACTGACACCTATTCTCCCTTTTGGGGGTCCACGACCTCCCTGGAGGGAGAATAAATAGCTTAGCGCGCCACCGTGCCCGCAGCGTGGCAAGCGCAGCTGTCGGCATGCCGGCAGTCGGGATTCTGGCACCAGTGTGCTGGCCGCCAGCAAACCATACTACACCCCATGCTAATAACCATGGTTAGTTTGTGATAAAGTTTTACAGACTATCTTCCTATATATCAGGGAGCAGGTCTATTGCCGGATACTGTGCAGTCACCAGTATAAACTGCAAATGCTTCAGCACAGCTCTCTCCATAATCTACATATCCAGGTCAAACATCTCGCTAAGCGCAGTGTTTAGTAACGTGGATGATCAGATCATGTTGCCTCAGCCTCAGGGAGAGTGGAGGAGCGGGCAGGGAATCATAATGAAGACACTGCAGGACTCACATCATTTAAATAACAGAGAGCCAGCACATGCATGTAACATGAAGCTTCATTAGTCTCAGACAGTCATAGGCAACAGTCAGAGCCGAATTTAGGGGTCAGGCTGCCCCGAGGCACAATGATATTGCCCCCCTCCCCCCAAGCACAATGATATTGGGCGCTCAACATCCAAACCCCCCACCCCAGGCTTAATAACTCACCAGTTGTACCTTTACCCGGGTGCTTGGTGCCTCTACAGCCATTCTTCCCGACCCACCTGTCCGTCCGCCCTCTATCCACTGCTGCTCTGATGTAACGGAGGGAGGGGAGAATGCTGTGCTGCGCCGCTGCTCTGATGTGCAGGGGGGAGGGGGGGGGGGGACTGCTGTGTACATATTGCGCCAGGTAGAGCTTCTTATACACAGTGCGCCAGGTCGAGCCCGTTGTACACATTGCGCCAGGTCGAGCCTGTGGTACACACTGCCAGGTAGCCCTTTATACACGTTGCACCAGGTAGCCCATTATACACGTTGCACCAGGTAGCCCATTATACACCTTGCACCAGGTAGCCCATTATACACCTTGCACCAGGTAGCCCATTATACACCTTGCACCAGGTAGCCCATTATACACCTTGCACCAGGTAGCCCATTATACACCTTGCACCAGGTAGCCCATTATACACCTTGCACCAGGTAGCCCATTATACAACTTGCACCAGGTAGCCCATTATACACCTTGCACCAGGTAGCCCATTATACAACTTGCACCAGGTAGCCCATTATACACCTTGCACCAGGTAGCCCATTATACACCTTGCACCAGGTAGCCCATTATACACCTTGCACCAGGTAGCCCATTATACAACTTGCACCAGGTAGCCCATTATACACCTTGCACCAGGTAGCCCATTATACAACTTGCACCAGGTAGCCCATTATACACGTTGCACCAGGTGAGAGAGAAAGCAAGAGTGAGTATGTGTGTCTGTCTCTGTGTCTCACCCCCATCCGCCTGGCTCCTGTCCCTTGGCTCCCGGCTCTTCCTCCCCAGGGGCGGGGACTGCTGTATACACATTACGCCAGGTTGAGCCCGTTGTACACATAGTGCCAGGTCGAGACCGTTGTACACATTGCGCCAGGTCGAGCCTGTGGTACACACTGCCAGGTAGCCCTTTATACACGTTGCGCCAGGTAGCCCATTATACACGTTGCACCAGGTAGCCCATTATACACCTTGCACCAGGTAGCCCATTATACACCTTGCACCAGGTAGCCCATTATACACCTTGCACCAGGTAGCCCATTATACACCTTGCACCAGGTAGCCCATTATACACCTTGCACCAGGTAGCCCATTATACACCTTGCACCAGGTAGCCCATTATACACCTTGCACCAGGTAGCCCATTATACACCTTGCACCAGGTAGCCCATTATACAACTTGCACCAGGTAGCCCATTATACACCTTGCACCATGTAGGCCATTATACAACTTGCACCAGGTAGCCCATTATACACCTTGCACCAGGTAGCCCATTATACACCTTGCACCAGGTAGCCCATTATACACCTTGCACCAGGTAGCCCATTATACAACTTGCACCAGGTAGCCCATTATACACCTTGCACCAGGTAGCCCATTATACAACTTGCACCAGGTAGCCCATTATACACGTTGCACCAGGTGAGAGAGAAAGCAAGAGTGAGTATGTGTGTCTGTCTCTGTGTCTCACCCCCATCCGCCTGGGCTCCTGTCCCTTGGCTCCCGGCTCTTCCTCCCCAGGGGCGGGGACTGCTGTATACACATTACGCCAGGTTGAGCCCGTTGTACACATAGTGCCAGGTCGAGACCGTTGTACACACTGCGCCAAGTAGCCCTTTATACACGTTGCACCAGGTAGCCCATTATACACGTTGCACCAGGTAGCCCATTATACACGTTGCACCAGGTAGCCCATTATACACGTTGCACCAGGTAGCCCCTTATAGCATTGCACCAGGTGAGAGAGAAAGTAAGAGTGAGTGTGTGTGTCTGTCTCTGTGTCTCAGCCCCATCCGCGCTGGCTCCTGTCCCATGGCCTTGGGGTGGGAGGGAGTGCGGCCCACAGGAAGCGGATGGATAGGTGGGAGAGATGTGGGCAGCGGTAGGCGGCCACAGTGTGTGACGAACAGGTGGCCGCTGAAGGCGCTGGCGGGGTGACTGCCCGCCCCGCCCTGCTAGCCTTGCCACTAGGAGGGGGGGGGGGACTGCTGTGCTGCTCCTCTGGTTTGGGGGGGGGGGGGGGGGGGGGGGGTGCTGTGCCACCCCCAGCAGGTGCCGCCCCTAGGCATGTGCCTCACGTGTCTAGTGGGAAATCCGGCACTGGCAACAGTCAGCCCTAGGGTCCCAAAAAAGGTAATTTTCTATACTAGATATATTAATGTTATCATAAGGGGGGGTATTTATCAAAGCTTGGAGTGAGATAAAATTATGAGAGATAAAGTACCAACCAATCCGCTCCTGTCGTTTTTCAAACACAGTCTATAACATGTAAATTAGAAGCTGATTGGCTGGTTCTTTATCTCTCACAATTGTATCTCTCTCCGAGCTTTGGTAAATAGCAGCCTTAAAGGCAGATATACTAAGCTTCGTAGAGAAATATAGTGGAGAGAGATAAAGTACTATGCCAGCCAATCAGCTCCTAACGGTCATGTTACATGCTGTGTTTGAAAAGACACAATTAGGAGCTGATGCTGGTACTTTGGGGTCTATTTGTCTAGCAGTGAAAAGTGTGCACAAGTGAGTCAGTGGAGAAGTTGCCCATGGCAACCAATCAGCTGCTATGTATAATTTTATAGAAAGTTACCTCAACAATGATTGGTTGCCATGGGCAACTTCTCTACACTTTTCACTGCTACATGAATAGACCCTTTTATCTTTCTCCACTTTATCACTCTTCTCAAAGCTTAGTACATCTGCCCCTTAGTGATATTTTACAGCATTCTAATGCACAAAGCAGATATCATATTCTGATACTTAATAACAAGGCTTCAGTCTTATGGTATGTGGCGCTTTACATTGGTAAATTGAATTGCTAGTAAGCACTTTGCCTAGTCAGCTGTGTTGAGCAGTTGCAGGACATTAATGGGGCAGATGTACTAAGCATGGGAGAGTGATAAAGTAGAGGGAGATAAATGGTGGGATGTACTAAGCATTGCATCTGTAATGTACATGTACCCACTTAGCACACATGCTAATCAGATATGTACTTACAAATGTGATTAGCATAGCAAGGGACAGCTCCATCAACACCTTTGTGGTGTGTGGCCTTCAGGGTTTAGGACCCAGGAGTCCCTCTTTGCATGCGCAGTGTGATGCAGCGGCCGTGGGGGGGGGGGGGGGTGCTGGGAGGGAGCAGATTGGATCCCTCTCAGGAGGAGTTGCGAAGAGAAGCCTACAGGCTTTTATTAGGTAACGCCACCCAAAGATGTCGTTACCCACCAGCTCCAGAATACATTGCATTCTGGTTCTTGGTACCTATGGGAATGTGGGAAAAAAACAAACAAACAAACTGGTATTTTCAGGGTTTTTATATTATTTTAGGCTTTAGTACATCCCGCTCAAAGTACCAGTCAACAGCTCCTAACTGTCATTTTTCAAACAAAGCCTGTAACATGGAAGTGAGGAGCGGATTGGTTGATTGTTTCTCTCTCTCCACTTTATCACTCTCCAATGCTTAGTACATCTGCCCCCAAGATAAATAGTGCTTATAAATTATGTGCTAACATAATATAAACTACATTTCTTTCTTATACCTCATATATCTGATGTTCAGCAGGTTTGTCTAGGTGCCAAGCCCTGCTGGGAACGCAAAATCATGCACCCAAGTTGGTGCGGTCACACACTCTAGCACCGATGCCCAACAGATCTCTTGGTGGCCCTGGCAAAGGGTGTCCTTGAACTATGCCATCCAGTACTGGCATACACAGTGCTGTGAAACAATGTTCTCCGCAACCCTACATTGCCTTGTACAGTCCTACAGATATATAGATTGTACAAATGGGGAAAAGCATAGTTTGTGCCACTACAAAAATCTTTGTGCAAAAATGAACAAAGTATTCTGGAAAGAGCCCTACAGTAGCTGTGATATAGCCTAGGTTTCCTAGGAAACCTGGTTAATGATGTGACTTTTAACAAGGTCCATCTGTTAAGTTGGAGTGGCATATTAACCCCCAGTTGTGATAAGAAGATGATTTGCAAGTGATTAGGTTTTTTATTTACGCTTTGCTACAACACTGTTGTAGAACTCACAAACAACTGTTAATCCACAGTGCCACAAAGGATGTTATGTTTACATGGGATGCAGTTAGGTTGCCGGCAGTCGGGAGCACGCCGGAATCCCGACTGTTGACAATGCCGCCAGCCGGAATCCTGGCTCACGGGGGCTTTTCCGACTCGTGGGTGTCCACGCACATTGAGTGGGAATAGAACCTCTTCCCTCATGTGCTTATCCTTTGTCTTATTTTAATAATCTTCAACTGTACCACATCCAGCAGTCTTCTGCCACCTGATACTTATTCCTGTGTCATCTGCTGATGTAACTATGTTTATTTACCCTGTACTTGTCCTATACTGTCATCAACTGTAAGTTGCTGTTTTCCTGTTTGATTATTTATGTACTCTGTAATTGGGCGCTGCAGAACCCTTGTGGCGCCATATAAATAAAGGATAATAATAATAACCTGTAGCGAGTGCAGCGAGCCACCGAGCCCGCAAGGGGACTCTTTGCGCTCACCATGCTGCCAGCATACTGGCGGCCGGTATGACGTTGTCGGTATACTGACGGCCGGCATCCCAGCCCGTCGGTATATCATACTGAACCGCTTTACATATTGTATTTCAACCAAGAGACACCCACTGGCATTACATTTCTTTATCTTTATTTTAATGCTACCATAAGGCATGCAAACGGTACTGGCAATGGAATCCATGGCTGCCAATGTCAGCACAGCCACTGAAATTATTACTTGCATTTGTACACGATGGGTTAGTATCGATAAACCACACAGGATCCCAACAATCAGAATGCCGACAGTAGCATCCTGATGGACTTTGGCAAGCATTTTAACCCTAACCTACCCCTCTCACAGCCTAACCCACCACTCCAACAGTCTAACCCTAACCGTGTAACCGCCCCACAGCCTAACCCTAACCCACTCTTCTCACAGCCTAAGCCACCACTCCATCAGTCTAACCCTAACCGTGTAACCGCCCCACAGCCTAACCCTAACCTACCCATCTCACAGCCTAACCCACCACTCCATCAGTCTAACCCTAACCGTGTAACCGCCCCACAGCCTAACCCTAACCCACTCTTCTCACAGCCTAAGCCACCACTCCATCAGTCTAACCCTAACCGTGTAACCGCCCCACAGCCTAACCCTAACCCACTCTTCTCACAGCCTAAGCCACCACTCCATCAGTCTAACCCTAACCGTGTAACCGCCCCACAGCCTAGCCCTAACCTACCCATCTCACAGCCTAACCCACCACTCCATCAGTCTAACCCTAACCGTGTAACCGCCCCACAGCCTAACCCTAACCCACTCTTCTCACAGCCTAAGCCACCACTCCATCAGTCTAACCCTAACCGTGTAACCGCCCCCCACAGCCTAACCCTAACCCACCCCTCTCACAGCCTAACCTACCACTCCAACAGTCTAACCCTAACCGTGTAACCCCCCACAGCCTAACCCTAACCCACCCCTCTCACAGCCTAACCTACCACTCCATCAGTCTAACCCTAACCGTGTAACCCCCCACAGCCTAACCCTAACCCACCCCTCTCACAGCCTAACCCACCACTCCATCAGTCTAACCCTAACCGTGTAACCCCCCCCCCCTCCCCCACAGACTAACCTTAACCCACCCCTCTCACAGCCTGACCCACAGTACGGCAGGCAAGAGCCCATTCAGAGCCGTTTCTTGCGGCGGGCGAGGCGTGCCTCTGCACGGGGCGCCCGCCGCAGCTGTTTTGGTGTGCTCCCCCTCCTCCCATTCATTACTACTACTCCGCTCGGGGGGCAGAGTTTCTCAGAATGACGCGTTTGCACCGTGACGTCACGACGCAAACGCGTCATTCTGAGAAACTCCGCCCCCTGAGCGGAGCAGAATGACAGGAGGAGGGGGAGCTGGGTATCTGGCGCTGCTGCCACCTCTATGACCGGATCCCTCCTCCATACTTGCGCCGCCAGAGGGGCCAGGAAGCCTCTGCCCCGGCCCGGCATCATTACCGTGACCTGGGCTGGCACAATAAAGTTTGTTCCTGTACTGCGCGTGTGACGTCATCACGTGCGCGCGCTGAATACAGAAGGAGCCTGCAGCCGCTGAGCCGGAAAGGTTCTCCACACTGGAGTCTAGACGCTGCCCTTCCATGTGGAGCTGCAAGAAATACGTGAGTGAAGCAGCTACAGATGGGGAGGAGGGGGTTGGGGGCCGCTGATGCTACAAAGAGGCAGAGGGTGATGCTGAGAGTGCAGACACATGCTGTGGAGAGGGTTGGGGGGGGGGGGGGGAATAGTGAAAGATCATGCTATATATAGATGCAGGGAGGAGGAGGTTTGTGAAGTGCAGACATGGGGGGAGGGGATGATGCTATATAGAGACGGAGGGGGTTGCTGCTGACACAAGGGGGGAAGCTGATGCTATACACAGAGCCGTTCCTTGCATTCGCACAGGGCACCCGCCGCTGCTCTAGGTCGCTCAGTTTGCTCCCCCTCCTCCCCGACATTACTACTCTGCTCGGGGGGTGGAGTTTCGTGCAATGACGCGTTTGCGTCGTGATGTCACGACGCAAATGTGTCATTATATGAAACTCCGCCCCCGAGCGGAGTACTGATGACGTGGAGGAGGGGGAGCCGCCCGGGAAGCCAGCAAGCTAGGAGGAGGGAGAGGCGGGCCGAATAGCAGGAAGCGGGATGGTAGAGGACCGCTGCAAACGTAAGTGTAACTTTCTCTTTCTCTCTCTTTCTTTGTAGAAGGGGACTCTGGCTGCCGTAATGTGTAAAATGGGGACACTTGCCTGCCGTACTGTATAAAATGGGGACTCTGGCTGCCGTAATGTGTAAAATGGGGACACTTGCCTGCCGCAATGTGTAAAATGGGGACTCTTGCCTGCCGTAATGTGTAAAATGGGGACACGTGCCTGCCGTAATGTGTAAAATGGGGATACGTGCCTGCCGCAATGTGTAAAGTGGGGACTCTTGCCTGCCGTACTGTATAAAATGGGGACTCTTACCTGCCGCAATGTGTAAAATGGGGACACGTGCCTGCCGCAATGTGTAAAATGGGGACACGTGCCGGCCGCACTGTGTAAAATGGGGACTCTTGCCTGCCGTACTGTGTAAAATAGGGACTTTTTTTTTTTCCTGTGGTGGCCGTGATGATGAGATCAGATGAGGACACGCCCATTTTAATGAGACTACGCCCATTTTAATGAAGCCACACACCCTTGCCAGGAGCGCGCGCGCATGCTTTTTCTTTTCATGTCTATGGGGGGGGGTATTTTTTTTATGCCAATGGGGGGGGGGGGGGCATTTTGACATTTTCCACTGGGAGCCAAACTGGCTAGAAACAGCCCGGCCACCACTCCATCAGTCTAACCCTAACCGTGTAACCGCCCCACAGCCTAACCCTAACCCACCCCTCTCATAGCCTAACCCACCACTCCAACAGTCTAGCACTAACCGTGTAACCCCCCCACAGCCTAACCCTAACCCACCCCTCTCATAGCCTAACCCACCACTCCATCAGTCTAACCCTAACCGTGTAACCCCCCTCCCCCACAGCCTAACCCTAACCCTCTCTGCAGTGTCTAACCCTAACCTCAGTACTTACTGTTGGGATCCATCGGGCTTCTGATCCTCAGGATGCCACTGTTGGCATTCTGACCGTCAGGATCCTGAGCGGCGGGATATTAACTACATGCCATTGTATTAGTATTACAGAATGAGTTTGTGAGTATCTCTTCCGAGTGAAGGAATAGAAAAATTATGGATAACATGTACAAATCAATCTGTCACCTGGGAATATAAATAGAAAGTGAGATGACAAGGAACATTTGCTCTATAATGAGGAAACACACTGCCACATTTCTGACATTTGCTGTGACTTAATGCTATATAATTTGCCTTCACTTTCAACAGATGCTGGGCCCTGTTATAGGACATCTGGCTCCTTGGCCTCTTCGTGCCTACTGAAGAACATATACTGTATACAGATCTATATGTGAACACACCAATAAGAGCGAGTGTCACTTCTGCTATGAAGTCACCTACCATCTTCCGAATGGCTGCATTGGAGTGATTCGCCGCAGTGGAAATAAGCTCCAGGGATTCTGCAATAAGGATGATCCAATTACACATATTAAACATTTAGCTAATGTTGCTCATTACAGTATGGAGCAGTAAGGGGAAAATGCATAGTCACTGTACTGTGTATGGTTATTCACAAACTTTCACTATCAAACATAGCTGATCTCGTGGTAAGCAATGTCACTATTGTGTCAGGAAAAACATCTAACAAGACATAGTTTATAGTTATTAAAAATCATACTCTCGGAATCCTTTCTATCCGGAGAATCCTCGGGCAGTTTCTTTAAATAATCTTTCAGGAGAAGTTCATAGCGAGGAATTCGTTGGACGGGCTCCAGCATGTGATGCTGCAATGTCAGATTCCCACAGACCTCCTCTTTCTGTGGAGAGTGAACATTAGACAGATGTGACCTGTAAATCAGGATATTGCAAGAGAAAACACAGACGCCTCATCCCCATCATGTCATCCTATGCCTTGTTCAACAAATTTACTCCGTAAACGCTGATGTCTCTAAATGAAGCCTGACAGACTGGTCACTGGAATAAAGCTCTGTCCTGTTAATGGCTTGAGTCGAAGTAGACGCCGACAGTGAAACAATCACCAATGTAGATAACATCTTGAGGCGTGGGATATGTAGACAGCAAGTAGGGATAATGGAGGTATGGTATGTTGACATGAGAATATTGACTTTGTTAAAAAGTCGACATTGAACATGTCCACATTCATCATGTAGACACTGATGAAAAGTCGCCATAATAAAATGATGACATATCATCCCTGATTGGTCAGTGGACTTACCTGCTCCCGATGGCTGCAGCGGCATCTTCCGGGACCTGGCGGCCATGTCACTTCCGGTGGAGTTATCTGAAGAAGTGGTGTTCTGACAAGTATACCTGCCGCCCTATCCCTAACCCTCCCTCTAGTGGCTAACTCTAACCTCACCCCACATAGCCTAAATCAAACCACCCCATAGTCCCATAGTGTTGGAAATTCCGAGTGTGATTGAATACTCCCCATAGTGTTCATTGAACCCTATGAAGAAAGTGCCAACAGTACACACATGTTTCCAGAGAGAATGCAATTTGGCCATAAATGAAGTACGTCTTTATCTTGCTGCCAGTATTTACTCTGACCATTGTGGGTACAGTAAGCAATTTCTACATATAGATCAATGAAATCTATTTCCAGTGCCAGCTGAGTGATGCACCCCATGTGATAAATGCTGCTCAACTTGAACATGCAGTGGACCTTAACCTGCCCATGTGATACAAGGTGCCCGTTTGTACATTCCAACTGTACTTGGCTTCAACTTGCTGCACATGTAGAGGACTGGTATATCTTATCTAATCGCGAGTGAAAATGCTGTCAGACTTTAGCTTGCTTTTTTTCAGTTCCGGAAAGAAAATCTATTTATTTATTTACACTCATCTAACAAACAGCATTTCAGGCACACAATAACACTAAACAAAACATAAAATACAAAAAGGTTCCCGGCCAACATACAGTATGTTTTTGACACATTATATATATATATATATATATATATATATATATATATATATATATATATATATATACTCATTTTAAATTTGCATGCCAAGTACAGTACATAGGCATCGTTGCGGACAATAGTGGTACAAGAGATTTCTGCTGCGGGGTACACTGGGCTCCACAAGTCTGGACAATGGGGTGTAGAGTAGAGATGAGCGGGTTCGGTTCCTCGGAATCCGAACCCGCCCGAACTTCAGCTTTTTTTACACGGATCCGAGCGACTCGGATCTTCCCGCCTTGCTCGGTTAACCCGAGCGCGCCCGAACGTCATCATGACGCTGTCGGATTCTTGCGAGGCTCGGATTCTATCGCGAGACTCGGATTCTATATAAGGAGCCGCGCGTCGCCGTCATTTTCACACGTGCATTGAGATTGATAGGGAGAGGACGTGGCTGGCGTCCTCTCCATTTAGATTAGAAGAGAGAGAGTGAGATTGAGACAGAGACACTTGATTTACTGGAGCTTAGGAGTACTAGAGAGTGCAGAGTTTACTAGTGACTGACCACTGACCAGTGACCACCAGTGCAGTTTTATTTAATATAATCCGTTCTCTGCCTGAAAAAAACGATACACAGTGACTCAGTCACATACCATATCTGTGCTCAGCCCAGTGTGCTGCATCATCTATGTATAATATCTGACTGTGCTCACACAGCTTAATTGTGGGGGAGACTGGGGAGCAGTTATAGGTTATAGCAGGAGCCAGGAGTACATATTATTAAAATTAAACAGTGCACACTTTTGCTGCAGGAGTGCCACTGCCAGTGTGACTGACCAGTGACCTGACCACACTGACCACCAGTATAGTATACTATATTGTGATTGCCTGAAAAAGTTAAACACTCGTCGTGTGACTTGTGTGGTGTTTTTTTATTCTATAAAAAACTCATTCTGCTGACAGACAGTGTCCAGCAGGTCCGTCATTATATAATATATACCTGTCCGGCTGCAGTAGTGATATATATATATTTTTTATATCATTATTTATCATCCAGTCGCAGCAGACACAGTACGGTAGTTCACGGCTGTAGCTACCTCTGTGTCGGCACTCGGCAGTCCATCCATAATTGTATACCACCTACCCGTGGTTTTTTTTTTTCTTTATACATACTACATCTCATTATCATCCAGTCTATATTAGCAGCAGACACAGTACAGTACGGTAGTCCACGGCTGTAGCTACCTCTGTGTCGGCACTCGGCAGTCCATCCATAATTGTATACCACCTACCCGTGGTTTTTTTTTTCTTCTTTATACATACTACATCTCATTATCATCCAGTCTATATTAGCAGCAGACACAGTACAGTACGGTAGTCCACGGCTGTAGCTACCTCTGTGTCGGCACTCGGCAGTCCATCCATAATTGTATACCACCTACCCGTGGTTTTTTTTTTCTTCTTTATACATACTACATCTCATTATCATCCAGTCTATATTAGCAGCAGACACAGTACAGTACGGTAGTCCACGGCTGTAGCTACCTCTGTGTCGGCACTCGGCAGTCCGTCCATAATTGTATACCACCTACCCGTGGTTTTTTTTTCTTTCTTCTTTATACATACTACATCTCATTATCATCCAGTCTATATTAGCAGCAGACACAGTACAGTACGGTAGTCCACGGCTGTAGCTACCTCTGTGTCGGCACTCGGCAGTCCATCCATAATTGTATACCACCTACCCGTGGTTTTTTTTTTCTTCTTTATACATACTACATCTCATTATCATCCAGTCTATATTAGCAGCAGACACAGTACAGTACGGTAGTCCACGGCTGTAGCTACCTCTGTGTCGGCACTCGGCAGTCCATCCATAATTGTATACCACCTACCCGTGGTTTTTTTTTCTTTCTTCTTTATACATACTACATCTCATTATCATCCAGTCTATATTAGCAGCAGACACAGTACAGTACGGTAGTCCACGGCTGTAGCTACCTCTGTGTCGGCACTCGGCAGTCCATCCATAATTGTATACCACCTACCCGTGGTTTTTTTTTCTTCTTTATACATACTACATCTCATTATCATCCAGTCTATATTAGCAGCAGACACAGTACAGTACGGTAGTCCACGGCTGTAGCTACCTCTGTGTCGGCACTCGGCAGTCCATCCATAATTGTATACCACCTACCCGTGGTTTTTTTTCTTTCTTCTTTATACATACTACATCTCATTATCAACCAGTCTATATTAGCAGCAGACACAGTACAGTACGGTAGTCCACGGCTGTAGCTACCTCTGTGTCGGCACTCGGCAGTCCGTCCATAATTGTATACCACCTACCCGTGGTTTTTTTTTCTTTCTTCTTTATACATACTACATCTCATTATCATCCAGTCTATATTAGCAGCAGACACAGTACAGTACGGTAGTCCACGGCTGTAGCTACCTCTGTGTCGGCACTCGGCAGTCCATCCATAATTGTATACCACCTACCCGTGTTTTTTTTTTTCTTCTTTATACATACATCTCATTATCATCCAGTCTATATTAGCAGCAGACACAGTACAGTACGGTAGTCCACGGCTGTAGCTACCTCTGTGTCGGCACTCGGCAGTCCATCCATAATTGTATACCACCTACCCGTGGTTTTTTTTCTTTCTTCTTTATACATACTACATCTCATTATCATCCAGTCTATATTAGCAGCAGACACAGTACAGTACGGTAGTCCACGGCTGTAGCTACCTCTGTGTCGGCACTCGGCAGTCCATCCATAATTGTATACCACCTACCCGTGGTTTTTTTTTTCTTCTTTATACATACTACATCTCATTATCATCCAGTCTATATTAGCAGCAGACACAGTACAGTACGGTAGTCCACGGCTGTAGCTACCTCTGTGTCGGCACTCGGCAGTCCATCCATAATTGTATACTAGTATCCATCCATCTCCATTGTTTACCTGAGGTGCCTTTTAGTTGTGCCTATTAAAATATGGAGAACAAAAATGTTGAGGTTCCAAAATTAGGGAAAGATCAAGATCCACTTCCACCTCGTGCTGAAGCTGCTGCCACTAGTCATGGCCGAGACGATGAAATGCCAGCAACGTCGTCTGCCAAGGCCGATGCCCAATGTCATAGTACAGAGCATGTCAAATCCAAAACACCAAATATCAGTAAAAAAAGGACTCCAAAACCTAAAATAAAATTGTCGGAGGAGAAGCGTAAACTTGCCAATATGCCATTTACCACACGGAGTGGCAAGGAACGGCTGAGGCCCTGGCCTATGTTCATGGCTAGTGGTTCAGCTTCACATGAGGATGGAAGCACTCAGCCTCTCGCTAGAAAAATGAAAAGACTCAAGCTGGAAAAAGCACAGCAAAGAACTGTGCGTTCTTCGAAATCCCAAATCCACAAGGAGAGTCCAATTGTGTCGGTTGCGATGCCTGACCTTCCCAACACTGGACGTGAAGAGCATGCGCCTTCCACCATTTGCACGCCCCCTGCAAGTGCTGGAAGGAGCACCCGCAGTCCAGTTCCTGATAGTCAGATTGAAGATGTCAGTGTTGAAGTACACCAGGATGAGGAGGATATGGGTGTTGCTGGCGCTGGGGAGGAAATTGACCAGGAGGATTCTGATGGTGAGGTGGTTTGTTTAAGTCAGGCACCCGGGGAGACACCTGTTGTCTGTGGGAGGAATATGGCCGTTGACATGCCTGGTGAAAATACCAAAAAATTCAGCTCTTCGGTGTGGAAGTATTTCACCAAAAATGCGGACAACATTTGTCAAGCCGTGTGTTCCCTTTGTCAAGCTGTAATAAGTAGGGGTAAGGACGTTAACCACCTCGGAACATCCTCCCTTATACGTCACCTGCAGCGCATTCATAATAAGTCAGTGACAAGTTCAAAAACTTTGGCCGACAGCGGAAGCAGTCCACTGACCAGTAAATCCCTTCCTCTTGTAACCAAGCTCACGCAAACCACCCCACCAACTCCCTCAGTGTCAATTTCCTCCTTCCCCAGGAATGCCAATAGTCCTGCAGGCCATGTCACTGGCAATTCTGATGATTCCTCTCATGCCTGGGATTCCTCCGATGCATCCTTTGTGTGTAACGCCTACTGCTGCTGGCGCTGCTGTTGTTGCTGCTGGGAGTCGATGGTCATCCCAGAGGGGAAGTCGTAAGCCCACTTGTACTACTTCCAGTAAGCAATTGACTGTTCAACAGTCCTTTGCGAGGAAGATGAAATATCACAGCAGTCATCCTGCTGCAAAGCGGATAACTGAGGCCTTGACAACTATGTTGGTGTTAGACGTGCGTCCGGTATCCGCCGTTAGTTCACAGGGAACTAGACAATTTATTGAGGCAGTGTGCCCCCGTTACCAAATACCATCTAGGTTCCACTTCTCTAGGCAGGCGATACCGAGAATGTACACGGACGTCAGAAAAAGACTCACCAGTGTCCTAAAAAATGCAGTTGTACCCAATGTCCACTTAACCACGGACATGTGGACAAGTGGAGCAGGGCAGGGTCAGGACTATATGACTGTGACAGCCCACTGGGTAGATGTATGGACTCCCGCCGCAAGAACAGCAGCGGCGGCACCAGTAGCAGCATCTCGCAAACGCCAACTCTTTCCTAGGCAGGCTACGCTTTGTATCACCGGTTTCCAGAATACGCACACAGCTGAAAACCTCTTACGGCAACTGAGGAAGATCATCGCGGAATGGCTTACCCCAATTGGACTCTCCTGTGGATTTGTGGCATCGGACAACGCCAGCAATATTGTGTGTGCATTAAATATGGGCAAATTCCAGCACGTCCCATGTTTTGCACATACCTTGAATTTGGTGGTGCAGAATTTTTTAAAAAACGACAGGGGCGTGCAAGAGATGCTGTCGGTGGCCAGAAGAATTGCGGGACACTTTCGGCGTACAGGCACCACGTACAGAAGACTGGAGCACCACCAAAAACTACTGAACCTGCCCTGCCATCATCTGAAGCAAGAAGTGGTAACGAGGTGGAATTCAACCCTCTATATGCTTCAGAGGTTGGAGGAGCAGCAAAAGGCCATTCAAGCCTATACAATTGAGCACGATATAGGAGGTGGAATGCACCTGTCTCAAGCGCAGTGGAGAATGATTTCAACGTTGTGCAAGGTTCTGATGCCCTTTGAACTTGCCACACGTGAAGTCAGTTCAGACACTGCCAGCCTGAGTCAGGTCATTCCCCTCATCAGGCTTTTGCAGAAGAAGCTGGAGACATTGAAGGAGGAGCTAACACGGAGCGATTCCGCTAGGCATGTGGGACTTGTGGATGGAGCCCTTAATTCGCTTAACAAGGATTCACGGGTGGTCAATCTGTTGAAATCAGAGCACTACATTTTGGCCACCGTGCTCGATCCTAGATTTAAAGCCTACCTTGGATCTCTCTTTCCGGCAGACACAAGTCTGCTGGGGTTGAAAGACCTGCTGGTGAGAAAATTGTCAAGTCAAGCGGAACGCGACCTGTCAACATCTCCTCCTTCACATTCTCCCGCAACTGGGGGTGCGAGGAAAAGGCTCAGAATTCCGAGCCCACCCGCTGGCGGTGATGCAGGGCAGTCTGGAGCGACTGCTGATGCTGACATCTGGTCCGGACTGAAGGACCCGACAACGATTACGGACATGTCGTCTACTGTCACTGCATATGATTCTCTCAACATTGAAAGAATGGTGGAGGATTATATGAGTGACCGCATCCAAGTAGGCACGTCACACAGTCCGTACTTATACTGGCAGGAAAAAGAGGCAATTTGGAGGCCCTTGCACAAACTGGCTTTATTCTACCTAAGTTGCCCTCCCACAAGTGTGTACTCCGAAAGAGTGTTTAGTGCCGCCGCTCACCTTGTCAGCAATCGGCGTACGAGGTTACATCCAGAAAATGTGGAGAAGATGATGTTCATTAAAATGAATTATAATCAATTCCTCCGCGGAGACATTGACCAGCAGCAATTGCCTCCACAAAGTACACAGGGAGCTGAGATGGTGGATTCCAGTGGGGACGAATTGATAATCTGTGAGGAGGGGGATGTACACGGTGATATATCGGAGGATGATGATGAGGTGGACATCTTGCCTCTGTAGAGCCAGTTTGTGCAAGGAGAGATTAATTGCTTCTTTTTTGGGGGGGGTCCAAACCAACCCGTCATATCAGTCACAGTCGTGTGGCAGACCCTGTCACTGAAATGATGGGTTGGTTAAAGTGTGCATGTCCTGTTTTGTTTATACAACATAAGGGTGGGTGGGAGGGCCCAAGGACAATTCCATCTTGCACCTCTTTTTTCTTTTATTTTTCTTTGCGTCATGTGCTGTTTGGGGAGGGTTTTTTGGAAGGGCCATCCTGCGTGACACTGCAGTGCCACTCCTAGATGGGCCCGGTGTTTGTGTCGGCCACTAGGGTCGCTTATCTTACTCACACAGTCAGCTACCTCATTGCGCCTTTTTCTTTGCGTCATGTGCTGTTTGGGGAGGGTTTTTTGGAAGGGACATCCTGCGTGACACTGCAGTGCCACTCCTAGATGGGCCCGGTGTTTGTGTCGGCCACTAGGGTCGCTTATCTTACTCACACAGTCAGCTACCTCATTGCGCCTCTTTTTTTCTTTGCGTCATGTGCTGTTTGGGGAGGGTTTTTTGGAAGGGACATCCTGCGTGACACTGCAGTGCCACTCCTAGATGGGCCCGGTGTTTGTGTCGGCCACTAGGGTCGCTTATCTTACTCACACAGCGACCTCGGTGCAAATTTTAGGACTAAAAATAATATTGTGAGGTGTGAGGTATTCAGAATAGACTGAAAATGAGTGGAAATTATGGTTTTTGAGGTTAATAATACTTTGGGATCAAAATGACCCCCAAATTCTATGATTTAAGCTGTTTTTTAGGGTTTTTTGAAAAAAACACCCGAATCCAAAACACACCCGAATCCGACAAAAAAAATTCGGTGAGGTTTTGCCAAAACGCGGTCGAACCCAAAACACGGCCGCGGAACCGAACCCAAAACCAAAACACAAAACCCGAAAAATTTCCGGCGCTCATCTCTAGTGTAGAGTAGGATCTTAATCCGAGGCACCAACAGGCTCAAAGCTTTGACTGTTCCCAGAATGCACAGCGCCGCCTCCTATATCACCCCGCCTCCCAGCACAGGAGTTCAGTTTGTCAGTTGGTGCTGCAGTAAGCAGGCACTAAACAGAGGGGCTGCTCCAAGTAGCCCTGAGAAAAGCTTTTTATGAGGTAAAAAGTGAAGACTTCAAGGGCAGCAGCGGTGGTAAATGTCTTGTGACATTCTCTGCTGCAGCTCTGGCTCTCCCCAGTGGCGCTGTACACTCCCGAGTCCTGGTTGCCGGGTACCTACAGCGGAGGCTCCGGTTTTCTTCATGTTAGACACACACGGCTGGGGCTCTCCAGGATCGCGTGGCTGCGATTCGGGAGGTGGTAAGTGGGTACCGCTCGCGGGACCCGGTCTTTATCGCGATCAGGCGCGGTCAGTGGGAGGCGGGCCGCGCGCGCTGGTGGTGGACACTGTGGATACAGGCGATCCCACTAGATCACCAGGGCATGGGCGCAGGTCAGGTTTTCTCTTAAAACCGATTTTAATATCGCCCACAGTACCCGGTGGTTTTGCCAGCAAGGGGGATAAGGCTTAGACCTGAAGCCGCTCCCCCAGCCCCAGGGCGCCATTTCCAGCAAGTGTTCCCGCCCTGGAGATGCATCTCTGTCTTTTCCTCACTCCCCGTCAGTGTCTGCGGCGCCATTACTCCTCAGCTCACTGTTCCTGGGACTGCTTGGGCAAATCCTCCTATGTAAAGCCGCCTGGTTGTCAGCGCTGTGCCTTTACATGACACTTAAGTATTCTACCTGCCTTTTTAGTCAGTGTTAGTAAGAAAGAGTGCATTTAGTCAGGGGTTTATAGTACAAGTACCCTGTGATATACATCCAGTTTCTTACTGTGTAGTGTTATATCTATTGACTATATAGCTGTGTAAGCTAGTCCAGTGCAGTAGTATTGTCTGTAATAACCTCTGCATTGTACAAACTGTGACTATTTGTGTGTGCATTGATAGCTGAGTGGTGTCCATCTCGTGTCTTTCACTCAACTTGCTATCCCTATATTCTATAACCTGAGGGGGCTTGGTGCGTCAGGTGTTATTTAATATAGGATTTTCACAAAGATATACTGTATTATATATTTTTCTCTGTGATTTAGTCACCATATCTCTCCTTTATCTCTGCTGGTGCTGACTACACTGCGCAGGGGTTTGGGTTTAGGGATATAGTGCTGCTAATAATTGTACTGTGTTACCTCATACTGCAAGTTATATCATGTCTGCTTCTGAGGGTAACGGTTCTGGGGCGGAACACACTGCTGGTGTTGCTGAAGCCACAGGCACATATGGGGAGAATATAGCAGCTGTGGGCTCTGGTTCTGGGGGCTCCTTGTCCCCCAGTGGGACTGTGGCAATGGAGGCACATACTGACCCTCCGTGGGCCGCTTTTTCCACGCTTCTGCATACGCTAGTTCATAAACTAACACCCCCTATGGGACCCCCAATGCCGGTACAACCGTATGTGGTCCCTGCAGCTAACCCGCCGTGGGCGGACGATTTATCTGCTCAATTAAAGAAGTTGAACCAGTCCCTGACTACTAAAGAGTCTGACCATCGCTCGCCTAAGTCCAAGAGGTCCTCTAAGCGAGCGCTCGTCTCCTCACAATCCACTGCTGTCACTGACACCTCGTCTGATGAAGACAGCACATACACTGACCCCACAGGTTCTGACTCAGATACGGCTGATGGGGAGGGTAGTTCACATGTGGATGTTCCTGATCTTTTGGAGGCCATTAAGTTAATTCTGCAGATTACGGATGATCCCGAGCCATCCGTTCCTCCTAAGAAACCAGATAGGTTCAAGCGTCAGAAGGTGATTAAACAAGTTTTACCTCACTCTGACCACCTAGTGGATATACGTCAGGAACCCTGGCAAAGCCCGGGTACGAAGTTTGTGCCTCAAAAGAAGATGCTGGCTCGCTATCCCCTCGCGCCAGAGCTGTCTAAGAATTGGGAAACGCCTCCTCCAGTAGACTCACATGTGGCTAGGATGGTGGTTTTCTCAGCTCTACCTGTCACTACCGTCACGTCTCTAAAAGAGCCTACGGATAAACGTGTCGAGGGTTGTCTAAAAGCGATTTACACCCTCACGAGTGCTGCACAAAGGCCCACTATTGCAGCTACATGGGCGTCAGAGGCTATTGAAGCATGGGCCTTGGAGTTAGAAGCTGAAATCTCCTCTGACCATGCTAGACAATGCTTGTCATATATTGTCACAGCTTCTCGCTATATTAAAGAGGCGGCTTCTGATGCCGGTATCCTAGTAGCCAAGGCCTCTATTACGTCAGTCCTGGCTCGCAGGATATTGTGGCTGAGATCCTGGTCTGTGGATCTGGACTCTAGAAAAACCCTGGAGGTACTCCCTTTCAAGGGGGATATTCTGTTTGGGGAGGACTTAAATAAGATAGTGGCTGACTTGGCTACTGCCAAAACTGCCTGTCTGCCTAATACAGCTCCTTCTGTGTCGAAGGCCAAAGGCACGTCCTTTCGCCCCTTTCGTCCTTCAGGTAAAGCAAAAGGTCAGGCGTACCATAAGCAGGCCCGCACTTCCAAACCTGGTAAGCCGAAGCCCAAAAGAGCCTGGGCTGCCCGTCAGCCAGCAGCCAAGACCGATAAGACTGCCGCATGATGGGGTGAGCCTCCCCCTGGGGGATCCCAGGGTGGGGGGCCGGCTTCTAGGGTATACCCAGGAATGGTTGAAGACCACTTCAGATGCCTGGTACGGGAAGTCGTCATTCGAGGTTACGCCATAGCCTTCAAAAACCGACCCCCTCATCGATTTTGCCAGACAGACGTCCCGTCGGACCAGATAAAGGCAAACACTCAGCATTCGGTGGTACAGACCCTCCTGGATACAGGAGTCGTAGTACAGGTGCCGGGGGTACTATTCTCTGCTGTTTTCTAGTCCCGAAACCGAATGGGTCCTCCCGTCCCATTCTCAACCTCAAGGCACTGAACAAGTTTGTGAAGGTTTCCAAGTTCCGGATGGAAACCCTTCGCTCTATAGTTCTGGCCTTGGAACCTGGGGACTACATGGTCTCCCTGGACATACAGGATGCTTACCTGCATATTCCTATAGCAGTCTCACATCAACAATACCTGAGGTTCGCTATTGGCAACCTCCATTACCAGTTTCGGGCGTTACCTTTTGGTTTAACAATGGCTCCGCGAGTCTTCACCAAAGTTGGTACTCCGCCATCAAGGGGTCAGGATACTGCCGTATCTGGACGACTTGTTAATCCTGGTAAATTCCCCAGATCTTCTCCTGCGTCATTTGGATATGACGGTCCGGTTTCTACAAGCCCACGGGTGGCTCATCAACTGGAAGAAATCATCCCTTGTCCCTGCTCAGAGCATGGTGCATCTGGGAGCGCTGTTGGACACTCACAACCAGAGGTTGTTCTTGTCTCAGGAGAAAGTCCTGAAACTTCAGGACAGGATTAGTTGCTTCCTTTCTCGTCCGCAAGTGTCGATACATTCGGCAATGCAGGTGCTGGGCCTCATGGTATCAGCATTCGACATGGTGGAGTATGCTCAATTCCATTCTCGCCCCCTCCAGAAGCTGATACAAGCCAAGTGGGATGGCCTGCCTCAACGGATCAGGTCTCAAATGATCTCTTTGACTCCGGAGGTCCGTCTGTCGCTGCTCTGGTGGCTCCAGGACCGACAACTGTGCAGAGGCCGTCCCTTCTGGATATCCAACTGGGTCCTGTTGACGACAGATGCCAGTCTAAGAGGCTGGGGCGCGGTGCTGGAGCAGCACTCCTTGCAGGGTCAGTGGACCAAGGAGGAATCTCTCCTCTCGATCAACATTCTGGAATTGCGGGCTGTCTTCAATGCGTTGAACCTAGCCCAGCATTTGATTCAGAACCGTCCTGTTCAAGTACAGTCGGACAACGCCACCACAGTGGCTTACATGAATCATCAAGGCGGCACTCGAAGCCGTTTGGCAATGAAGGAAGCCTCACGGATTCTACGTTGGGCAGAATGCCATCTACCGGCAATATCGGCTATATTCATTCCTGGGGTCCTGAATTGGGAAGCAGACTTTCTCAGTCGTCAGGACGTGCATGCCGGCGAGTGGGGCCTCCATCCAGAAGTGTTTCAACTCCTCGTGGAAAGGTGGGGTCTTCCAGATGTGGATCTGATGGCGTCTCGACACAATCACAAGGTTCCGGTCTTCGGGGCAAGGATAAGGGATCCTCAAGCAGCATTCGTGGATGCGCTGGCAGCGCCGTAGAGGTTTCGGCTGCCGTACGTGTTCCCTCCGGTGTCACTCCTGCCCAGGGTAATTCGGAAGTTCAAGCAAGAAAAAGCAAATCTGCTTCTCATAGCTCCGGCGTGGCCCAGACGGCACTGGTTCTCAGACCTGCAAGGCCTATCGTCAGAGTGTCCACTTCTACTTCCACAATGCCCAGACCTCCTCGTTCAGGGACCCTGTGTCTACCAGGACCTAGCCCGGCTGTCTTTGACGGCGTGGCTCTTAAAGCTTCCGTCTTAAGAGCTAAGGGTTTTTCTGAAGAGGTCATTAAAACTATGCTGCGGGCCGGGAAACCGGCCTCTGCTCGGATTTACCATCGGGTCTGGCATTCCTACTTTGTTTGGTGCGCATCTAACCATTATGACACTTCCAAGTTTAGTACAGCAAAACTTTTGGCTTTTCTACAGCAGGGCCTAGATTTAGGCCTGCGTCTGGCCTCCCTCAAGGTTCATATATCTGCCTTGTCGGTGTGGTTTCAGAGAAAAATTGTGACTTTACCTGATGTTCATACTTTCACTCAGAGTGTGTTGCGTATCCAACCTCCCTATGTCCCGCCTGTGGCTCCTTAGGACTTGTCGTGGTTTTGGAGGCGTTGCAGGAGCCTCCATTTGAACCTCTTGGTTCAGCTGACCTTAAGTGGCTTTCCCTTAAGGTGGTGTTCTTGCTGGCTATTGCCTCTGCTAGTAGAGTGTTGGATTTGGGTGCCTTGTCTTGTAGTTCCCCATATCTGATTTTTCACCGTGACCGGGCGGTTCTTAGGACTCGTCCTGGATATTTACCTAAGGTGGTTTCTTCGTTCCACCTTAATCAGGAGATTGTGGTTCCAGCTTTTGTCTCTTCTGATTTGTCTCCCAAAGAGCGGTCTTTGGATGTGGTACGGGCTCTCCGTATCTTTGTGAAGAGAACTGCTTCTATTCGAAAGTCTGATTCTCTCTTTGTTTTGTTTGGATTTCACAAACGTGGCTGGCCTGCTCACAAGCAGACCCTGGCCAGGTGGATTAGAATGGTGATTGCGCATGCTTATGTGAAGGCTGGTCTGTCAGCTCCTGTTCACATTACGGCCCATTCTACTCGGTCTGTTGGACCTTCTTGGGCGGCCCAACGTGGTGCGACCCTTGATCAATTGTGCAAGGCGGCTACGTGGTCCTCCGGGAACACGTTCATAAGGTTCTATGCCTTCGATACTGCCGCTTCCCAGGATGCTTCCTTTGGACGCCGGGTTCTTGTGCCCGCTACAGTGCGTCCCCTCCCACAAGAACTGCTTTAGGACATCCCCATTGTCCAGACTTGTGGAGCCCAGTGTACCCCGCAGCAGAAAACGAGTTTTATGGTAAGAACTTACCCTTGTTAAAACTCTTTCTGCGAGGCACACTGGGCTCCACAAGGCGCCCACCCTGACGCACTTAGCTTCTTTGGGTTGGTATGGCATTAGCCGCTGACACTTCTCTTGTCGTGAGAGTGTGGTGTATGTGGCTACTAACCGTTGTTGTCTCTTTTCCAGCTACTGCATTGGGCTGGTTAACTAAACTGAGCTCCTGTGCTGGGAGGCGGGGTGATATAGGAGGCGGCGATGTGCATTCTGGGAACAGTCAAAGCTTTGAGCCTGTTGGTGCCTCGGATCAAGATCCTACTCTACACCCCATTGTCCAGACTTGTGGAGCCCAGTGTACCTCGCAAAAAGAGTTTTAACAAGGGTAAGCTCTTACCATAAAACTCGTTATTTGAATTCCAAACACACGGGTAATGGTATCTCTCCCTGACAAGAGCATTCCGCAGTGTCTGTGCAGCGATACTGGACAAAGATGCTTTCTATGTAATACGAAGGGGGAGATTTATAAAAACTTGGCGAGAGATACTAGCCTAGAAGTACTAACCAATCAGCTGCTGTCACTTTCTAGGATGTGTTGGAAAATGACAGAAGGTAGTTGGTTGGTACTTATTTCTCTCTCCACTTTATCTCTCTCCAAGGTTTGATAAATCTCCCCTTCAGTTTGAAGCACACAGACTCTGCATATTGTACCTGAATAGTGTGGATGACCTCTTTGAAGACAGGAGACCTCTGTGTCCAGGTATTCACCATGTCCATAGCTTTGTCAAAGTTCCCTACATATTCCCCGTACATCTTCAGGAATGGAGCAAGCTTTTGCAGAATATCTCCAATCCGTGGGTTAGTATTCCTATTGGGAAATGTAATTTTTTTTAAATAAAAGCAATAGAATGTAACAATAAGCTCCACTAACAGGCTATAGTAAATGGGAACTTTGGGGTCAAGAGCCCTAACCATTGTGGCTACTGTATATTGACTTTGCATTTAACTTTTTTTGGGGGATGATGATAAACATCTCTAACTACCATATAATACTAAATCCGTAGCTCTCGTGTTCTCATGGTTTTCTGATGAAAGCAGATTGGATACATTGTTAATGATACAATTAATAAAATGTATCCAATCTGATTTCATTTGAAAACAAAACAGAAATGATTTTATTTTAAAGCAGCACCAGTAACCTGAAAAGTTCCATAATCAGAATATTTGAGCAAATGTCTCAAACTTTTTCTGAACTGTGAAAAAAAAAAAAGGATTGGTAGCTTAGATACTATGGGAGGACTTCAAATGTTTTGTCAATAGCAGCCTTTGATTGGCGCCCTACGGAGCTATTTAATTATTGCTCTCTTCGGGTGCGATGGCTGTCAGCGTTTGCATTTCACCTCCCAGCGTATGGGCGCCCAAACATTTAACGCGATTGCACCCAGCACATTGGTCGAGTTTAGCTGCTTTACGTGGCTACACCCAACCTTTATGGGCACAATCAGCGCAAAACAACTGAATTGCACCCTTTGATCTCCTGTCACTTTAGACAGGAGATCAGATGCTCAAACCTATTGAATACCTCCTTGTCACTCTTATTTAGCCTCAGTCTCTCTCACAAAACTCATACAGCATTTGAAGCTCTTTGCCTTAGATGATCCTCGACTAAAGGTCTCATCTCTCTCTTATACTCTTGATCAAGGTTTCGACTTCTCTGCGTGAATGGCATGAGGCCGCTTGGGAGGCAGACTTGGAAGAAACAATGAATGAGAATGACTAGTCAGTGATCTGGTAAAATGCAGCCTTCAGCTCAGTTTATGTTAAAGTAGAAGAGAATGTTCATAAATTATTGTATGAATGGTATGGGTGTGATACTGGATCCTGGTGGTCGAGATACTGGAGGTCACAGGACCGACAATGGCACTCCGACAAATAGAATGCTGACAGAAGACGAGGTAATTATTTCACCTCTCCCCAGTCACCTAGCCTAACCTGCCTGGGGTGGCGGCTAGGGCTAAGATAATGGGGGTGGTGATTAAAGCTAAGTCACAGATGGTGACAGCTAGGGCTAAAACTCGGGTGGTGGTAGCTAGGGCTACCTTCCCCCCTCTAGTGCCAATCCCTGAGGCACAAGAAGTAAAATCCCCAATAAGTGCTTGCATCAGGGCTAATTGGAAATTACAGCTGCTAATAGGATACACACCTAAGTCTTTTCATATAGTCTGGAGGCCCTGGCTCACATCCCAGAACTCTCCTTCTCCATTTGAGATTAGTAACCCTGTCCGCCTGTTAGCTGGATCTGAGCCCATCCACATGACTCTTTTCTTTCTCTTCTACCTCCTTCTGTATATGATTTTCTTCCTCTTTTCCATACCGCTCTCTCCTGCACCCTTTACCTTCTCTCTCCTACCCAGTTTGTAAAATTGGTCACCAACATTGGC
The DNA here is from genome assembly GCF_028390025.1 of Pseudophryne corroboree. NCBI lineage: Eukaryota > Metazoa > Chordata > Amphibia > Anura > Myobatrachidae > Pseudophryne > Pseudophryne corroboree. The sequence goes on from NC_086452.1 coordinate 383,701,080, forward strand.
GTATCTATAATGGGTGCAGTGTGTGCGATGCACATGGGCCCCTGAGCCCATTTCTCCTATCCTTACCTTTCCCGAGTCCATCGCTGACTGTGTGTGGGACCCCTCCTTTCCCGTAGCCGTCGCGCCGCTAATAGCGCACTGACCAGTAGAGACTCTGGCACAGTGCCAGAGTCTACAGCGCATGTGCAGGACTCCGAAAAAATGGCACGGCGGCCATTTTTCGGAGTCCTGCACATGCGCTGTAGAGTCCAGCACTGTGCCAGAGTCTACAGCGCTCAGAGCACTAGCAGCGGCGCGGCGGCTACGGGAGAGGAGGGGGCCCATACACGGAGTCTGCACACGGGTCCCCTCCTCTCTAGAGATGCCCCTGGTCACTAAGCTGTATTTTTAGTTCTGATTGAGATCAGCTTTGTATTGTTTATGTCACTCATTGTTTTTTGTATTGCTTTCAATAAACATTATTATTTATTTTTCTTGCATTATTCTAAAAATCAGGAACAGCTAAGAACACCACTGCCTGTAATTTGGAGGTGTGTAAAAATTTTTATTTGCTAACGTTTTTTATGGTTTGCAATTAAAATGTCCCCAATGTCTATCCACAAACTTTAATCAACAGATGGTAAAAGAATAAGGCAACGCACCACTCCTGGGTTATCCGCGCCTTAAGCTCTGGCAGAAGGAACTGGCCGTGAAAGCAGTAGATTGATGAAATATTAGAAAATATCCCAGTGGTCACTTCTGATGGAATTCCAGCCGCTGCTAATTCCATGCAGAATACCTGGAAAGGATTAATGCAGCGTGAGCTCATATGTGGGTTGTAAAGGCTTCATGCGGAGTGCTCTACATTAATTATGTACATTAGGAAGACAACTGTGCAAACAACGTGTTGCCCCAACCAATCAGACATTTACTGTTATTGCCTAAACACTACACTGAAAATGACATTAAGAACCCAGCAGTGGGTACGAGTTACAGCAGCTTTTAAATGCCAATTTATTTGTTGGTCAGTTGACCCTATGCCAGCAGGCAATTATCACGCAACTTTTTAGCTGCAGGTATAATGCAGCTAAACATATATACAGATTTTAAACTTTATTTTAATTGGTTATTTCACAGATAATAAGTTGTACCTGATCGAGCAGATGTAACCTCTTGACATAGGCTTCCTCAGTGTGGAGCAGCTCATTCGCAATGTTAAACAGCTTTTGTGGTTCTGTGCACTGGAAGGAAATTGTACAGAATTGTATTAGTCAGTCATTTATTCAGATTTTGCTGTCATGGTCTCCTGGGTTCCTCTTCTCTAGGACTCTCTTTCCTGCCACCATGTCAGCTGCACACACATTAGATATATGTTTATCACAGATATTTTCATGTAAGTAACCTTGTACTGTGTAAGAACTAGGGTCATATATGAAGAGGAATGTACGATAAGTCACGTGATGGATTGTGGAAAGTAATGACCAATAAAGTTGGGAAGGAACATTACAAAGTAGTATTCATTGCATTTAAAAAAATACTTCAAAGGGGGCGTGGCCTGGCTGCTGTGGAGAGAAACTGTGCTTCTCCTCAGCTCCTGCAAATACAACTAATAAAGGCACCTTTCCACACTCCCAGCCAGTTTTTGTCAGCCCCAAACACCCATCTATCCTGCTGCTGCGGTTTGGGGGGACCCGCGGAGTCGGGGAGCACTTTTAAGTGCTCCTGCGGACTGCGGCCTTCCCCCCAAGGTGAAGCCCCGGCCTTGATTTGAGGGACGGACCCGGACCGGCCGCTGGAGAGAAGAGCCCTGCCGCGGACGGTTCCTCCTGGGTATACAGCCGCCCTGCTCGGACCCTCCGGACGGAGAATCGTGCCCCGCTAGGTGGGTGAGTCTGCTCCGTGATCGGAGCTTCCCTGCTGGCCGAGGCGCCCGTTGTCCCCCGGAGTTGCGGAGGCCGCCGTGCCGTCTGACACGACCTCCCTCCCCCGCCTCTTCCACCCGCCTGGTAGCTTGGCGCGGCCGGCCCCCGGAGCCCGCTATCCTCCCGCTCCCCTCTGCAGCGGGGACGAGAAGCCTACTGACGGCATTACACCCGGGCCGACGCACAGATCCGGAGCGGCGGGGGGAAAGCACACATCTCTCCCCTGCCCCCTGGAGCTCATCATCAGACCGCTATCTACGAGACCACACCTGGTCCTGAACACCCCTAAACATTGTATATGTGCCAGTGAGTGCCCTGCTGTGCGATCCCGAGCGGCGTTGACCAACAGCAAGCTGCTGCGGGGGTGAGGCCTACGCTGCTCACTGAAGCCGGGGCCTAGAGTTACAGGACGGCCCGGCGGGAGGCTCCGGACCGGTGCGCGACCGTGGCGAGACCGGACGGCGCCCTGCGGTCACCCCTGGAGCCCTCCTATCAACCTGAAGACCTCCCTGGGATCCTCAGATACTATAATATAACGGGGAAACCCCTATAAAGCCCGCAGGCTCCACACATAAACCCACATACCTCAGACCAGCACAGCAACGGCGGCCATCTTGAAGGCCAAAATCACAGCACACAAGCTGCACAGAGACAGGAGCTCAGACTGAGACCCCCCTGACATTAAACGGCGGATCAGCTCACTGCCGGGTGGCTGAGAGAATACCTCAATCTACTCTCACCTCTACCCCCTGAACATCCAACCGTGCTCTATAGGAGCTCATACGAGCTGGTACTACTAGACCAGACAGCACCTTGGAACACCACCACCACTATACCGGTACTATCTGAACATCCTGCGGAGCCATCGGCCCCCCCCTGGCAACCACACACACTACGCCAACAGGGCCTTGGGCATCCTTAAAAGAAACCCCGGTCCCCGGGGGACCCCAAACCTGCTGGAACCTGAGAGCGTACACTCACTGCGCTGAGGCTCGACCATTACCCGCAGGTCATGGCACGCCCGACTGGGCCCGTTTGACCATCCCCCCCAAAGCGCCTAGCATGTGATCTCGATATGTACTACACTTGGTCTCGTGTGTGATCCTAATGATATAGGAGCTTCCCTCATCCTTCCCAGGTGTTGACAAACAACCTACCTCACCTCCGCCACCATGCCTAAAGGGGGGAAGAAGACGAACACTCACAACCTGGTGGGCTACTTCAAAAACCCCGCTCCATCCTCCACCCGGAGAGCAACCTCACCCCCACCTACTCCAGCAATATCTGACAAAGACTCAGACGATGACTCTTCCTCCACTCCCGCCACAAAGGCTGATGTCGCCCTCCTCCTATCCGAGATGCGCAACATCAAAAAATCAATACGGGCAGAAGTACAAGAGGCTATCTCGGGTCTAAAATCGGACGTGGATAGCCTGGGCACCAGAGTAGATGCCATCGAAAGAAAACAGGAAGAGCTTATCGCCTTCCAACAAGAATCAGAACAGGAGATATCTCAAATGCGCACGGATGTTATGCTCCTAGCGGACAAACAAGAAGATTTGGACAACAGGGGACGCCGGAACAATCTAAGAATTCGTAACGTCCCCGAGACGATAGAACAAAACCACCTCACGGACTATCTGCTCCGCCTCTTCCGTTCTCTTGCTCCCTCCGTCCCAGACGATATGCTTCTTCTGGACAGGGCTCACAGGGCTCTACGTCCTAGATCCCAAGATGCCAAAACACCAAGAGACGTAATCCTCCGCTTTCATTATTTCGCGGTCAAAGACCAAGTCTACGCCAAAACTAGGAGGATGACGACGATCCCGTTCGAAGGGTCCGACCTCTTGATTTTCCAGGACCTGTCGCCGGTCACGTTGAACAGACGGAGGGAATTAAAAGACATAACCAAGGCCCTAAGAGATCATAATATCCGTTACAGATGGGGCTTCCCCTTTGCACTCCAAGTCAGAGCAGATGGCAAATTCCTCTCCGCTAGATCTCCAGATGAGGCCCTTCAGCTACTACACCAACTGAACATCTCTGGCCCTCCGGCCACCCCTCATCACTCTCTCCCAGTCAACACCTCCCCTTCTCTCACAGCTCCAGCCTCAGAATGGACCACCGTCGGATCTGCATCACACACCTCCCCAGATACATGAACTACCATGTATAGAAGCCCAGGATGGGTCTTGTGACCACACGAGCCCACAACGGCCTACAGGGGGTCTTTCCGCAATATGCCAAGATCCCCAAACGATGTAGAGCCTTGGGCTAAGATAATGTCTACCATTTAAGGCCTTGTTGATCCTGTTGTGGGGGGTCCTGTGCGGGCCCTCGGGGCCGGGGTTCTCCGTGGCTGGCCGCGTGGGCTTCGGTCCCGGGAGGCCCGTATGGGGTGAGTTTTGTTTTTTCTTGTTCTCCTTTTCTACCTCACACAGGTCATAATATTATTGCTGTTAATATGCGTTCAGAATGCCATGTTTACCCCCAATTCTACTAATGCTGTTACCCCCCCCCCCCCCTTCCCCCCTTCCCTATAAGCTCCCCTAGCTTATTGTTTACATTGCGTACATTTAAATATAATATGATCGCACACGGGACCCGGTCTCCTCTCTGAGCAGCTGGGTTCACCCACCCCCCATTCGACCTTTAGGGTCGACGTCGGACGACCTAGACCTGCGGGTCTGTCTCTCCCTTGGGTCCGACTGACGAGAACGGACTCCCTCCGCCCTTTAACCACTGATGCTAATATATGCTTGTTTTTCATCTGTTCTCCTACTCTCTCTCTTCCCTCCTTCCTGATCTTCCTTCCTTTTCCTTCCCCCCTGTCTTTCAGAACTCCGCTGGCGCGCTCCCATATGAAAAGTGCTCTGTTCTCAAACCATGGTTCTTAGGATAATCACATTGAACACGAAAGGTCTAAATAGCCCACGCAAACGCTCCCTTTTATTTCAATCCCTGAAGCAACTTAAAGGCGATATTGTCTTCCTACAGGAGACCCACTTTACAGGTAAATCACACCCCGCACTTAAGTCCAAACACTTCCCACACACTTTCCATGCTTGCGACCCCATACACAAGAAGAAAGGGGTCTCTATACTCTTTGCTAATCATTTAGATTTCGTCCCCTCTGAAATAGTGAGCGACCCTGAAGGCAGATTCTTGTTGTTAGTAGGGTTGTTAAACGGGACCCTCTATACATTCCTAAATGCTTACGCTCCAAATCAGACCCAGGCTCCCTTTTTCCACTCCTTAAATAGCCTCTTAGCCCTACACAGACGCGGCAATGTGGTACTAGGGGGGGACTTTAATGTGACTCTAGACAGCGCTCTAGACAGATCTAAACCTCTGCCCAGATCCATGCGCCCTTCACACACGCGCAATGCAGCTGCTTTGAACCTCCTGCTGTCACGGCACCTTCTCTTCGATGCATGGAGAGTAAAAGAGCCGACTGCCAAAGACTACACCTACTATTCCCCCATATACGATGTTTACACGAGATTAGACATGATTTTCCTGAGTTCGGAGCCTGCACAAAGTATCATAGACACCTCCATCCACCCCAACACGTGGTCAGATCACGGTCCGGTCACCGTAGATGTCGCAGGCCCACACCCACCCGCTCGCCACCCTGTATGGAGACTGAACGATAGACTCCTTCTCAATCCCCAAACGAAAGCTCACATAGCCGCCGAAATATCCCACTACTTTGAGACAAACACTTCCCCGTCTGTCCCCCCTATGTTACTCTGGGACGCCCACAAAGCGGTCATACGCGGATGCATGATTAGTGCCTCCTCGTATAACAAGAAGGCCAGATCCAAACGCATCCGGGAACTCACGGACATGCTTGGCTCCCTCTCACTGAAACACAAAAAAACAGGGTCCGAAACGGACCTCTCCGCCCTATCTGCGGTCAGAGGTGAGTTAAACATGCTCCTGACGACGAAGGTGGAGACCAGCTTGAAATGGCTCAACCAATCCTTCTACGAAAAAGGGGATAAAGCTGACCGGTTGCTAGCATCCAGGCTCCGGGCTAAACTTACAAGGAACAACGTTATGTCTATCCAGCATCCCTCGGGTGTGAAGACTAGGGACCCCAAACGCATCACTGAAACTTTCTCTCGCTTCTACGAGAAACTATACAACGCCCATAAGACCACTCAGACGAAACCAGACTTTATTGGGGCTATCCGTACTTTCCTATCCCAATGCCATCTCCCTCGTTTAAGCTCATCGGTCTCAGCCGAATTGAATTCGGAGATATCCGAAGAGGAAATTGCCACTGTCGTCAAATCCCTAAAGCTTAGCAAAGCGCCTGGCCCAGACGGCTTTACGGCCGCTTATTACAAGACCTTTCTCCCCCAACTTACACCTCACCTCTCAGCCCTTTTCAATGCGGTCTTGCAGGGAGCTTCTTTCTCCAAAACGGCACTGGAAGCCAAGATAATAGTCATCCCTAAGGAGGGTAAGGACACATCTAGCTGCGCTAATTATAGGCCTATATCATTACTTAACTCAGATATCAAGATTTATGCCAAAATATTGGCTCTCCGTCTAAATAGAGTCTTACCCCACCTTATCCATAACGACCAGGTAGGATTTATCCCCGGCCGTCAAGCCCGAGACAACACGAGACGAATTATTAGCCTGACCCACCATATCAACCTCACACACACCCCTGCTCTCTTGCTTTCTCTGGACGCGGAGAAAGCATTTGACAGAATAGGGTGGCCCTTTATGTTTGAAACTCTGGCACATCTGGGCTTTCAGGGGGAATTCCTTACAGGGATACAAGCTTTATATTCGGCCCCTTCCGCTAGGGTATCTATAAACGGAGTACAATCTGACCCTTTGGACATCTCCAACGGTACCAGACAGGGCTGCCCACTCTCACCCCTGATTTTTGCCTTAGTGATAGAACCATTAGCAGCCAGAATCCGAGCCTCGCCCGACATCGGAGGGCTCGGAGTAGGGGACTCTGTCTACAAGATTTCCTTGTTCGCAGACGACGTCCTCCTGTCACTTTCATCACCTCATACCTCTCTACCGAACCTTTTTACTCTCCTGTCTGAATATGGACAGTTATCGGGCTACAAAGTCAACTGGTCCAAGACGGAAGCTCTCCCCTTCCACATTTCCCCTCCCCAAATAGCCAACATGCAAAACAACTTCAAATTCACCTGGCGCACCTCTAAAATCCGATACCTGGGGGTCTATATTACGAGCCGCTATGGAGACTTGTTTAAGGAAAATTTCTCGCCTTTGCTTAAAAATCTTAAGGCCGATCTCCATAAATGGCAATCATTAATCATATCTTGGTTAGGTCGTATCATAGCTCTGAAAATGAATATTATCCCCCGCCTCCTTTATCTATTCCAAACACTACCAGTGAAAGTGCCGGATTCGGTACTGGCACAAATTCATTCGTGGTTGCTACGGTTTGTGTGGAGAAATAAAACCCCTAGGATAGGGTTTTCTACCCTCCGCAGATCAGTACAAGAAGGGGGGAGAGGATTCCCAGATATCCGCCTTTACTATCTGGCCACCCATCTCAGCCAAGCGGTTGCATGGTTCGCCCCTACGCAGTCCATACGTTGGCTCCAGTTAGAGAGGACACTTAGCCGCACTCCTCTATCATCTCTACTCCTATCCCCTCCTAAATCTAGATCTCCCCATTTGCAACTCCACCCGGTTCTGGAATTCACCTGTCAGATCTGGGACTATTGTACACGCCATTTCCACATGCTATCAGCCCCTTCGGCGCTCACTCCATTGTGGGACAACCCTTCGTTCGTCCCAGGCCATTCCATGACCCGCTCGCACTCATGGTCGACACATAACATCCGCTTCGTTCTAGATGTATTGTCCGAAGGGGCCTGTACACCCTTACCGGAAATTGCGGCAAAATACGACTTCCCGGATGCGAACCCTTTTACATATCTACAGGTGAGACACTTTGTCTCGTCCTTAACAAGCACATCCCCATTCCAACCTCTCTCCACCCTGGAGTCCTACTGCTATTACAAACCGCTCGCCCGTGGAATCATATCCCAACTGTATTACCTTCTCCAGATAGGGGATAGGAAAACGACCCCGGCCTTTATACTCAAGTGGGAACAGGACCTTGGCCCGATACCAGATGACTATGATTGGTCAGATGTCTTTGCGGCTGCTGCGAAATCCTCGATCTCAACCCTAGTAAAGGAAAACGCATATAAAATCTTATATAGGTGGTATCTAGTCCCCTCTAGACTTCACAAAATGTTCCCCTCCTCCCAGCCATTGTGCTGGAGAGGATGCGGCGGTCATGGCTCTTTCCTCCATATATGGTGGACATGCCCTAAAATCGAGCTATTCTGGGATTCAGTCGCCCACTTGCTGAGTACAGTGCTCCAGACCCGGATATACAAAGATCCTTGGTCCTTTCTGCTAGGCCTCCCCAATGCCAATGCACCTCCGAACTCCGGTAAATTACTGACACAGATCTTGAACGCGGCTAGATGCGCAATTGCCCTAAACTGGAAAAAAAGGGAGTCCCCCCCTATACAACAGATCATCAACAAAATATGGTTCTTCGCAAGCATGGAAAAAATCACGGCATACCTCCATAACAGATCTTTTCAGTTCCTTCAAGTATGGGAACTCTGGTTTGACTCACAGGCCCCCGCACATGGAGCTCGACCCCCCGGGAGCTCGACGGCCATACTATTATGATCCCTGTACTCTCCTAGCCCGACAAGTAGCTCAGAGGATATCCTCAACATATCCTTTTCGTGTTCCCCGAGTAGCACTTTCCATTTAGTACTAGCGCCATGCGCGTACCAACGCAAAACGGAGGCATACCAGCGGCATTTCCCTAACCCTGCCACCTCTCCTCCTACTCTATTCCCTCCCCATCTCCCCTGTCTCTTTTTCTCGCCTCTCAGGTTCTACCTCTTTAGTCTCTACCCTCCTACAGTCATAATTACGAACCTGTGTGCCGGTTCCCACCCATCTGAATAGCCTATGTCTACCCTGAGACATAACTTTTTGCTGTTTCTTTGCAATGTGGGAACCACATGTTCCTTATTTTAAGGTTATACATCTGTTATCGGTAATGTCATGTTAGACAGAACAGCCCACCCCATGTAAGGGGGAAGGCTGCAGTAATGTTTGTACCCTGTAAAGTTTATACCCTGAAAATTAAAATAAACAATTTTAAAAAAAAAATACTTCAAAGAGCAACTAGACACAAAACAGTTACAAAAGATATACAGTATATACTTACTATCTGTTGAAGATATCACCCTCTCTTTCTGTCCTATATATACACATTGTCTAGGAGCAGGGGCGTCAGAATGTTTTATGTTAGGGGGGGGCAAGATTTAATTCCATTTTGGCGCTCCTGGAGCCGAAGCCACCTGGAAGAGGCGGAGACACTGGGGAGAAGGAGGCCTGGAGTCCAAGCCTGGGGGTGGAGGAGCTGCAGTGAAGGGGAGGAAGACCGAGGGACCGCAGCAGCTATGCTGCCAGCTGGCTGCCTGGGAGCATATTGCCGCTGCTCTGTCCCTCCCTGCACTGCATGGAGGGTGCAATGTGCTGTCTTTTAACTGTCCGCACATCGCTCCTCCTGTACATCGGTGCCTCTCACACTGCACGGAGGATGCAATGTGCGGTCTTTCACCTGACCACACATTGCTCCTCCTGTACATCGGCGCCTCTCATGTTTGGGGGGGGGGGGCATGCTGCCCCCTTGCCCCCCCCCCCCCCCCCATTCCAACACCCCTGTCTAGGAGTTATCCTAGGCTGCTCCCTCTCTTTCAAACCTCATACATTTATGCCACTTCCATCTTTGCAATATCATCCAATCACTGCAATTACGGCAACAAGGATGGTGTGGACGGTGCTCAGAACACAACGCATATGCCGGTGGGCTGAGAACTGTCTGCATCTAACCGTGATGTACTGGCTATGCACTCGGCGCTGCCAGCTGCAGCACTGCCCGCTGTAATATATGTAGTGGTACGCCCAGTTCCTGCTCTGCCAGGTGCATGGCTACATACATTACAGCAGCCAGAACTGCAGGGAGCACTGGCAGGGGCTCCTATCATTCTAACATCTCTTCTTCCCGCCAGAGAGGACCACCCAGCTGCAGCCAGCAGGGACCTGCCCAGGCTCAGAAAGCGGGGACCTGCTCAGCCACAGTTGGCCAGAGACAACCTGCCAAGCTGCAGCCAAAGGGAACCTGCCCAACCACAGCCAGCTAGGATCTGCCCAGCGGCAGCCAATGGAAATAAATCAATACATTTAATTAAATAAGTACTTATATAAATTATTAAAACAGAAATTTGGCTGGTACCAAAAATAAAAATGTGATAAAGTTAGGTTGCAACAAGTATATTCATAAAAAAGCTGATACAAGGATCAATCTTATGTTGTTACATAATGGCAAACCATTACTAATAGCCACAGTGTACCAATAACCACTAGATAGATAGTCATAGGGGTGTATTCAAGTCGGATTTCCCCCCGATTTGTCGGATTAACGGGAGTTTAAGGTCGAATCCAGATTCGACCTATTCAATCATACTCCCATTTATCCGACAAGTCAGAAAATCCGACTTGTCGGAAAGCACGTGTTACGGCTTAAGCCACCGATCCACATGTTTTCTCGGATTAGCGGCCAAATCCGACAGGTTTTAGCCCCGTTTATGACAATGTCAATACGACTTTAAAAAACTCATATTGGCATTGTCAGAAACGAATAATTGAATACTGCATTGTCGGATCTTTTCCGGCGGAAAGGATCTGACAAGCATTGAATACACCTTATAGCCAATAAAGTGGTAATGGTCTCAAAATATGTATTTATTTTTAATACAAAGTGTTATTAACTTCAGAAGAGTCTTCCAAATTAGAGAAAATTCAGTTGGATAACTGGCAACAGTAACGGTCAGCGGTATACTGAGCGCCGGGAGCCCGACCGCCGGCATACAGAAGACCACCCACGGTGTCAAATAAACACATCTAAGAATGTGTTTTTTATATAAATTTTTTATCATTTTAGGTTATGATCCTTTATATATAAACTCATCGAGATCAAATTAGCCCTTTTTTCCATATTCGGTAGGTATTTATTGCATACCACATATATATATTTTTCCAAAATTACTTTAGCAGTTTTTCTTAAATAGAACATCATTTTCATTTTTATTTTTCCCCAAACAAGTTACCCCTGATGAAGTCGATAAGACGAAACACGTTGGGTTTGTCAGTCAGAAAATCGCAACCTAGTTTGTGAAGATACTCCCTTCCGAGCTCGCACCTTGCAAAAGGTGAGGGAGTATCTAGAGTCCATCTAACAAACAGGTTGGTTGTGTATTTTTTTGGTTGTATTTTACTGATACAATTTTAAACTTTGAACTGTGTACAAAAAAAATAAGAATTTACTTACCGATAATTCTATTTCTCGTAGTCCGTAGTGGATGCTGGGGACTCCGTCAGGACCATGGGGAATAGCGGCTCCGCAGGAGACAGGGCACAAAAATAAAGCTTTAGGATTAGGTGGTGTGTACTGGCTCCTCCCCCTATGACCCTCCTCCAAGCCTCAGTTAGGATACTGTGCCCGGACGAGCGTACACAATAAGGAAGGATATTGAATCCCGGGTAAGACTCATACCAGCCACACCAATCACACCGTATAACTTGTGATCTGAACCCAGTTAACAGTATGACAAACGTAGGAGCCTCTGAACAGACGGCTCACAACAATAACAACCCGAATTTGTTTGTAACAATAACTATGTACAAGTATTGCAGACAATCCGCACTTGGGATGGGCGCCCAGCATCCACTACGGACTACGAGAAATAGAATTATCGGTAAGTAAATTCTTATTTTCTCTAACGTCCTAAGTGGATGCTGGGGACTCCGTCAGGACCATGGGGATTATACCAAAGCTCCCAAACGGGCGGGAGAGTGCGGATGACTCTGCAGCACCGAATGAGAGAACTCAAGGTCCTCCTCAGCCAGGGTATCAAATTTGTAGAATTTTGCAAACGTGTTTGCCCCTGACCAAGTAGCAGCTCGGCAGAGTTGTAATGCCGAGACCCCCCGGGCAGCCGCCCAGGATGAGCCCACTTTCCTTGTGGAATGGGCCTTGACAGATTTAGGTTGTGGCAAGCGTGCCACAGAATGTGCAAGTTGAATTGTGCTACAAATCCAACGAGCAATCGTCTGCTTAGAAGCAGGAGCACCCATCTTGTTGGGTGCATACAATATAAACAGTGAGTCAGACTTTCTGACTCCCGCCGTTCTTGAAATATATATTTTCAATGCCCGGACCACGTCCAACAACTTGGAATCCTCCAAATCGTTAGTAGCCGCAGGCACCACAATAGGCTGGTTCAGGTGAAACGCTGACACCACCTTAGGCAGAAAATGAGGACGCGTCCGCAGTTCTGCCCTGTCCGTATGGAAAATCAGATATGGGCTCTTATATGATAAAGCCGCCAATTCTGATACTCTCCTGGCTGAAGCCAGGGCCAGTAGCATGGTTACTTTCCATGTAAAATACTTCAACTCCACCGATTTGAGCGGCTCAAACCAATGGGATTTGAGAAAATCCAAGACTACATTAAGATCCCACGGTGCCACTGGGGGCACAACCGGGGGCTGTATATGTAGTACTCCTTTTACAAAAGTCTGGACTTCAGGAACTGAAGCCAATTCTTTCTGGAAGAAAATCGACAGGGGCGAAATTTGAACCTTAATGGACCCCAATTTGAGGCCCATAGACAATCCTGTTTGCAGGAAATGTAGGAATCGACCCAGTTGAAATTCCTCCGTGGGGGCCTTCCTGGCCTCACACCACGCAACATATTTCCTACAAATGCGGTGATAATGTTGTGCAGTCACCTCCTTCCTGGCTTTTACCAGTGTAGGAATGACCTCTTCCGGAATGCCTTTTTCCCTTAGAATTCGGCGTTCAACCGCCATGCCGTCAAACGCAGCCGCGGTAAGTCTTGGAATAGACACGGTCCCTGCTGAAGCAGGTCCCGTCTTAGAGGTAGAGGCCACGGATCCTCCGTGAGCATCTCTTGAAGTTCCGGGTACCAAGTTCTTCTTGGCCAATCCGGAGCCACTAGTATCGTTCTTACTCCCTTTTGCCGTATAATTCTCAGTACTTTTGGTATGAGAGGCAGAGGAGGGAAAACATACACTGACTGGAACACCCACGGTGTTACCAGAGCGTCCACAGCTATTGCCTGAGGGTCTCTTGACCTGGCGCAATACCTGTCCAGTTTTTTGTTGAGGCGGGACGCCATCATATCCACCATTGGTTTTTCCCAACGGTTCACAATCATGTGGAAGACTTCTGGATGAAGTCCCCACTCTCCCGGGTGTAGATCGTGTCTGCTGAGGAAGTCTGCTTCCCAGTTGTCCACTCCCGGAATGAATACTGCTGACAGTGCTATCACATGATCTTCCGCCCAGCGAAGAATCCTTGCAGCTTCTGCCATTGCTGTCCTGCTTCTTGTGCCGCCCTGTCTGTTTACGTGGGCGACTGCCGTGATGTTGTCCGACTGGATCAACACCGGCTGACCCTGAAGCAGGGGTTTTGCCAGACTTAGAGCATTGTAAATCGCTCTTAGCTCCAGTATATTTATGTGAAGAGACATCTCCAGGCTTGACCATACTCCCTGGAAGTTTCTTCCCTGTGTGACCGCTCCCCAGCCTCTCAGACTGGCATCCGTGGTCACCAGGACCCAGTCCTGTATGCCGAATCTGCGGCCCTCTAACAGATGAGCACTCTGCAACCACCACAGAAGAGACACCCTTGTCCGTGGCGATAAGGTTATCCGCTGATGCATCTGCAGATGTGATCCGGACCATTTGTCCAGCAGATCCCACTGAAAAGTTCGTGCGTGGAATCTGCCGAATGGAATCGCTTCGTAAGAAGCCACCATCTTTCCCAGGACTCTTGTGCATTGATGCACAGACACTTTCCCTGGTTTTAGGAGGTTCCTGACAAGTTCGGATAACTCCCTGGCTTTCTCCTCCGGAAGAAACACCTTTTTCTGAACCGTGTCCAGAATCATTCCCAGGAACAGCAGACGTGTCGTCGGGGTCAACTGAGATTTTGGAAAATTCAGAATCCACCCGTGTTGTTGCAGCACTAGTCGGGTTAGTGCTACTCCGTCCTCCAGCTGTTCTCTGGACCTTGCCCTTATCAGGAGATCGTCCAAGTAAGGGATAATTAATACGCCTCTTCTTCGCAGAAGAATCATCATTTCGGCCATTACCTTGGTAAAGACCCGAGGTGCCAAGGACAATCCAAACGGCAGCGTCTGAAACTGATAATGACAGTTTTGCACCACGAACCTGAGGTACCCTTGATGTGAAGGGCAAATTGGGACATGCAGGTAAGCATCCTTTATGTCCAGGGACACCATAAAGTCCCCTTCTTCCAGATTCGCTATCACTGCTCTGAGTGACTCCATCTTGAACTTGAATTTTTGTATGTACAGGTTCAAAGATTTCAGATTTAGAATAGGTCTTACCGAGCCGTCCGGCTTCGGTACCACAAATAGTGTGGAGTAATACCCCTTTCCCTGTTGTAGGAGGGGTACCTTGACTATCACCTGCTGAGAAAACAGCTTGTGAATGGCTTCCAATACCGTCGCCCTGTCTGAGGGAGACGTTGGCAAAGCAGACTTTAGGAACCTGCGAGGGGGAGACTTCTCGAATTCCAACCTGTAACCCTGAGATACTACCTGCAGGATCCAGGGGTCCACCTGTGAGCAAGCCCACTGTGCGCTGAAATTCTTGAGTCGACCCCCCACCGCTCCTGAGTCCGCTTGTAAGGCCCCAGCGTCATGCTGAGGGCTTTGCAGAACCCTGAGAGGGCTTCTGTTCCTGGGCAGGGGCTGCTTGCTGCCCTCTCTTACCCCTTCCTCTGCCCCGAGGCAGATATGACTGTCCTTTTGTCCGCTTGTTCTTATAGGACCGAAAGGACTGCGGCTGAAAAGACGGTGTCTTTTTCTGTTGGGAGGTGGTCTGAGGTAAAAAGGTGGATTTTCCGGCAGTTGCCGTGGCCACCAGATCCGATAGACCGACGCCAAATAATTCCTCCCCTTTATACGGCAATACTTCCATATGTCGTTTGGAATCCGCATCACCTGACCACTGTCGCGTCCATAAACTCCTTCTGGCAGATATGGACATCGCATTTACTCTCGATGCCAGAGTGCAAATATCTCTCTGAGCATCTCGCATATAAAGGAAAGCATCCTTTAATTGCTCTATAGTCAATAAAATACTGTCCCTATCCAGGGTATCAATATTTTCAGTCAGGGAATCCAACCAGACGACCCCAGCACTGCACATCCAGGCTGAGGCGATGGCTGGTCGCAGTATAACACCAGTATGTGTGTATATACTTTTTAGGGTAGTTTCCAGTCTCCTATCAGCTGGATCCCTGAGGGCGGCCGTATCAGGAGACGGTAACGCCACTTGTTTTGATAAGCGTGTGAGCGCCTTATCCACCCTAGGGGGTGTTTCCCAGCGCGCCCTAACCTCTAGCGGGAAAGGGTATAATGCTAATAACTTTTTTGAAATTAGCACTTTTCTATCTGGGTTAACCCACGCTTCATCACATACATCATTTAATTCCTCTGATTCAGGAAAAACTACAGGTAGTTTTTTTACCCCCCACATAATACCCCTTTTTGTGGTACTTGCAGTATCAGAGATATGCAAAGCCTCCTTCATTGCCGTGATCATATAACGTGTGGCCCTACTTGAAAATACGTTTGTTTCATCACCGTCGACACTAGATTCAGTGTCTGTGTCTGGGTCTGTGTCGACCGACTGAGGTAAAGGGCGCTTTACAGCCCCTGACGGTGTCTGAGACGCCTGGGCAGGTACTAACTGGTTTGCCGGCCGTCTCATGTCGTCAACTGATTTTTGTAATGTGCTGACATTATCACGTAATTCCATAAACAAAGCCATCCATTCCGGTGTCGACTCCCTGGGGGGTGACATCACCATTATCGGCAATTGCTCTGCCTCCACACCAACATCGTCCTCATACATGTCGACACACACGTACCGACACACAGCAGACACACAGGGAATGCTCTTATCGAAGACAGGACCCCACTAGCCCTTTGGGGAGACAGAGGGAGAGTTTGCCAGCACACACCCAAGCGCTATAATATATATGGGAACAACCTTATATAAGTGTTGTTCCTTATAGCAGCTTAAATATATCAAAATATCGCCAAAAAATGCCCCCCCTCTCTGTTTTACCCTGTTTCTGTAGTGCAGTGCAGGGGAGAGTCCTGGGAGCCTTCCTCACAGCGGAGCTGAGCAGGAAAATGGCGCTGTGTGCTGAGGAGAATAAGCCCCGCCCCCTATTTCGGCGGGCTTTTCTCCCGGAGTTTTAGATATCTGGCATGGGTTAAATACATACATATAGCCTCAATGGCTATATGTGATGTATTCTTTTGCCATAAAGGTATTAAATATTGCTGCCCAGGGCGCCCCCAGCAGCGCCCTGCACCCTCCGTGACCGCTTGGTGTGAAGTGTGTGACAACAATGGCGCACAGCTGCAGTGCTGTGCGCTACCTTCATGAAGACTGAAGAGCCTTCTGCCGCCTGTTTCCGGACCTTCAATCTTCAGCATCTGTAAGGGGGGTCGGCGGCGCGGCTCCGGGACGAACCCCAGGGTGAGACCTGTGTTCCGACTCCCTCTGGAGCTAATGGTGTCCAGTAGCCTAAGAATCCAATCCATCCTGCACGCAAGTGAGTTGAAATTCTCTCCCCTAAGTCCCTCGATGCAGTGAGCCTGTTGCCAGCAGGACTCACTGAAAATAAAAAACCTAAAAACTTTTTCTAAGCAGCTCTTTAGGAAAGCCACCTAGATTGCACCCTGCTCGGACGGGCACAAAAACCTAACTGAGGCTTGGAGGAGGGTCATAGGGGGAGGAGCCAGTACACACCACCTAATCCTAAAGCTTTATTTTTGTGCCCTGTCTCCTGCGGAGCCGCTATTCCCCATGGTCCTGACGGAGTCCCCAGCATCCACTTAGGACGTTAGAGAAATAAGAATTTACTTACCGATAATTCTATTTCTCGTAGTCCGTAGTGGATGCTGGGAACTCCGTAAGGACCATGGGGAATAGCGGCTCCGCGGGAGACTGGGCACAAAAGTAAAGCTTTAGGACTACCTGGTGTGCACTGGCTCCTCCCCCTATGACCCTCCTCCAAGCCTCAGTTAGGATACTGTGCCCGAACGAGCGTACACAATAAGGAAGGATTTTGAATCCCGGGTAAGACTCATACCAGCCACACCAATCACACCGTACAACCTGTGATCTGAACCCAGTTAACAGCATGATAACAGAGGAGCCTCTGAAAAGATGGCTCACAACAATAATAACCCGATTTTTGTAACAATAACTATGTACAAGTATTGCAGACAATCCGCACTTGGGATGGGCGCCCAGCATCCACTACGGACTACGAGAAATAGAATTATCGGTAAGTAAATTCTTATTTTCTCGGACGTCCTAGTGGATGCTGGGAACTCCGTAAGGACCATGGGGATTATACCAAAGCTCCCAAACGGGCGGGAGAGTGCGGATGACTCTGCAGCACCGAATGAGAGAACTCCAGGTCCTCCTCAGCCAGGGTATCAAATTTGTAGAATTTAGCAAACGTGTTTGCCCCTGACTAAGTAGCTGCTCGGCAAAGTTGTAAAGCCGAGACCCCTCGGGCAGCCGCCCAAGATGAGCCCACCTTCCTTGTGGAATGGGCTTTTACAGATTTTGGCTGTGGCAGGCCTGCCACAGAATGTGCAAGCTGAATTGTACTACAAATCCAACGAGCAATAGTCTGCTTAGAAGCAGGAGCACCCAGCTTGTTGGGTGCATACAGGATAAACAGCGAGTCAGATTTTCTGACTCCAGCCGTCCTGGAAACATATATTTTCAGGGCCCTGACTACGTCCAGCAACTTGGAGTCCTCCAAGTCCCTAGTAGCCGCAGGTACCACAATAGGCTGGTTCAAGTGAAACGCTGAAACCACCTTAGGGAGAAATTGAGGACGAGTCCTCAATTCTGCCCTGTCCGTATGTCAAATGCTCTATAGTCAGTAATATACTGTCCCTATCTAGGGTATCAATATTTTCAGTCAGGGAATCCGACCACGCCAGGCCCGCACTGCACATCCAGGCTGAGGCGATTGCTGGTCGCAGTATAACACCCGTGTGAGTGTATATACATTTTAGGATATTCTCCAGCTTTCTATCGGCAGGTTCCTTTAGGGCGGCCGTATCAGGAGAGGGTAGTGCTACCTGTTTAGACAAGCGTGTGAGCGCTTTATCCACCCTAGGGGGTGTTTCCCAACGTGCCCTATCCTCTGGCGGGAAAGGGTACGATGCCAATAACCTTTTAGGAATTATCAGTTTTTTATCGGGGGAAACCCACGCCTCATCACACACTTCATTTAAGGAGAGAGAATTGACTACATAGGAGAGGAATGGGTTAAACATCCTGTGAGGGGTGGACCTAGCTGTGAGGTAGTACAGCCTTAGGAAAGGGGGAGGGTTAGGGTATATATAGGCTGGAGTGGCCATTTTAGGTCTCTTTGCTTGCTGAATTTTCCTTCCCGCCCTCCCGCCCTAAGGGTAGAAGTGGTTTTGTTTGACGCGGAGTGCATTGGCGTTTAATTGCTCAGCTGTTTTCATTCGTTGGCTATTTATAGGCGGAAAAGAACGGCAGTTTGTAGTTGTATGGTTTTTATAGGTAGTAAGTTTCAGTGTTATATGGTTTAGGTGCACTCACCTCCATCGACTTAATGGCCGCTCGACCACCCATCCGGGAGGCAGCGGCAGGGCACCCAGGAGCGGTGGGAAGTCACTGTGGGGGTTGTGTTGACACCTATTACCGGTTTTGATAGGGTGCTGGACGGTTTCGGTCAGTTTACCAATTTAAGTTTACCAATAGTTTAATAGTTTAATAGAGCCGTTCTTTTTTCTGCCACCATTATGCCGGCTGATTCGGCATCTTAACAAACTTTCCCCAATTACAGGTTTTGCTATGGTTAGGGTCAAATAAATAGCTAGCAATTTTTCTGCCAAAATCATGTCTCCGTGTCTTTATTTACTGGTATAAAAGGTAACTAAGGTTTACTTCAATAAAAGGGGTCCACCAAATATCACTAGGATGTTTATTCCTCGGATACAGGAAAAACTACAGGCAGTTTTTTCTCACCAAACATAATACCCTTTTTAGTGGTACTTGTATTATCAGAGATATGCAATACATTTTCATTGCTTCAATCATGTAACGTGTGGCCCTAGTGGAAGTCACGTTTGTCTCCTCATCATCGACACTGGAGTCAGTATCCGTGTCTGTGTCTGCCATTTGAGGTAACGGGCGTTTTAAAGCCCCTGATGGCGTTTGAGACCCCTGGACAGGCACAAGCTGAGTAGCCGGCTGTCTCATGTCGTCAACTGTCTGTCGTAAAGAGCCGACCCTAGGGGGTGACAACTCTATAATAGGCAATTGCTCCGCCTCCATCTCATTTTCCTCCTCAAACATGTCAACACAATCGTACCGACACACCGCACACACACAGGGAATGCTCTGATAGAGGACAGGACCCCACTAGCCCTTTGGGGAGACAGAGGGAGAGTATGCCAGCACACACCAGAGCGCTATATATAGACAGGAATACCACTATAAAATGTGCTTTTCCCTTTATAGCTGCTGTTAGTATCAAAACTGCGCCAAATTAGTGCCCCCCTCTCTTTTTTACCCTTTTCTGTAGTGCAGGACTGCAGGGGAGAGTCAGGGAGACGTCCTTCCAGCGGAGCTGTGATGGAAAATGGTGCCCGTGTGCTGAGGAGATAGGCTCCGCCCCCTTCTCGGCTGCCTTTTCTCCCGCTTTTTGGTGAGTTCTGGCAGGGGTTAAAATACATCCATATAGCCCTGGGGGTTATATGTGGTGTATTTATGCCAGCCAAGGTGTTTACATTGCTGCTCAGGGCGCCCCCCCCTAGCGCCCTGCACCCTCAGTGACCGAAGTGTGAAGTGTGCCTGAGTAACAATGGCGCACAGCTGCAGTGCTGTGCGCTACCTTGTTGAAGACTGATGTCTTCTGCCGCCGATTTTTCCGGACCTCTTCTTGCTTCTGGCTCTGTAAGGGGGCCGGCGGCGCGGCTCTGGGACCGAGCTCCGAGGCTGGGCCTGTGTTCGGTCCCTCTGGAGCTAATGGTGTCCAGTAGCCTAAGAAGCCCAATCCACTCTGCACGCAGGTGAGTTCGCTTCTTCTCCCCTTAGTCCCTCGATGCAGTGAGCCTGTTGCCAGCAGGTCTCACTGAAAATAAAAAACCTAAAACTAAACTTTCACTAAGAAGCTCAGGAGAGCCCCTAGTGTGCACCCTTCTCGGCCGGGCACAAAAATCTAACTAAGGCTTGGAGGAGGGTCATAGGGGGAGGAGCCAGTGCACACCAGGTAGTCCTAAAGCTTTACTTTTGTGCCCAGTCTCCTGCGGAGCCGCTATTCCCCATGGTCCTTACAGAGTTCCCAGCATCCACTAGGACGTCAGAGAAATTCATATGTTCAATTGTATGTTATTAAAATAACTTTTTACTAATTGGCCTGTTGGCCTCTTGTTTGGGTAACTATTTGGTGAGGGGTGTCTGTTACAGGTCCCCAGATTTAAACATCCTCCAGTCTACATTCCTACGAAATTAACGCTGGAAGAATTGTGTAATTACGTTTCACTTTAGCGCACTTGGGAATTTGTTTTTTATATATATTAGGCCGCACTTTCATCTTCCATGTTGCAACTACTGGGGTGTCACCCACGATACGCAGTCAATCTGGGTATCAACGTATAGAAATATATAAAGGGGCACTCTCCAGATTTCCAGATGTGCCAAAAGTACATTTATTATTGAAAAAGTATAGAGAGCTGAGTATGCTCTTTAAATAATGAATATACTTTTTGCACAATTGGAAATCTGGAGAGTGCATATATACACACACACACACACACACATACACACACACACACATAGATATATAGATATATATATATATATATATACACACATTTATTTATATATATATATATATTAAAATAAATCAAGTCCAGAAATAAGATCCCAATTAAAACATACAATAATAACATGCTCTGTGCTTAGGTTTACCTGTGATTTTCTTAGGTTGTGTGTTTGTTGTCTTTCTACAGCAGTAATTATGGTAATTTGCTATTTATTCCATGAAAGCTTTATAAATCAGAGCACTCGCCTTCCATGTATAGCATTAATGACCATTGATTAACAAACTGCTGACTCAAGGGAAATAAGGAAATCTATCTTCATTTTCTTCCCATTAGTTCATATTACAGGGAAACAGTGAAGACTTTTAACAACTGCAAAGTGTTTATTTTAAAAGAACATAAATGTTAAGTTGGTAAATTTAATTAAACTATAATTAGCATAGTTTTCCTCCAGATTCAATTAAATGTTTTTCCATTTTCTCAGTTAAGTCGCCAACAAATGTGATCAGTGTATATGGAAACTGTTTCATTGCGGAATAATGTCCCGACATGAGAAGTGAACACACTGATCTCCTCTGAGTGGTTTGCATTCTGTCTAGTTTTACATTTTTTTATTATTATATACAGCACTGCTAACATTACGATCATCACTGTTACAGACATTGGGGGTCATTCCGAGTTGATTGCTAGCTGCCGTTGTTTGCAGGGCCGCGATAAGGCTAAAAATCGGCATTTATGCACATGCGTATGGGCCGCAATGCGCACACGCGTCGTACAGGTACAAAGCCAGTTGTGGTTGTGCACAGGGTGTAGCGAAGTTTTCAGTCGCACTGACGGCCGCCAGAAGATTGACAGGAAGGGGGCGTTTCTGGGTGTCAACTGACCGTTTTCAGGGAGTGTTTGCAAAAACACAGGTGTGTCTGAAAAAACACAGGCGTGGCTGGGCGTTCGCTGGGCGGGTGTATGACGTCAAATCCGGACACGAATAGGCTGAAGTGATCGCAAGCAAGCAAGCAAGCAAACAAACAAAGCATCTCTCCAATGGAATGATTTAAAACCATAATCCCCAGAGCCAATTACAGGAAACAGAGGAAACAATTGATTCAAATAAAAATTCTATAAGATAATGTCCCAGTACTATTACAGAGATAGGAGAGATATAGGACAAGCAACTTGTACTGAGTTCTATAAAGACAGTATATTAAACACAGGTCTTGTAAGTAGTATGTGAAACATTTTATTACCTGTATTTCCTGTAATCAATACATCCAATGTTATAAATTACAGCAGTCACCATAATATAATGTAGTCTGCTGAACATTGGTTTCTAACCGATCCATAGGCTAGGAGCTTGTAAGGGCATAATGCTGTCCCATAAGGCACATAGGGGCAGATGTAACCTGGAGAAGGCATAAGGAAGTGATATGTGCAAGGTGATAAAGGCACCAGCTAATCAGCTACAATATGTAAATGAACAGTTAGGAGCTGATTGGCTGCTGCCTTTATCACCTTGCACATATCACTGGTTTATCACTTCCTTATGCCTTCTCCAGGTTAATACATCTGCCCCATATAGCCCAAATGTATTAAGCCTTACAAAGTGATAAAGTGAAGATGAACAAAGAGTGATAAATGACCAGCCATTGAATTCAAAGGGGCACAAATGTTAAATACAATACAATTCAATACAACATTGGTTTCTAACCGATCCATAGGCTAGGAGCTTGTAAGGGCATAATGCTGTCCCATAAGGCACATAGGGGCAGATGTATGGAGAGAGAATTGACAGCATTGGAAAGGAATGAGTTCAACATCTTGTGAGGGGTGGACCTAGCTGGAAGGAAAGTACAGCCCTTGGAAAAATGGGAGGGTTAGTATATATAGGGAAGGATAGGCCATTTTGTTTCTCTCTGGTTGGTGAAATTGCCTGCTTGTGTGGGTGAGTGCTGCAGTGCAGAACTTCCCATTTTCAGCTCAGTTTCCCTGGTTGCATTTAGGTTTTTTCTAAATTGGGGTATATATCTTTAAGCCCTGCATCCCGGCATTTACTGTACTTTACAGTGCTCCCCTGCATTTCTGTTGGAACATGGCTTCCCGCCCTCGTCGTTCCGCCGGGCCACCAGCCCGGTACCGCGCTTATGGCGGTGGGGCTGGCAGGCCTGGGGGACGGGGCTCCGTCCCCCGGGGCCTCCACGGGCTCGGGCGGGAGCGCGGTACGGCGGACCAGGTCGGCCTCGCCGCTGTGGTCCGGGCCGGCTTTGCCGGGCGGGCGTACGCGGCGGGGGGGGCCGGGGGTCCGGTCCGGCCGCCCGGAGGTAGACGGGCATCAGCCCTCGCCTCCGGGAGCGGCTGAAGGAGCGGTGGTGTCCGGCGCCCGCGGGCGTGCGCATGCGCGGTGCGGCGGGCGCCCGGCCTCTATCACCCCCCCCCCCTGCCACGGCCGAGTGTAAGGGCCGGGCGGGGGGGAGAGGCCGGGCGGGGGTCGGCTGCTCGCCGCGCGGGGCTGGGTACGGAGCCTCGCGCGGCGGGTACTTCAATGGCGGCAGGCGGGAGCTTGGTGCCTGAGAGCGGTGGGATGCGCGCACGAGGTGCGCGCGCGTCCACGCTCGCCTCCGGCGGCAGGGGCCGGGTGGGGAGGGGAGGGGGGAGAGGCAAGACAAATGTTTATACAGGAGACGGGCAGGGGCGTGCGGGGGTGGCACAACGGGGTGCAACAGGAGGTCATGAGGCGCGCGAGCCCGTGCCCACGGCGAGCGGCGCCGTGCGTTTCCCTGTCTCCCCAATTCACTCCCCTGGAGCCGGAATACAGCGGCCTGCGGGGGAGGTCGGGGGACAGGGAGTGGGTTAGTGGCCGCAGGGCTGCTGCACGCGCAGCATGGGCTCGCGGCGGCCCCCCCTCAGCGGCGACAGATAGTTCCGATCCGCAAGAGGGGGGCGTATTCGGAAGGGGAGAGCGAGGGCAGTGGGGGCACCGACAGGGGTGCCTCCGCTTTCCCGCCGAGGCGGCGGGCGCCCGGTTCACGCCAGTCGGCGAGCGCTTGGTCGCGCGCGGGCCCCGGCTGAAGGGCCGGGGACCGCGTTTTGGGGCGGTCACGACCCCTCCGGAACGCTGGCGTCGGCCCTGGCCACGGTGGTGGAGGTATTAGAGCCGCTAGCCGCGGCTGCCTCCCCGAGGGCGGCGGTAAGTTCCGGCGCGCCTGCGGTAGCAGACGGGCGGCGGGCTTCGGCGGCGCAGCGCGTGGCACGCGCTTGCCGGGAGCTCGGGGCAGCCGCTGCGGAATTGGAACAGGGTCCGGGGCAGGACACGCAGGGGCGCGCCGCGGCAACACCCCCCTCACGGAGGGCGCGGCATGCGCCGCGAGTGCTGGATGGGTCCTCCGCTTCTTTCTCTGTTACAGGGGAGCTCGGGGAAGAGGAGATGGCAGAGTTCGAGGAGGATGACGTCGGTTTGGCCACGCCGGAGGATTCCATGTCGGGGCAGTCGGCGGCATCAGGTGAGGTGGTGCAGTCGGTATCGGGTTCCTCCACGAGCTCTAGTCCTCGTAGTTCTTCCTCTTCATCGTCTCTGTTGTCGCAGGCGTCCGACGTCAGTAGCACGACTAGGGCGAGGAAGCGGGCGACGAAATTCGCCAAGAGGGCAGCGGGCCAGCAGAAGAGGCGTAAGAGACGCAAGCGGCTGGGCGAGGAAGCTCGTAGGGCCAGGAAGCGCCGCGATTTGCCCAGGGTCGTGCGCTGCGAATATACTGCTGTAATGCGGGGGCTGCGAGATAGTTGATGCAGGAAGATTCGTAGAGGGGACTTCGTGGACGTGTTCGTCTTGACGAAGGACGCGAAGAGGGAGTATAAGGCGGCGGTCGCAAAGAAGGGCATCGGGGCTGAGGCATTCCGTACCTTCGATAATTGGCTGGCCGGGTTTTGGGTCTTCGCGGCATGTTACCTGGAGGACAGGCCGAACGAGCACATTAACGTAATTCGGTACCTGCATCTCGTGCATGACATGCAGCGCACGTCTTCGGGTTCGGAGTGGCGTAAGTACGACCAGGAATTCAGGGAAAAGCAGGACGGTTTGCAGGTCATGGATTTTGGGTTCAAGGACGTCGAGGTCTGGCTCAAGGTCACGCGGGCTTCGCAACAGGCTGAGGAGCCCCGGAAGCCGGGGGCGGACGGGCACCGCGCAGGGTCGTCCGCCCAGGGGCCCGGCGCGGACGGCGGATTGGCCAAGCCAGGTAGGTCGGGCGTCCGCGCAGGGGGGCGAGCCGCCACAAAAGGAAAATGTTTCGCGTTTAACAACGCGGCGTGTTCCTTCGGCAAACAGTGTCGTTTTCGACACTCATGCCTGCAGTGTGGCGGATCCCACCCAGCCTCCTCCTGCTTCAAAGGCAGTCGGCAGGGTGCCCGGGGTAAGCCAACTTACCCCAGGCAAGCCGCGGGCGGGAGCGCTCCGCAGAGCGCCAACACCAATTAAATTGGAAACTGTGGGCCGGTGGTTGGACTGGTATCCGAATAGGGAGGATGCACAATTTTTGTTTTCCGGTTTTCAGTTTGGGTTTCGCTTGCCTGTTGCGAGCGAGGTGTCCGTGCGGGCCCAGCGGAACCTCCAGTCTGCCCGAACCTTGCCGTTAGTGCTGAGGGAGAAAGTGGATAAAGAGGTCAGGTTGGGCAGGATGGAGGGACCGTTCCTATCACCCCCGATGGATGGCTTGGTCATATCGCCAGTGGGGGTGGTTCCCAAGAAGGCTCCAGGCGCTTTCCGGCTCATTCAGCATCTTTCTTACCCGTCGGGGGCGTCGGTCAACGACGCAATACCGCCGGCTCATTGCTCGGTGGTGTATCAGTCGTTTGACGAAGCGTTGGAGATGGTCCGCAGTTACGGGACTGGGGCCCTCAAAGCTAAGATCGATGTTGAGTCCGCTTTTAGGTTGCTGCCATTACATCCGGACTCGTTCCGTTTTATGGGTTTCCGGATCGGAGCGGAGTATTTCATCGACAAATGTTTGCCGATGGGATGTTCCGTTTCATGCTCATTTTTTGAGCGTTTCAGCACGTTTCTACATTGGTGCGTGGAGTCTTCGTCAGGGGGTCACGGGGTAGCACATTACCTCGATGACTTCCTGTGCGCGGGTCCGGCAAATTCGCCACGGTGCGGCAACTTGCTTTTCAGCATCCGAGCGCTGTTTTTCCACTTCGGCGTTCCGGTGGCCGAGGATAAAACAGAGGGCCCGTCCTCCTGTTTGTCTTTTTTGGGGATTGAGATTGACACGGTGGCAGGATCGTGTCGGCTGCCTCGGGACAAGGTGGTGAAGCGCCGCGACGCTATTTGCCGGTTTGAGGGGTCGCGTAAGGTCACGCTACGGCAGGCGCAGTCATTGCTGGGCATGTTGAACTTTGCTTGTCGGGTAATCCCGATGGGCAGGGTTTTCTGCCGGAAGCTAGAAAGGGCGACTGCGGGGTGTGTCAGACCACACCATTTCGTGCGTTTGTCCTCAGAGATCAAGAGGGATTTGGCCGTATGGGCCTCGTTCCTAGAGGACTTCAACGGGGTGTGTATATGGCAGGCTCCAATGGTGGACAGCGCTCGGTTGCAGCTGTTCACCGATGCAGCGGGTGCCTCTGGATTCGGTTGCTATCTGGAGGGATCTTGGTGCGCGGCCTCGTGGCCGGCGGAATGGCATCGCGAAGGTTTAACTAAGGACCTTTTGCTTCTGGAGATTTTCCCCATTATGGTAGCACTGGAGGTATGGGGCGAGCGGCTGGCTCATCGCAGCATCTTGTTTAGATGTGACAATCTGGGCGTGGTGCATGCGATAAATAACCAGAGGGCGAAGTCGCTTGTCGTTCTGCGGGTGCTGGGGCAGTTGTTGTTGACATGCCTACGTCGAAACGTGTGGTTCCGCGCGCAGCACGTGCCGGGGCTGGAGAACGGAATTGCTGACGCGTTATCACGAGGGCAGTGGGACAGATTTTGTTTGTTGGCGCCCGAGGCCGACGAGCATGGTTTTCATTGTCCCGGTTATGTTTGGCAGGTGATCGGGCCGGACTGGAGAGTCTAGCATTGCGGTCAGTCGCGCCAACTACGCTTACAGGCAAGCCTGGAGCGAGTGGGAGGAGTTTGTTCAAGGACGGAATTCACAAGGTAAGAGCGGGCATCGGATGATGCTTTCTTTTATTTGGCAGCTGTATGTTTCGGATAGGTCCAGAGCGGTGGTTGCCCGGTACTTGGCTGGGATTTCGTTTTTCAGCAAAATAAAGGGCGTCCCCGACGTGACTAAAAGTGGGATTCTGCTGAAGGCGATGAAAGGATGGGCGCGAGTCGCGCCGACGCCGCCTGACAGGAGGCGGCCCATTGACGCGGCCTTGTTGCCGGCTGTCATCAGGGCGGTGGGAGGTGTCGCATAGTCCATGTTTGAGTCGTTGTTGTTCAGTTTGGCGTTCTCAATGGCTTACCACGGGGCCTTTAGGGTTTCGGAATTGGTAGCGCCTTCTAAGCGAGCAGATTCGCGCATGCTTGTCGGGGACGTGGTAGTGGGTGAGAGGTCCTTGCTTTGCAGATTGCGTCGCTCTAAGACGGACCAAGTGGGGAGAGGTCGATGGGTCACCTTGGTTCCGGCTCTTGATGAGAGCATTTGCCCAGTAAGGTTGGCAGTACAATATGAGGCAGTACGGCCCGACGGTCGGGGGTCCTGGCTGCTGCATTATGATGGGCTGCCGGTGACAAAGTATCAATTTCGTTGGATGCTGGGTCGCTGTCTTGCGAGCTTGGGCCTTCCACCCGCTGCGTTCGGGACGCATTCCTTCCGCATAGGGGCTGCGACGGCGGGTTTTTTTTCCATGGCCGAGATCCAGGCGTTGGGGCGATGGAAGTCGTCAAGTTACGGACGGTATATTCGCCCTGTTGCATGAGATGTTGGCTCGCGCGTACGCTTTGTTTAATTGCAGTTGTTTATCGTGTTGTTACAGTTCAGTACGTTGTGGTGTTGTGCGTTGGTTTGTCTTCCCGTTTTATCCTACTCAGGGATTAGCTACTCGCCGTTGCAGGCATGAGCCGGCAGCGGGGGTCTGGAGTTATTTTGCGATTTTTTGCCTGACTTGACGGACTGAATTCTAATCCACAATTCGGCTAATCTGTTCTAATCAGAGTCCCTCAGCAGGTCTTTAAGCTTTCACCTCCAGCTGAGTTCTTACATGTTTTACCCCTTTTTTTACCCTCCCCCCCTTTTATTTTCTTAATTTTGTTTTCAATTTCCCCATTTGTGTGTTCATGTTCGGCTTCAAATTGGCTGGAAGCACGTGCAGATCGGCTAGGCCGAGATTTCTGCAATATTCGGAAACAAAATTTTTCTTTTTGGCAGATCCTTCAGGTTAACGCACTTACTGAATTATGGTATAGATTTTAGTAACCAATTTTACCCCCTTTTCCTCCTCTTCAGGTTGGTTTGCTGATGACTTGACAGTTTGGGTGGTGGGCCACTCGTATGTGTTTTGGGCCGCAAGGTTTTTAGCCTCGGCGGGGGCTCAACGGTTTCCTAGGGCTCAAGGAGTTAGATGGCTTGGTTGGCGAGGAATGATGTGGAAAGATCTGAGGAGTAGGCTAGTTAGTCAGGCCAGCAAGCATGGAGTTCCTAGAGTATTGGTGGTCCATCTAGGTGGCAACGACTTGGGGAAGAGGACATCTTTGGAGTTGCGGTGGGCCATGATACAGGATCTGGCAAGTGTGGCCGCAGCATGGACCAATTGCATATTGGTGTTCTCCTTGATGGTGCCAAGATTGAGTTGGCGAGGTGTGGCGGACGGACGCGTAATTGATGAGGCCAGAAAGAAGGTGAATGGGGCGGTGGCGAAGTGGGTGCTGTCCCACGGAGGCAAGGTAGTTCGCCACCCTAGGATTCGGTTCCGAGACAGTCACCTTTTTCGGCCTGATGGTGTGCATCTATCCAATGAGGGGATGATGTTTTTCCTGGAGGATCTGTTCCTAGTGTTGCAGGAGTTAGGGTGAGGTTATGGTGGCGGTGCGAAGACTCTGGGGAGGAGTCTTTCGCTGTTGGCGGAAAAGAACGGCAGTTTGTAGTTGTATGGTAAGCTGTAGTGATTGACAGTTTGATTTGGTTTAGGTGCACTCACCTCCATCGACTTATTGGCCGCTCGACCACCCGACCGGGAGGCAGCGGAATGGGCACCCCTCCGGGTGGGAAGTCATTGTGGGGGTGGAGCTAGCACCTATTACCGTTTTTGATAGTTTGTAGTTAAATTAAGATGGTTTTGATTTTAGCATCTTTAAGGTTAGCGTCAGTTTAATAGAGCCGTTCTTTTTTCTGCCACCATATGCCGGCTGATTCGGCATCTTAATAAAAGTTTTTCATTTACAGGTTTGCTATGGTTAGGGTCAAATAAATAGCTAGCAATTTTTCTGCCAAATTCAAGTCTCCGTGTCTTTATTTCTTGGTATGAGAGGTAATGAATGCTTACTTAGAACAAAGGGGTCCACCAAATGTCACTAGGATGTTTAGGAGAGAGAATTGACAGCATTGGAAAGGAATGAGTTAAACATCTTGTGAGGGGTGGACCTAGCTGGAAGGAAAGTACAGCCCTTGGAAAAATGGGAGGGTTAGTAAATATAGGGAAGGATAGGCCATTTTGTTTCTCTCTGGTTGGTGAAATTGCCTTCCCGCCCTCCCACCCTGTTTGGTAGAGGTTCTGGCACGGAGTGCATTGGCTTTGAATTGTTGGCTGGTTTTATCGTTGGCTATTTATTGGCGGAAAAGAACGGCAGTTTGTAGTTGTATGGTAAGCTGTAGTGATTGACAGTTTGATTTGGTTTAGGTGCACTCACCTCCATCGACTTATTGGCCGCTCGACCACCCGACCGGGAGGCAGCGGAATGGGCACCCCTCCGGGTGGGAAGTCATTGTGGGGGTGGAGCTAGCACCTATTACCGTTTTTGATAGTTTGTAGTTAAATTAAGATGGTTTTGATTTTAGCATCTTTAAGGTTAGCGTCAGTTTAATAGAGCCGTTCTTTTTTCTGCCACCATATGCCGGCTGATTCGGCATCTTAATAAAAGTTTTTCATTTACAGGTTTGCTATGGTTAGGGTCAAATAAATAGCTAGCAATTTTTCTGCCAAATTCAAGTCTCCGTGTCTTTATTTCTTGGTATGAGAGGTAACGAATGCTTACTTAGAACAAAGGGGTCCACCAAATGTCACTAGGATGTTTATAACCTGGAGAAGGCATAAGGAAGTGATTATGTGCAAGGTGATAAAGGCACCAGCTAATCAGCTACAATATGTAAATGAACAGTTAGGATCTGATTGGCTGCTGCCTCTATCACTGGTTTATTACTTCCTTATGCCTTCTCCATGTTAATACATCTGCCCCATATAGCCCAAATGTATTAAGCCTTACAAAGTGATAAAGTGAAGATGAACAAAGAGTGATAAATGACCAGCCATTGAATTCAAAGGGGCACAAATGTTAAATACAATTCCAGCCATAATTTGCGTTTAATATTATTGCTAATTTAAACCATTCAGATGGTCAACACGGATGTTATGTCAACGATGTTAGAATGTCAGTATCATAGTGCTCTTTTAATTCTGTCCGTGTCCCTAACCAAAACCCTAGACCTCCTGACATTCTAACAAAATTGACATTTAAATGACATTATGTCAGTATTTCAACATCATCAATATCGATATTCTGCTACCGGTATTGTGTTTGATAAGAACATATAGGTGCACATGTAATAGGCAGAGGGCGCTACCCGCTCAGCGAAGTCTGCAAAGCTGGGAGGTGTCGGACACAAGAGGCGCTCTCCCCGCTCTGCTACTACAGCTTGGTGATGTGCACTTTCAAGTGTTGCTGCCGGCTGCGCAGCTTATGCCTGTCACTCTGTATGGGCTGTTTCATACACACTGGTTTTCACTGAAAAAGCTGGACAAACTTTGGGGGTCATTCAGAGTTGATCGCTAGCTGAAAATATTCGCTGCGCTGCGATTAAGTAAAAAACCGGCACTTCTGCGCATGCATATGTGGCGCAGTGCGCATGCATATGCGGCACAGTGCGCATGCGCGACGTACTTTCACAACGGCAGATGTATTTTCAAACAAGGTCTAGCGAAGCTTTTCAGTCGCAATGGCCGCCGCAGAGTGATTGACATGAAGTGGGCGTTTCTGGGTGTCAACTGACCGTTTTCAGGGAGTGCTCGAAAAAAAGCAGGCGTGCCAGGAAAAAACGAAGGCGTGGCTGGGTGAAAAGCAGGGCGTGTCACCCACAAAATCTCACCATCTCCCTGTCACCCACTAACTCCCACCATTTCCCTGTCACCCTCTAACTCTCACCATCTCCCTGTCACTGACCCTCTCCCCATAACCTCTTTCTTCTTACACCATCTCCCTGTCACCCACTAACTCTCATCATCTCTCTGTCACTCACTGACACTCTACTTCTCCTCATAACCTCTTTCTCCTGTCACCCACTAAATCTCACCCTCTCCCTGTCACCCACTAGCTCTCATCCTCTCACCGTCACCTCTCTCTCCTGTTACCCAATGACTCACACTATCCGCGTCACCCTCTGTTTTCACCCTCTACCTGTCATTGTCACGCACAGGTCACTGCCTCTAATTGTGACAAATGCAACTCGTTTTCCACAATAAGTGTGCCCGTGGGTGTGCATGCACACGCGATCTATAGGATCGCATGGTGTGTACGCTACCGGGACGCAGCTTGCCATGGCTAGTCACAAGCGTGATGTTGCTGCTGGTGAGTAGGATGAGAGTGGCCACATCTTTATTTGTAGGAGTCTGGAAAATGTATAGTTTGCAGGAGGGCGCGCTAACACCCTAGCACCGGCCCTGGTAATAGGGTCCGAGTTTACCATAGGTGCGGGATACCAGATGATCTCGGATGTTTTTTTAAAGTGGCAGTCATTTACAAGGCATGGGTTTGCCTTGTAAATGATTGCCGCTTTAAAAAACCTCCGATATCGTCCAGCATCCCGCAGCTCCGGTAAGCTTGAACCCTATTATATATGCCCCATACAGTTTAAGTTCCTACCCCTGAAAAGAGCTACTGAACAGTAAAGCTGACCATAGACTGCAAAATTGTGTAGCTATCCAGCAGGCATGGAGGAGGGGATGAGCGACCGCACGATAATTGGACTGCCTATGCTCACAGCACGATATATGAAGGCGACTTTCATTCACTGCCTGGAGTTGGCTGTACGATGGTCAGGTGGATCGGACAGGTTTGATAATAAAATTAAATGATCCAGATGGTGTTTCAGCAATTTTGAGGCTTGAATGATTATCGTTCAAATCTATACACTAAATGATAATCGTTTGAGCCAGTCATTGGGTCATACGGTCTGCTGAATTAGTGTGCAGTGTAGGTGCAGCTTTAGAGTGCATAGGTGAAAACTTTTGTCTCCATAAACCGTATACAGCTCTTACCTTGGTGGCCTCACTGTTATCTGTTTTTGTCAGTTCTGTGCTCTCATGCTCCTCACTGCTTCCTTCATCCATGTCACTATCTTCATCCTGAGTCGAGTCCCTCTTTTGGTCAACGGAAGTATTCATCTCAAGCATGGTGACGGGTAATATGAGTTTTCTCTGCTCCGTGGTCTCATCATTAGAAAACACCTCCACTACAACACTACATGAGGGGCTGTCAATACCACTGTCCCGATTAGGTATTTTACCATTATCATTTTGATCTACTGTTAGATCCTCATTGCCATTATCTCTGCTGGGTTCCCCCATCCTGTGTACAGACAGGCTTTCTCCGCAGTTGTTGATGTCAGTGATACTCAACTCCTTAAATTTAATATTATCAGAACTTGACAGTTCCGTGCTGTGAGAAATCTCAGATTCATTATCCTCACATCCCGTTTGTTCATCTGCAGATAATCCGCTCTCAACCGCTGACTCTTTCCTTGATGAACGAGGGCATTTGGAAGGTCCTGATTCGGGCTCCATTCTGAGTTTAGAATTATGGCGGTTCTGCTTCACGACGGTTATGGGTTGCCTGCGAAAAATAAATATGAGGTCTGAGTCAACATTTTTGGGGGGTTTAAACTGTTTAGTCCTGCAAAAATGTCATTATAAGGTGTTGGGGGCAGTTTATATAGGCTGTAAAGAACAATCAGCCATATCACACAAAACCAGACTATGGGCCTGATTCAGCACGGATTGCAAAAGCAACATCTTTCTCTAATGAGCAAAACCATGTGCACTACAGGTGGAGCAGATGTAACATGTGCAGAGAGTTAGATTTGGGTGCGTTATTTTGTTTCTGTGCAGGGTAAATACTGGCTCTCTCTCTAACTCTCTCTGAACATGTTACATCTGCCCCACCTGCAGTGCAGATTGCCATTAGAGAAAGATTTTGCTTTTGCGATCCATGCTGAATCAGGCCCAATGGACAGAATTCAACTTATCCACCGGCAGCCACTAGATGGCGCCTAAACAGAGCTATTCAATTGTAGCGCTGTTCAGGCACGATGGATGCCGGCGTCTGCATTTCAGCAGAAGTGGCGAGCTGAAATGCGCAAAGTGACCCATTTCGGCACTCAAGCGGCACTTTTCACGATTGCGCCCTGCACTTTATGGGCACGATCAGTGCAAAAAAAACCCAACTCAATTGAATTGTGCCTCGTGATCCCCTGTCACTTTAGACAGATCAAGGGCGCAAATCAATTGAATATCGTCCTTTTACTCACTAATAATTACCCAGCAAATTGCCAGTAGAGACATGCAAATCATATTTTATTCATTATTATAATCATTATAACCCACCACAGCGTAATTGGATGTCATGGCAAATCTCCATGCCCTGCAGTAGAGAAGGCATTGGACAATATATTTCATTGTCTATATCAGACTACCAGCTGCAGGTTAGATTTATGGCTCTGCACCTCGGCTGGTTTCTATGCTGTAGAAATGGCAGTTCAATATGCACAGATGGCCATGAGAGTAACTATGAGTTATGGGGTAATATATACAGGTCTCTACCCACAAGCCCTAGAGACGAGATTCATTTTTCATTCTCTGCCAGCACCGAGCATGAGAACGTTAATGCTCAGAGATATTTGCTCAGGTGAAATCAGTTGTGTTAAGGCAAGGGAACAACTATAGTCAATGCAGCTAATGAGACATGGGTCCTGGTACAGAATAGGCTCAGGACTCAGCGTGAACCACATCAATGATGATTCCTGCAGTCTGTGTGCATACAGATTTATTCAAGTAGAAATCAGAGAGAAGATGTAATGACTGAGTTTAGTTCAGGCATGTGTCATATTGGAGAAGAAGATATAACAAATATACAGACGTGTGCTCATACATTATTTCTGCAGTTGCGCCAAATAGTTCCTCTTGGCATGCCAACGCATCTGCTAGCTCTGGGTTACATCTACAGCACATATGCAACTGGTCGCGTTTAAGATTCTGCTATTAGGATCAATAGTCTATTGATATTTCATCTTGTTGTGACAGCCATGACTAGAGTAAGGTTTAGACAGGCATAGACAGAAGACTTTCAGTGGACTACAAAGGAAGGGACTTTTTGAAACACACTGACTATATAAGCTGGTACCATAAATAAAAAAATGTCAAATATTTCCTGAAAAATACACATTTAAAGCAAAGAGGGCCACAAGTCCTAATGTAATGGTTTTACTGGAATCCTGACTGCTCAGCGTGAACACTATCACATACCTGATATTTTCAAACTTTTCAATGAGAATACTGATGTCTGAGAGGTTTGTCTGATTCCTTTCTCTTGTTCCAGATCGTCTGCCAATTTTGGGTACGGATGGTAAAGGTCTGGAGGGTGCGGGAGGGATTCTTAGGCCAGGCGTATTCTGTGCTCCTGATATTAGATGGGCTGGCTTAGGAGGTACTATAAAAAAAAAAAAAATACAATTACAATAATACATTGTGATCACTAGTAAGGACGTCTTATTACCGCATTACTTAACACCAGGGGCTAAATGTAATAGCCTGAGAGTTGCTGGAGAAGCAGGACCTGGTGTGAGTCTGCTCGTATTTTTAAAGCAGCAATCCTTTACAAGACAAAACCAACCTGGTTTTGCCTTGTAAATGATTGCTTCTTTAAAAAGACAACAGGCAGACTCACACAAAGTCCCGTACCTCCAGCAACTCGCAGGCTTTTACATTTAACCCCAAGTTACTTAACCATTACTAAACTGAAGATAGAAGTTTATCTATGGGAACATACTGTAGATACAGCTAACTGTGACATGCAAACACGGCGTATCTATAATGGGTGCAGTGTGTGGGGTGCACACGGACCCCTGAGTCCAGAGGGGGGCCCCCACCGCACACGCTACACCCATTTTTTTTAATATTTACCCCTTTGGGGTCCCGCGCTGACGTCAGCAGCGCTCTGGAATCACTGCAGCGGCCATTTTCACGGTGTTCTGCTCATGCGTAGTAGAGTCTGAGCTCTCTAGTGCTCACATTCTCCAGCGATGCCGGCAGAGAGGAGGGGGCCCCAACGGAGGAGGCCACACATGGGCCTCCTCCTCTCTTAAAGTGCCCCTGCATGCAAACATATATATAAGTTTCATTAGTGCTTTTTAATGACGCTGCGCGCTTGGGGTTACCTGCTGGTAAGCTTGATTCGACATTTAAAAACACACAAATGTGTGACCCAATGTGGGACTCTCATTATTTAGGGTTAAGGCCATCCTAATGAAGAAGCACATGAAGTGGTGAATATCTTATTGTATATATTTGCAAACGTGTGTAAGTAAGGC
This sequence comes from Pseudophryne corroboree, assembly GCF_028390025.1. NCBI lineage: Eukaryota > Metazoa > Chordata > Amphibia > Anura > Myobatrachidae > Pseudophryne > Pseudophryne corroboree. Next base: position 383,736,819 of record NC_086452.1, read on the forward strand.
TAGATACAGACTTTCCGATATACCGTTCGGTCGACGAATGATATATCGGTAGTGTATCGGTGCGTGTGTACAGCCGATATGTCTGCGAACATTTTGGAAGGAACCATAGTGGTTTGCGCAATCAGGACCACCTTAATGGGGCCTGATAACTTGCAAATCATCATCAAAGGCCCACTCAGTCCCCTTTGCGAGAAAAGTAAGGGTAGATTCCCAGTAATTCAGGAGTCTACTGGACATACTCGTAGAGTAGGACTACAGAGTACACTACAGTCCTGTCTGTTAATGTGATTATTTGGTGCTGGAGACAAATGGATAAAGTTGATCACAAGCAGCTGGGTCTGTCTAATTTGATTAAACTGGACATTAATCCAACCATTAAAGCAGAGGTTCCCAAACGCTGGCCTCAATGCACCCCAACAGTCCAGGTTTAGGTATAGCCATGGCTCAGCACAGATGGTTAAATCAAATTGACTAAGGTGCTAATTAAGTCACCTGTGGCCAAGCATGGATACATTTAAAATCAGGACCGTTAGGGTGCCTTGAGGACCGCGTTTTGGAACCTCTGCATTAAAGTCAAGGAACCAGACCTGCCAGTGCAAGCGCATATTGAGGCTGATGTGGCTGAGACAAGTAAAGTTTGCACTCAGGGGCTAATTAAGTATGGATCGCTTGTGCGATCCCCTGCGCAGATTGCTGAATATCTGGAAACTGCGCAGGCCCCGTTCTGTACATGTGCAGAGCAAGTCATGCGCATGGCTCACATTTTTCTGATAGCCTCTGCCTGATTGACAGGCAGAGGTGTCTGGTGGCTGGACGGCGGCAGAGACAGCTGGCGTGTCCGGAAATGTGTCGCCCCCATTTTTTTTTTTACGGAAGTGGTGAGGCCAAGGTCTTCGTCTCAAGCACAGATTCCTTGGCCCCAGCAAGGCCCCCTGCGACGGCCAGCAACTCAGCTGGCAGTCTGCGGCGAAACGTTGCGATACTGATCCAAGGCTGCGACGAGGCGCAGCGTTGGGATGGCAAATGCAGCAAGGAGGTATTTAACACCGCCTACAGTATTTGCATTACTATGGATGGCATTTGCAAAGTTGTCTGCGAGCAGCTTTACAAATGCAATCCATGCTGAATGAGGGCCTCAGCCACATAATACATATAAATACATTTCAAGCTCCATTAATTTATGTTAAAACCTGTTAACCTTATTTGTTAACATCACAAAATGCTTTTTGAATTAGATCAATTCATATTTTGGGAGTGAGGTTCTTTTAGTAGCATTAGCCATGCAGAGGACACGTCATTTAAATGCTACAGGTCTTAAAAGATTTAAGATCACACCCTTAATGTAGTATGTTAGAAATGCATGCAGATGCAAACTTACATATTAGTACTTCCTCCCACAGCTGCACATACTCTTCTCTAAATTTGTGGCTAACCACTGTCAGCCTTCCTTCCTTACTGTGCTGTGAGTAACCCCATAACTACCAGAGAAACTTGGTTATATGTTCAAGATCTAGAGAACAGTGGAGTGTATTGAGTGTTGTGTGTATATGAGGTTTGTTCAAAGGGCACGTTACTATGTACAGTATAAGCGTCTTTTCTTTTTTTTAATTTTGTTATTAGGTACGCTATAGCGGAGCCAAAAAGGTATCCCTGCTGGTATATGTGGGTTTAAAGGCTTGGTTTACTGAATCAAGTTTAACTTTTAACAATGACTACTCTACATATAGTAATTACAGGTTGAGTATCCCATATCCAGATATTCCAAAATACGGAATATTCCGAAATACGGAATTTTTTGAGCGAGAGTGAGATAGTGAAACCTTTGTTTTCTGATGGCTCAATGTACACAAACTTTGTTTAAGACACAAAGTTATTAAAAATATTGTATTAAATGACCTTCAGGCTGTGTGTATAAGGTGTATATGAAACATAATTGCATTCTGTGCTTAGACTTGGGTCCCATCGCCATGATATCTCATTATGGTATGCAATTATTCCAAAATACGGAAAAATCCGATATCCAAAATACTTCTGGTCCCAAGCATTTTGGATAAGGGATACTCAACCTGTATGACCCCACTCATATAGGTCAACTAGACAGAACTATTCAGTAACAGCAAGTAAAGGAGGGAGTGGTTTTGGTTAGAGGGAGGCATGGATCCTAGCACGGAACAGAAAGATTATTTTAGGTGATACCAATTCACAATAGTAGCTTTAAATAGAAATCTGAAGCACCTGTTTCCCAAAGACACGTCCATTTGTGTTGCTTTTTTTCTTTTTAAAAAAAGGTCTAAATCAGTGGTTCCCAAGCTTTCTTGAATCACAGCACCCTAGAGTATCAGCAATGTTTTCATGGCACCCCTAGGATAAACGTTTTTCATGGATACATTTTGAATAAATATTAAATGAAGCAAATTGTGCCTACCGGTCATTCTTATGGTCAATTATGTGGTGAGTTGTGTACAGGTATGCTTCTGATTGTCCACATATTTTATGAATGACAGCCACCAGCACTGGTTTTGCCTATCACTTTGACCAGTGGCGGATGTTTACTCCACCCCACCAGTGGCTTCTCTCACTGTAGCTGGCAGTGACTTCCTATTAGAAGTCCTACATGCCAGTCACCTGCAGGATAGGCAGAGCCAATGGGATGTGTTTTCTCCCTCTGGGACTGCCAGACTGGGCTGCACAATGAAACCGCCGCAAATACGCATACGCCGGTCCTGGCGCCTCCCAGATCCATTGCGCAGGCGTCAGAACCCGACTTACCAGGGCTGCCTCTTTCCTCTTATCTCTGGCATAAGTAGCCACAGTCCCCCTACCCAAAAATATATGAGCCGCCGCCGACTTTGACTAACCCGAGGCACCACTACAAGAGCCTTGTGGCAAACCTTACAAGAGACTCATGGTACCCCTACAAGAGCCTCATGGCACCTTACAAGAGCTTTGTGGCACCCCAGGGTGCCTAGGCACACAGTTTTGGAACCACTGGTCTAAATGATTGCCTTTATTGTAAAGATTAAGTTATGACCATGCAATCATATTTAGTATAATTATTCTGGCACAGCAATGAACATACATATTTTGGAATATAGATTATAAAACATGCTTCATAATTTCAATAGCACTTGCGTTCTCCCTGAAACAGTAACAATCATATCTGGGCCCCTGGTGTCTGTAAACACAAAATTTGCTGTTGCAAAGACGTCAAAACACATTACAGCTTGTTAAATACCAACCTTGGGGTTTTTCTAGATTTGATTTCCTGACTGGCGTAGCTTTTGCCCGCAGCTTCTTTCCAGTTTGCTGAATACATAATATTGGGCTAGTGTGCTGGGTCTTTCCGAAAGGACTTGATTCAATGTGACATTTAACTTGGAAAGTGGTGCAGCCACGACCTGAGAAGAAACACGAACAAATGTAACACTCCATCAGCTGAGTTATTGGTCAAGAAAGCGGCAAATCTATAGAGCACAGTAGGAGAGAAAATTACTATTGTATACATATAAACACAATCTAAATTTCAGAAGTATCTAAGGCCAGCAGCGGAACTTGAGTGGTCGGCCTATGTGCAAAAATATAATTCTTCCTCCCCCCACCTAAACCCAAGTTTACAATATGCCACGTGTCAGGGAGTGACAGGGGAAGGCAGAGGGTGACAGTGCTAAGCAAGGGGAGGCAGAGGATGACAGTGGAATGCAGGGGGAGGCAGAGGGTGACAGTGAGAAACAGTGGGTGACAGGGGTACAAGCACAATGTTTTGCATGGTGCGGAGAAGAGGGGGCATGTACCCTGGTGGGTACAGGAACACAGCAGACTCTGCTCTGTCCCTGACAGGGGCCCCTGCCCCTTGTGCTTTCCTCCGTCGGGCAGACTTTGACAGTGCCAGTTATACCAATTGTGAGCTACCTTTAATTCACAGACAGCAGTGAATCCAAAAAATTTACATCTGGCTGTTAATTAGAGGCAGTAAGTGGCTGTGATCATCAGCACTGCAAGGTGGCAGGACTCCTCAGTCCAGCACACACAAGGTCAGCCCTGCCCTAAGGGCAGTTCCTCAGGCAGTGGGGGAACCATGCTCTCTGCACTGGGCCATTCATCCGACATTACTCAAAATGGTCTGCAGGGGGGCCAGGGAATAACCCATTGCAGGTCTGGGCAGCAGTGGGTCCCTTAGTCCTCGGGGGCCCCGGTTCAATGCACCTGTTGCACTAAGGGGTCTATTTAGGATTAAAGGTTCAGTGGCTGCATTATATATTGCTACATATTGCAGCAATACATTAGGCATGTGCACTGGTATGTATCAATACAGGGCTTCTCTTGGGGCCTTGCAAAAACCCCTGTGATGGTTTTCTCCAGTAAAATGTGGCATAATAATTATCTAACTCATACTGAGATAGAGTTAGCTAGCAGCCAATAGCTACACGTTTTGCCTCTTGTTAGACTGATTGTGGACGACCATCCCCATAGAGATCGGTGGGCATGGAGGTAAGGAGATTTGGATTGCGTCTGCTTTATAAAGACCCCTTGAGATGCAGTATACTCCTGAATACTGAAAACTGTATTCTAGGGATGGCAAACTGCTGTTGAGATCATGTAATTCATTGTTCTGTAACTATACTATAAAAAGGGACCTGTCCAGTTAAAGAACACTCCACAAAAGTAAATATACTGTATATCAGAACAACATAGGCAAAACAAAATGAGATATAATACATCACATATTGTATTAAATTACTGTATATTTACCAGTGAGACCTAATTTCATCTATAGTAAAGTCAAAGTAATTGCTCAATAAAGTCAATGGTTCCTAGTGATAGGTTCAGTCCCAAAAAAATGAAGATATTACACAAAGTAGCAGCTTCTATGGTATATTAATTCAGAGGCTGCAATACATTGTACACTTTGGCTGTTTTAGAATAAAACTACAAAAAAAAGAGACCTTGTGGCTTTAGCTAATTGAGTGGTGACTCTTTTTATATAATACTGGAGTCTCAGAGGAACAATTCTGTTATAAGCTGCACCAGTACTTATGTGGGTGAAGCTGAATGATTGGGATTCTGTTTGCTGATATTATATGGGTGAAGCTGAATGATTTATGACATGATATATGAGTGAAGCAGAAAGATTGGCACTCTGCTTGCTGATATTGTTTATAACAGAAACAAAATGAAACGTTGCCAACAATACTTCTAGCTTACCGACAGTGTGGCGAGCGCAAATGAGCCCCTTGCGGGCTCGCTGTCACACTACGCGCGCCACACTATTTTATTCTCCCTCCAGGGGGGGTCGTGGACCCCCACGAGGGAGAATAGGTGTCGGTATGCCGGCTGTCGGGCTCCCGGCGCCAGTATGCTGGTCACCGGGAGCCCGACCGCCGGCATACTGAAGACCACCCCTTGACCGCGGCTGCCCTGTTCTTTCAGTTGGCAGCTCAATAGCCCTTTTCCCATGGGCTATTGGTCAATTACCACCTTTTTGGTGTCAGCAGACCCTCTCATACCTACTACATCCTGCCCTTACCCTATCCCCTCCAGTCAGTCTCTTTCTTTCTTTCTTTCTTTCCATTCCTGTCCTTGTAACCACTCATCAAAATGTCCTTTAAGGTGGTCTCTTATTAATGCAAAAAGCCTTAATACCCCCCCAGAAATGCTCTATGTTACACGCTACCATTACAAAACTGAATTTTAAATTTTGGTTTTATCCTGGGAACCAGTTTCAAGGGAAGCTATCATCCCTCCATGTCCTCCCGCAGGTTCCTGTTGGTAGAGCATGCCTCCCAGATAACTAGAAAGATTAGAGTGGCTATTATGATCCTCTCTACAGACCCGTACAAATCAGGGACTAAATGTCTCTCCCTGCCTTGACGAGCACTAAATCCCTTCTAACACACATGGTTGGATCTCGTCTGTTTGACATTTGGCGTGCGTCCAACTACTAGAGAATTGCTATAGCTCCTCTCATGGTTAGACGTCCTGCCCAATGTATGTTATGATCAATAACTTATTTGGGCATCTTTTGATTTGTTAGACTGCTGTGGGGGTTTGAGTATTTTGACCTTAATCTGAGCCGCCATGTGTTTTTCCTTACGATATGGGAGGTCCACAAGCCTGTAATATGAGGTGCCATCATGAATATGCCTATTTCCATAACTGAAGCAGACAGCAGCTGCAGTAGCTTGAGCGATCCCACTAGTCATTACATTCCTCATGGGTTTATATACGACTTTAAGAATTCAGGCGAAAGGAAAGATTCAGGCAATCCTGTACATTGAACAAAAGCTTTGATGGCTAAACCGAAAGTTCTATGAAAAAAGTAACAATGTGGACATAATGTTGGTGAAAAGACTGAGGTGGCATCCCATGCTGTTGTGGCAAACAGGGATAAATGAGGAACCCTTACATATAACCTGTCACAAACTCACAGGTGGATTAGTGGATGCAAATCTGTACTCCAGGATTGGCAGGGACCCAGATCATAGGCACGGAGTCTAGCATTCCGGTAGTGTTCACCAGGGACCCCCGAAAGGTGGTTTGGGCTTTGCTGCACCTGACACAAATTGTGGAACTCTGGGTTCCAAAGTAAGGGACTGGTAAATACTGAAGCTGGTATAAGAATTTGGCAACAGACAGGGTCAGGAATATCATGAACAGGTACAGAGTCAGGGAGCAGGTAGTAGGATGGCAGGAACCAGAAGCTGAGCACTGGGAAGGCAGGAACCAGGAACAGGAAAGGGCGAACCACTAAAAAGCACTACGGTGAAACACTGGCGTAAAGTATTAGAGCCTATACTCTCACACTGTCCTGTGCCCAGAGACTCCCATTTATAGGGATGAGATCCAAATTTGGCACCCAAATATCACATTTGGTGCTCCTTCCCCATTAAAGCTAAGACAGAGCGGCGCACGGCCACAAACTTCTCTATGGGAGTCATGTCCATCTGTCTATTGCTGATATCCCACATTAATGACTTCAAATTGCCTTTGGTGGTTTTAATTCTGGACACTGTGAAGGCTTTTAATAGGCTTTCTTAGGCTTTTATGTTCAGTAGATTAAGCAATTATGGTATCTGTGGTGAGTTTTTGAGTGATGTACAGGCTTTATATCATGCACCTCTGGCCTCCGTGCTGACCAATGGTCTGTGCGCATCCATGTTCGGCCTGAGAAATGCTTGGCCCCAGACAGTGCTGTCCCCTTTCTCTACTGCTATATGCCTCATGCATTGAACCTTTTGCTGACAGGTTTCAACTGAAGTCTGATATTAAAGTGTCATCCTGGGATCTTCCCAATACAAGATTTCCATCTTGATGTCCTCCTTATGTTGTCCTTGCCTCAGAACATGCTTATTAAAACTGTTTGTAGAATTGGACTTCTACAACTCACTGTTTGGATTTAACATAAACCAGCCCCGGAATCTAAATTATTGTGCCTTAAAATTTTCTAAGGAGGCCGTTGTCCATTCGTTATCTCGGCATACAGATTACCAAAATTTCTGCTCATCTTTTTTATGAAAACTACAGCCACTTTGTAGATGGCTATCAAACAGGCTTGGTCATCCTGGAAATCCCTATATACATCGTGAACTGTGAAGCTGCTATACCTGTACCAAACTCTCCTAATTCCTGTGCCTGTTTCGTACTCTACATCCACTCTGTGGCACATTTGTATGGAATGGCAAGAAACCAGAACCCCGTTCAGTCAAGCCCACTTCTGGTGGTGGGTAGGGCTTCCCATTCTTTGAAACCTATTATAATGCAATACAGCCCAGCCATGTACTCTGCTGGCATGACCGCTCAAACAGTAAAAAATGGTCAGCCTCTGTGGCTTTCTTCCCTGTCTCCCTTGGTCACTCAGGCCAGTTTCAGGCTATGCACTCCCTTCTTTCACTTTTACCTGGTCACTGATTGGATAAATAGCCAAATGCTGTTTTTGCTACTCATAAAAATAACACTGAACCTTTGAGATGTGGGGATCACGTTGTACAGGAGAGAATGGTGTAAGATCCACCAAAGCATTGCTAAATCATTCATTAGTGTAACAATTAAAGAAACCTCTTATAAGAGTACATGATCACAGCTAAAGTACATGGTCACAGCTAAATGTCATGCCATATACTGTACCCCAAAGCTTTTGACTTATGTTAGCGACAGTGTGGTCAATGGGGCACGTATTTTCACATATGGAGGGAGTTTCCAGTTACCACAGCATATTGGAATTATGTTTTGTCCCGGATTATGAGAGTTGTCTTTATTCATCTCACAATTAACCTCTTTTCAATCTTCTACACAAACCAATCCCTGGGTTTTCTAAGGGCCTAATTCAGACCTAATCGCAGCAGCAAATTTGTTAGCATATTGGCAAAACCATGTGCACTGTAGGGGCAGATATAACATGTGCAGAGAGAGTTAGATTTGGGTGGGGTGTGTTAAAACTAAAATCTAAATTGCAGTGTAAAAATAAAGCAGCCATTATTTACCCTGCACAGAAACAATATAAACCACCCAAATCTAACGCTCTCTGCAAATGTTATATCTGCCACCCCTGCAGTGCACATGATTTTGCCCATCTGCTAACAAATTTGCTGCTACTATCAGGTCTGAATTAGGCCATAAAGCCGTATATATACTCACTAATGCGGCCAAATTGCAGCTGGCTATGGATTGGAAGAATTCCTCTTCTCCGGCTCTGATGCTAGTTCTCAATAAGAATTGGTTTGTAGCTTTGTGGAATATCTCGAGTCAACTCCACGATAAGGTATGTTTTTTTTCTCTTTTCCTACGGTCTCCATGGGATTTGTAGCACAATATTCTGGTACTTGCAGCTTCCTGATCTCTGTCCCTTGCTCTCTCCTCTCTTCACTGTCCTACATGGCCTATAAACTTCATCCTTTTTATGCTCCCCAATCTCATTATAAATTGTTGCAGTTAAAGATAGAACACACATTTTATTTAATGTTCATCTATTTTTTGCTGGAATAGGTCTCCTTTTTTGTTATTCTGTGTACATCTGTTATATCTTGTACCACTGGCTATCAACAATAAAACCTTTAAGTTTATGCAACTGCAGAAAAACTAAATAAAACCTAAAACCAATATCTCAGCAATATGAAGGAATACATTCCATTTTGAGGATTTGAAAATGTGTTGGGCCCTGGTGCTTGCACGAGGGAGGATGGGCAAAGAAAGTAGGAGCATGGCCTGTACAATTTGCTGACCCTTGTACTTTCTTTACACATACAATGCCGCAAGTTCATATTATGCCACATTACAGTGCCCCAGTTACTGTATATTATGCAACAATATGGTATCGTCAGACAAAGAAAGAGCCCTGCTATAAGCCCCGCCAGTCTTAAATGTTAGAAGTCCGCAGTGTGTACACTGCAGGATAGTAATGAAACAAATGTTTTCCCAGTATTAGCCACTAGCATAAAAGTCGGGTATCTATGCAAATATTACCTGCCCAATATACAGTGTAACAGATCTTAATACATTAAGTATAGGAGATAAGTTTATTCACAATAGTACACACCTAGAAGATCAACAGTAGAACCCAAAACATTATGAGTGTATAAAAATTGCATTCGTTTTAATATTTAGCTATTTTACAGAACAACTAAATCAAGGGGTCAAATCAGTAAGAAGCGAGTTGGGTCCTGGGAGCGCTTTCACAGCGAATTCGCACAGCAAATTTAGGGGCACATTTATCAACAAGTGATAAAACTCATTGTCAACGATAAAACTTGTTGTGTATAATAAATGGTGCTCCAGCCAATCAGCTCTTACTACATGTTCAGCATCTAACGGTCATGTTTTTGAAAAATGACAGTTGGGAGCGGATTGGTTGGAGCACCATTTATCGCAACAAATGTCATCATTCACAACGAGTTTTATCACTTGTTGATACAGTATATGGGCCCCTTAATTTGCAAATCAATTCTAAGCTTGCGTTGCATTTTGTGCACATTTTGTGCACTTTACTGAGTAAGTGAAAACATTGGGAAAATGTTTATTTTAAGGTAAAAATGTCTGACACAGTGTAGTACCTCTGGCACACCCCTCCCAATTAATTATGCACCTAAAGGGGTTTTAAATAGTATAATTTGGCCAACAGAGACATGTCCGTTTTCAGGTGAAATTATCTAAAAGCTCAATAATGGGTTTAATGATGTGGGGAAGGTACATGGAAGTACTGTATTGATGGGAGAGGGGTTTTAGAACTTGCAAATAGGAGCTTAAAAAAATGTTTTCTCACTTAAAAAAAAAAAAATATAAACACCATTAAAAATATTGCAAAGACTAATATTTGCTGAAAAGCACTTGTTGCCTAGCAAAATGTCGATAGGTACATAATATCAACACCCAATATTAACTCTAACCCTAAAATTTCTATTGTTTACATTTTTACTTTGCAACATGTTGAGCATCCACATTTTAACCATATAGACATTATAGGGGCGATTCAATGTTTTACCAGCCCAAACTCCCAATTCAATTGTTTTTATTTTATTGTGTTGATCACACCCAGACAGACCGGGTTTAGCCGCTTCACCAAAGTGCTGAGCACAACCCGAAAAGTGCAGTTTAGACGCCCAAACGGTTCACTTTTTCGCACATTTCAGCTCACCACCTTCGGGGGCTGCAAGCTGAAATATGTCTCTCTGTACCCAAATGGAGCAACAATTACGGAGCGCCATCTAGTGGTGGCCGTTGGGGAAAAACAATTGAATTCCCCCCAATGACATTCAACATCATGGTGCTGACTTTTTAACTGTTGACATTGTACTTGTTAACAACCTGACTACATCACGATGAGAAGGGCATCCACACAAGAAAAAGAGAAGCAAGGTCCAAAGACTTCATATACTAGTAGGTGGAGGCATTGAGCAGCAGCAAACCATATTTGGAGCAGAACAGTATCATACAGTATGTAAGGCCTACTCCAAAAACGTAGGTAGCAGAGGATTTCGCCACACCGAGAAGAGGAAAGAGCAGCACAAATGCTGCACGATAATGATAAATGTTATTACCATGAGTACACATTGTAGCTCCGCCCCTCCACACACTTACCCGAGGGACAATTTGTAAAGCAACAAAGGAGACACACTAAAATGTTATTTATTATAAACACAGGCCCAATGCTCTATCGGGAGGTGACCAGAAAGTGATCACCCTCTTGGTTTGCAGTAATGTTTTCACTTAAGGCCCATACACACTGGGCGATTTTGAGCTGAAAGCAGGTCACTTTTGGTGTGTTGAGCTGCTTTCAGCTCAAAGCCGCCCAGTGTGTATGCCCAAACGATGAGCGCTGATGCACGCTCCCGCTTCATCGCTGGCAGCCGCCGTTCATCTACTGGTATTACCAGTAGATGAATGGCGGGGTGAGCGGCTTTCCATAGCGCCTTGCTATGGAAAGCCGCTCACCCCCACTGACATCACTGGGCAGGGGGGAAAAACGCTCAGTGTGTATTCACTGAGCGCTTTTCAGCCTAGCAATGTCAGCGATCATCGCTGTTCATACACCCTAGGCAAAAACGCCCAGTGTGTATGGACCTATACTCAACAATGCTCATTTTCAGGTGGATCTGTACACCCTCAAAGCTAGATTGAAACCTATCAGGCATTTCCAAGCACCTTAAAGTGCTCCTGGCTGACTAGTAAGTATATATGCTCAAATGAAATGCAAATCTGATTTGTTTTTATGTGATGTGTCAATGAACTTTATGATGAGAAAACTGTGTGTGCGCCTCTGGAAGTCAGGGAAAAGCTGGCTGCATGATTAAACTACGCAGTGCACCACAGGGCTTTTGTCCCTCTCCAGGGGTTAAATAAAAATATGCATATTTTAAACAGAAATGTTATGACCCAAACTAAGCAACTGGTTCAGAAGCTGGAAACTGATGAGACAATGAGAGAGGTATTTAGGTCAGAGGGAAATGAGCTGCCTTAAGGATAAAACAATGAACTTTTCATATAGAGCTTTTCAGTTTGGTCTGGGCCCTGCACTGTATCAGGAGACATTTTTCTTACTCTTCCGTCTGCAAAGAATGTGCAAGAAAACGTGGCTTGCATGAGAAAGTGTGCAGTTTGTATTCTGTCTTTGAAAACATATTCTTGTAAGAATGGGAAGTATTTAATTTACCTCTTTTTCTATGCAACATTAGGTTTCATGACACATCAGCTGTTATAAAGAAAAATAAAAACTAAATCACAAATATAAAATTAATTCAGTTTATTAAATATATGATTTTACATATAATATATATATATATATATATATTATTTTTATTTATTTTTTTGTGATAGAAACACTGGTAAAGTGATAAACTGGAGCTATGTTTGTCCCATGTTTCTAGCCTATGTATTTTAAACTGTGGAAATTACTGTTTTGCTAAACAGACTTGACGAGAGTTTGGGCTTTTAGTAAAAGCCGGATATGGGTCCTGGGGCTGTGGATGTGAGAAGGAAGGGAGGGCTCCATCCACAAGACCCATTTTGGGTCTTTATAGACCTTGAGACTAAGAACGGTCTAATTAGGGCCTGCACCTGTAGGAGGCTGATATAAGCTCTGTTAGGGATTGGCTCAGAGCTCACTACCTTGGGAAACAGGCAGCAAGTTGTTGTGAGACACTGTGATTTACGGACTGTAAGTACTGTGCATATGCCTATGTTCATGGTAGGGGCATTATATATATATATATATATACACACACACACACACACACACATACATACATACATATATATATATATATATATATATATATATATATATATACACATACATACACACACACACATATACATACATACATACATACATATATATATATATATATATATACATACACACACAAAATATATGGACAATAGTATTTGGCCAAACCTGTTAATTCAGGTGTTTTATTCAGATCCGTTGCCACAGCTGTATAAAATCAAGCACCTAACATAGTAACATAGTTGATGAGGGAGGAGAAAGACAAAAAGTCCATCGTGTTCAACCTAGCCATGCAGTCTTTATTTGTAAACATTTGTGGTACAAAATGGGTCATTCTGAAGAGCTCAGTGACATCAAGCATGGTACTGTGATAGGATGCCACCTTTGCAATAACACGGTTTGTGAAATGTCATCCCTGCTGGATATTCCACGGTCAACTGTAGGTGATATTATTCGAGAGTGGAAGCGTTTAAGAACAACAGCAACTCAGCTATGAAGTGGAAGACCACGTAAAATCACAGCGTGGTCAACGACTGCTAAGGTGCATGATGCGTACAAGTCACCAAAGCTCTGCTGATTCCACAGCTGTAGAGTTCCAAACTACTACTGCCATTAATGTAAGCACAAAAACTGTGTGGTGGGAGCTTAATGGAATGGGTTTTCATTGCTGAGAAGCTGCATGCAAGCCTCACATCACCAAGTCCAATGCCAAAGGTTGGATTGAGTGGTGTAAAGCACACCAACACTGGACTGTGGAGCAGTGGAAAGGTGTTCTATGGAGTGACGAATCACACTTCTCTGTCTGGCAGTCTGATGTGCCCTTTAGATGCAGATATCTGATCACAATACACACCTCAATTTGTGACCATGTTTCCGCCAGCCCCGCCATCTTACACCTGATGTTGGGACAGCATGACTGATATGAGGCGCAGCCTAATGGCCGTGATGGGAAATTAGAATGAAATAGAAAAGGTCTGGTTACCTTACTTATTGAACCACCCTCATACATATATAAAAAATCGCTCTAATAAAAAAATAATGAAGCCTAGCTAATCTGATAAAAATATTCACAAAAATAAAAATAAATTTTTTTTCCTCTTACTGTGCATAGAGTTCATCAAGAAAACAATATTTTTGACCAAAACTATTTCAATCATCCTTATCAGCTGAGTTGGTCTCATTAGGCAGCAAGTCAAAACCACATTTGCGGCCATTTTTATCTCCATCATCATCATTGTTTTTTTTTTTTTTTTAAAGGATACAGAGCATGATAAAGTATTTTAAACTGGAGGGAAAAAAATTAAAGGTCAAATACTAGCAAAAAAAAATAATGAAATACAACATCAATGGTAATGTTATTTCCCTGCAGAGAACAGGAACCGAGAGGGTTTTTCACAGTGACAAGTAAAAATTATAGCTTCTAACGGTTATGTCAACATTGAAATAATGTCAACATTGTGTCGACAGTCGGCATGTTGACAAATAATTTTTGGAGTAGCTCATGCAGAACTGTAACCGCAGCTAGGGCCATAGAGAGCGTGTCCAGGTCCGGGCATTGGGGGCTTGACCTAATGTAAGGAAGGGTAGCCACAAGTCCTTGCAAAAAAAGTACTGCAGTCAAAATGGTATATGTGGCCCACTTTACAGAAGGGCGCCATTGTACACCCCAGCCAGGAGCTGATCAAGGTGGGGGGAGGGGGGGGGTCACTAAAATCCCACCCTCCCCAGTGGCAAGGCAGAAGAACGCAGAGCGTAAGCGGCTCCTCTAATTTACCATGCTCCTCATGAATGCTGGGCAGTGAGAGTGATGACATCATGCAGCGTAATGTCATCACACCCAGGATTATGGGAAGAGATTGGAGGAGTCTGGACCAGACCTATATCCCAGAGGGGGCAGGCATACACCTCCACAGACTGTAGGTGACAGGTGGCTTTTAAACAAAAAATTTCAGGCTCATTTGTTTAGGCAATAGAGAGATGTAATTCAACAAAATGAAAGACACGCATGCACTAAACATTTAATTTATAACGGTATCATAATCTTACACTATCTTATTCCTTATGAAAGTCAACTACTGGAATAAAATCAAACTGGATCTAATTGTAGCAGTACAACGGTCTTCCTAGCCTGTTGAGTTTAGCAACTTACACAGTAGTAGACCATCTTTTGACATATGCGTCCTGGCAACCAATAGAATCCAACAATATCAGAACTTGCAATAGAGAATGGCAGCCATCTTTACGTGACATGCATATGTCAGCAAGCAGTATTGCATCTGTATATATGTTTTCAAGGGGTTACATGCAATTCAGTTATTTTATAAACCATCAAACACATCTCCAAACTAACTAAAAATTAAGATGTAATTAACACTACATGAACAGCTTCATAAATTGTGAATACTGTTTTATAGCATATCTGTAAATATTTGAATAGTGTTACATTTAGAATGCCCAACTGACTAAATGGAACTAAAGAACAAAACATACTGGTGGCGGAACCAATGCGCAAACAAGCAGTTCTAGCCCAAGGTGCGTTTCACTCACCAACCTCTATAATACAGGGAGGTCTTATTACTCAACCCTGTGCAACATAAATCGACAAAGAGTGCCAGGTTAAACCTGGACCGCCCGGCACTGACGGTATCCGCAACTTTCATACTTGCAAAATCACTTCAATAAAACGCCTACATGCTCTCCACCAAATATGCAAAATAGCTACTGGTTACCATCTGCTGTGCTTTACCACCCCAAAACCCCCCAAATAAACACACAGAAACTGTGAAAAACTGGGACAGGAGGGGGGGAAGGGGGAGGGGGGGAAGGGGGGGGGGGGGGCAGTCTTGATGAAAAAGGCTGGAGCTTCCCCTTCCAACCCTTAAATAGTCACCAGCCCCTAGTCACTCCTGATTGGACTGAAGCTGCATCCGCTTTTACCTAGGGATAGCCATCGGTGGTTGCCATCGATGGTACCATCGGTGATGACCATTGATGGCACTTAAACCATCTATAGCGAACCATCAATGGTTTGCACCACTCAATGGCCACCGGTGAAAGGCGCTGGTCGGTCCACAGGCCAATAAAAAATGAGGATGGGGCTTAGCGGGTGTCAGGGGCGGAGCTATGCTCCGTGTCCCGGCACTTGGTAAAAAATAAAAATAAAAAAAATATTCATTTAGGTTGTGCCATCGATGGAGGGAAACTACCTGGCAAAACCATTCGATTTGGATTCATTGATGGCCCATCCCTACTTTTACCTGCTACAAAAATGAACCATACACTCCATGCCCTGTTTTGTAATCAATTTGTAGATCCTGCTTTGGAAGTTTCATTTTCCTCCGGAGTGTGGACTATTTGTCCCTCGCTTCTTTGAATAACAATTTGGATCATTTTTAATTCTCCCATTGGCTTTGAATTACTGTATTTAGAACTCTCCAAAGTACTTTAAAAAAAGTAATATGTGGTCAGTGGCTTAATAAATTAGCTTCAATATTTCCACTGCCTACTTCCTCAGTTCTGAATTAGTTTCACTATACTGTACACAGTGGAACCAGGGCTCTGTTTACAGTTGGCACTGGCTTACACAATTCGAATGCACATTCTTAGTCCATCTGTTCAAAATTCCTCATTCTTGGGGTCTACCTTCTATTTTCTATCACTGTACATTGCAGCTGGTCAGGTGCCAGGGAGCATTCATAAACTGACTTATTGGCTTGGACTTCCACTTCTTATTTTTAAGGCACCAAAAAGTTTTGCAGTGCTGTACAGGGTGTGTGTATTAAAAATAAGATTTTACTTACCGGTAAATCTATTTCTCGTAGTCCGTAGAGGATGCTGGGACTCCGTAAGGACCATGGGGAATAGACGGGCTCCGCAGGAGATAGGGCACTTTAAGAAAGCTTTGGATTCTGGGTGTGCACTGGCTCCTCCCTCTATGACCCTCCTTCAGACCTCAGTTAGGGAAACTGTGCCCAGAGGAGATGGACAGTACGAGGAAGGATTTTTGTAAATCTAAGGGCGAGATTCATACCAGCCACACCAATCACACCGTATAACTTGTGATAAACTACCCAGTTAACAGTATGAACAACAACATAGCCACGGTATCACCGAAAACTATAACATAACCCTTATGTAAGCAATAACTATAAACAAGTCTTGCAGAAGAAGTCCGCACTTGGGACGGGCGCCCAGCATCCACTACGGACTACGAGAAATAGATTTACTGGTAAGTAAAATCTTATTTTCTCTAACGTCCTTGAGGATGCTGGGACGCCGTAAGGACCATGGGGATTATACCAAAGCTCCCAAACGGGCGGGAGAGTGCGGATGACTCTGCAGCACCGATTGAGCAAACAGGAGGTCCTCCTCAGCCAGGGTATCAAACTTATAGAACTTTGCAAAGGTGTTTGTCCCCGACCAAGTAGCTGCTCGGCACAACTGTAATGCCGAGACCCCTCGGGCAGCCGCCCAAGAAGAGCCCACTTTCCTAGTGGGGTGGGCCTTAACCGATTTCGGTAACGGCAATCCTGCCGTAGAATGCGCCTGCTGAATCGTGTTACAGATCCAGCGAGCAATAGTCTGCTTTGAAGCAGGAGCGCCAACCTTGTTGGCCGCATACAGAACAAACAAAGCTTCAGTCTTCCTGATCCGAGCCGTTCTGGTCACATAAATCTTCAAAGCCCTGACTACATCCAGGGACTCAGAATCCTCCAAGTCCCTTGTAGCCACAGGCACGACAATAGGTTGGTTCACATGAAAAGATGAGACCACTTTTAGCAGAAAGTGAGGACGAGTCCTCAACTCTGCCCTATCCACGTGAAAAACCAAGTATGGGCTTTTATGCGATAAAGCCGCCAATTCTGAAACACGTCTCGCCGAAGCTAACGCCAACAACATGACCACTTTCCATGTGAGGTATTTCGACTCCACAGTTTTAAGTGGTTCGAACCAAGGTGACTTGAGGAAACTTAACACCACGTTAAGATCCCAAGGCGCCACCGGAGGCACAAAAGGAGGCTGAATATGCAGCACTCCCTTCACAAAGGTCTGTACCTCAGGAAGAGAGGCTAATTCTCTTTGAAAGAAAATGGATAAGGCCGAAATCTGGACCTTTATGGACCCTAATTTTAGGCCCAAGGTCACTCCTGTTTGAAGAAAGTGAAGTAGACGGCCCAAATGGAACTCCTCCGTAGGAGCAGCTCTGGCCTCACACCAAGAAACATATTTCCGCCATATACGGTGATAATGTTTTAACGTCACGTATTTTCTAGCCTTGATCAGGGTAGGAATGACTTCCTCCGGAATTCCTTTTTCCGCTAGGATCCGGCGTTCAACCGCCATGCCGTCAAACGCAGCCGCGGTAAGTCTTGGAACAGACAGGGCCCCTGCTGCAGCAGGTCCTGCCTTAGAGGAAGAGGCCACGGATCTTCTGTGAGCAACTCTTGTAGTTCCGGATACCAAGTCCTCCGTGGCCAATCTGGAACAATGAGGATTGTTCTGACCCTGCTTATTCTTACAATTCTCAACACCTTGGGTATGAGAGGAAGAGGAGGAAACACATAGACCGATCTGAACACCCAAGGTGTCACCAGAGCGTCTACCGCTACCGCCTGAGGGTCCCTTGACCTGGCGCAATACCGCTTTAGCTTTTTGTTGAGACGGGACGCCATCATGTGTATGTGAGGCAGGCCCCACCGATCCGCGATCTATGCAAAGACTTCTTGATGGAGTCCCCACTCCCCCGGATGCAGGTCGTGCCTGCTGAGGAAGTCCGCCTCCCAGTTGTCCACCCCCGGGATGAACACCGAGGACAGCGCGCTTACATGGCCTTCCGCCCAGCGTAGAATCCTGGTCGCTTCTGCCATGGCCACTCTGCTCCTTGTTCTGCCTTGGCGGTTTATATGAGCCACTGCCGTGACATTGTCTGACTGAATCAGAACCGGTCTTCTCTGAAGTAAGTTCTCCGCTTGGCACAGGGCGTTGTATATGGCCCTCAACTCCAGGACGTTGATGTGTAGACAAGTCTCCAGGCTTGACCAGAGACCTTGGAAATTTCTTCCCAGTGCCACTGCTCCCCAGCCTCGGAGGCTTGCGTCCGTGGTTACCAGGACCCAGTCCTGAATGCCGAACCTGCGACCCTCTAGAAGGTGAGCACTGTTCAGCCACCACAGGAGAGATACCCTGGTCCTGGGAGACAGGGTGATCCTTTGATGCATTTGTAAATGGGACCCGGACCACTTGTCCAAGAGGTCCCATTGAAAAGTCCTCGCATGGAATCTGCCGAAAGGGATGGCCTCGTATGAAGCCACCATCTTCCCCAGGACCCACGTACACTGATGCGCTGAAACCTTCTTTGGTTTCAATAGGTTCCTGACCATGGTCATGAGTTGCTGAACTTTTCCGATCAGAAGAAAAACCTTTTTCTGGTCTGTGTCTAGGATCAGGCCCAGAAAGGTCAGACGCGTTGTAGGAACTAGCTGGGACTTCGGTATATAGAGAATCCAGCCGTGTAGCTGCAACGTCTTCATGGACAGAGACACGCTGTCCAGCAACTTCTCCCGAGATCTCGCCTTTATTAGGAGATCGTCCAAGTATGGGATAATTGTGACCCCTGCCTGCGCAGGAGCACCATCATTTCCGCCATTACCTTGGTGAAAATTCTCGGGGCCGTGGAAAGCCCAAACGGCAACGTCTGAAATTGGTAGTGACAGTCCTGCACTGCAAATCTCAGGAATGCCTGATGAGGGGGGAATACTGGAACATGAAGGTATGCATCCTTTATGTCCAGGGACACCATCCAACCCCCCCCCCTTCCAGCCTGGCGATGACCGCCCAGAGTGATTCCATTTTGAACTTGAACCTTTTCAAGTACAATTTCAAAGATTTCAGGTTTAAAATGGGCCTGACCGAACCGTCCGGTTTCGGGACCACAAACAGGGTTGAATAATATCCCTCTCCCTGCTGGGGATGAGGAACTGTGACAATCACCTGTTGAACATACAATTTTTGGATTGCTGTCAACACTGACTCCCTCTCTGACGGGGAAGTTGGCAGAGCCGATTTGAAAAACCGGCGAGGAGGCAAGTCTTCGAATTCCAGTCTGTATCCCTGAGCAACAATCTCTATTGCCCAGGGATCCACCTGCGATTGAACCCAGACGTGGCTGAAAAACCGAAGACGAGCCCCCACCAGATCTGCCTCCCCCCGGGAAGCCCCAGCGTCATGCAGTGGACTTTGCAGACGCAGGGGAGGACTTCTGCTCTTGGGAACTAGCTGTGTGCAGCTTCTTTCCCCTGCCTTTTCCTCTGGTAACAAAGGACGATCCCCGCACCTTCTTATTTTTATTGGAACGAAAGGACTGCATTTGATAATGAGGTGCCTTCTTAGTATGCTGCGGGGGGACATAAGGTAAAAAATTCGACTTACCAGCCGTAGCGACTAGGTCCGAGAGGCCGTCTCCTCCCCCTTGTACGGCAAGGACTCCATGTGCCGCTTAGAATCGGCATCTCCCGTCCACTGCCGGGTCCACAGGAGTCGCCTAGCAGAAATAGACATAGCATTTACTCTGGAGCTCAATAAACAAATGTCTCTCTGAGCATCTCTCATATACAAGGCAGCATCTCTGATATGCTCTATGGTCATTTGAATGGCATCCCTATCTAAGGTGTCAATCTCCGCAGATAAGGAATCTGCCCATGCCACAACTGCACTACAAACCCAGGCTGACGCCATAGCCAGTCTAGCAATAGTACCGGAGCGAGTGTAAATGTGCTTCAAGGTAATTTCCTGCCTGCGATCAGCCGGTTCCTTGAGGGAAGCCGTATCCTGAGAAGGCAGTGCCACCTTTTTGGACAAGCGTGTCAGCGCCTTGTCCACTTTTGGTGAAGATTCCCAGCGTATCCTATCAGTTTGTGGAAAAGGATACGCCATAAGAATCCTTTTTGGAACTTGTGGTCTCCTATCTGGAGAGTCCCAAGCCTTTTCGCACAATTCACTTAACTCAAATGATGATGGAAAAGTGACTTCAGGCTTTTTCTCTTTATACATGTGTACCCTCGTGTCAGGGACAGGGGGTTCCTCAGTAATATGCAAAACCTCTTTAATGGCCATAATCATGTACGGTATACCCTTAGCCACCTTCGGCTGTAATTTTGCATCTTCATAGTCGACACTAGAGTCAGAATCTGTGTCGGTATCTGTGTCATCGATCTGGGATATGGTGCGCTTCTGAGACCCCGACGGGCCTGGCGCTACAGGGATAGGCATGGACTGGGTACCTGACTGATCCCTAGCTTCTGCCTTCTCTAACCTTTTATGCAATAGATTTACATTTGCATTCAAGACATTCAGCATATCCACCCATTCTGGTGTCGGCGTTGCCGACGGCGACCTGACATTCAAACACTCCCCCTCCACCGTAAGTGAGCCTTCCTCGTCAAACATGTCGACACACGCATACCGACACACTTCACACACACACAGGGAAACCCTTTTCTGAAGACAGTATCCCTGTCAAGGCCCTTTGGAGAGACAGAGAGAGAGTATGCCAGCACACACCCCAGCGCAATAACCCTGGAGACCAACACAAAATGTTTTTCCCCAGCAGCGCTGTGTAATATGTAAACCGCCAATTATGTGCCCCCCCCCCACTCTTTTAAGCACCCTTTCACCGTGTGTAAGCAGGGGAGAGTCCGGGGAGCTTCCTCTCAGCAGTGCTGTGGAGAGAAAATGGCGCTGGTGAGTGCTGAGGGAGAAGCCCCGCCCCCTCGGCGGCGGGCTTCTGTCCCGCTCAAACTTAGGAAAATATGGCGGGGGCTCTTTTATATACATGTACAGAGCCCACCTGTACATGTATATAGTCTTTTTGCCATGCAGAGGTTTATATTGCTGCCCAGGGCGCCCCGCCCCCCCCCCCCCCCCACCCTGCACCCTTACAGTGACCGGAGTGTGTGAGGTGTATGGGAGCAATGACGCACAGCTGCAGTGCTGTGCGTTACCTCAGTGAAGCTGAAGGCTTCTGCCGCCTGAGACGTCTTCTGACCTCTGTACTTCTGGCTCTGTGAGGAGAACGGCGGCGCGGCTCCGGGGGTGGACGCCCAGTAAGAACCTGCGTTCACCCCCTCTGGAGCTAATTAATGGTGTCCAGTAGCCGAGGAAGCAGAGCCTATCTTTGACAAGAAGGTCTGCTCCTCTCTCCCCAGTCCCTCGATGCAGGGAGCCTGTTGCCAGCAGTGCTCCCTGAGAAAAAGTAGTAAAAAGTAGAAGAAAAATCCAAACAAAAATGCTTTCAAGCAGAGAACTCTAGAGAGCTCTCTACAGTGCACCCATCTTGCTCTGGGCACAGTGTAAAACTGAGGTCTGGAGGAGGGTCAGAGGGAGGAGCCAGTGCACACCCAGAATCCAAAGCTTTCTTAAAGTGCCCTATCTCCTGCGGAGCCAGTCTATTCCCCATGGTCCTTACGGAGTCCCAGCATCCTCAAGGACGTTAGAGAAATATATATATATATATATATATATATATATATATATATATACACAGACACACTGCTCAAAAAAATAAAGGGAACACTAAAATAACACATCCTAGATCTGAGTGAATGAAATATTCTTATTAAATACTTTGTTCTTTACATAGTTGAATGTGCTGACAACAAAATCACACACAAATTATCAATGGAAACCAAATTTATTAACCCATGGAGGTCTGGATTTGGAGTCACACTCAAAATTAAAGTGGAAAAACACACTACAGGCTGATCCAACTTTGATGTACTGTCCTTAAAACAAGTCAAAATGAGGCTCAGTAGTGTGTGTGGCCTCCACGTGCCTGTATGACCTCCCTACAACCCACACAAGTGGCTCAGGTAGTGCAGCTCATCCAGGATGGCACATCAATGCGAGCTGTGGCAAGAAGGTTTGCTGTGTCTGTCAGCATAGTGTCCAGAGCATGGAGGCGCTACCAGGAGACAGGCCAGTACATCAGGAGACGTGGAGGAGGCCGTAGGAGGGCAACAACCCAGCAGCAGGACCGCTACCTCCGCCTTTGTGCAAGGAGGAACAGGAGGAACACTGCCAGTGCCCTGCAAAATGACCTCCAGCAAGCCACAAATGTGCATGTGTCTACTCAAACGATCAGAAACAGACTCCATGAGGGTGGTATGAGGACCCGACGTCCACAGATGGGGGTTGTGCTTACAGCCCAACACCGTGCAGGACGTTTGGCATTTGCCCGAGAACACCAAGATTGGCAAATTCGCCACTGGCGCCCTGTGCTCTTCACAGATGAAAGCAGGTTCTCACTGAGCACATGAGACAGACGTGACAGAGTCTGGAGACGCCAAGGAGAACGTTCTGCTGCCTGCAACATCCTCAAGCATGACCGGTTTGGCAGTGGGTTAGTAATGGTGTGGGGTGGCATTTCTTTGGGGGGCACACAGCCCTCCATGTGCTCGCCAGAGGTAGCCTGACTGCCATTAGGTACCGAGATGAGATCCTCAGACCCCTTGGGAGACCATATGCTGGTGCGGTTAGCCCTGTGTTCCTCCTAATGCAAGACAATGCTAGACCTCATGGCTGGAGTGTGTCAGCAGTTCCTGCAAGACGAAGGCATTGATGCTATGGACTGGCCCGCCCATTCCCCAGACCTGAATCCAATTGAGCACATCTGGGACATCATGTCTCGCTCCATCCACCAACTCCACGTTGCACCACAGACTGTCCAGGAGTTGGCGGATGCTTTAGTCCAGGTCTGGGAGGAGATCCCTCAGGAGACCATCCGCCACCTCATCAGGAGCATGCCCAGACGTTGTAGGGAGGTCATACAGGCACGTGGAGGCCACACACACTACTGAGCCTCATTTTGACTTGTTTTAAGGACAGTACATCAAAGTTGGATCAGCCTGTAGTGTGTTTTTCCACTTTAATTTTGAGTGTGACTCCAAATCCAGACCTCCATGGGTTAATAAATTTGATTTCCATTGATAGTTATTGTGTGATTTTGTTGTCAGCACATTCAACTATGTAAAGAACAAAGTATTTAATAAGAATATTTCATTCATTCAGATCTAGGATGTGTTATTTTAGTGTTCCCTTTATTTTTTTGAGCAGTGTATATATATATATATATATATATATATATACACACACACATATACACACACAATAACCGTAAAAAAAACATATGAGATCAATGATACAGTACGTGTAAAATTACAGATCATTGAACAATACAAAGGGCGTCAAAATACATGCAAAACTAAAAAAAAAGAGGTCTGACCACATTTCCTATATGTGTCAGGCCCCAGAAAGCAAAACTTTTCAGCGTTTGTAACCTATAGGCAACATATATACCTATAGACGCCTATGGACTTCTTTTTGTGTAATTTTCTGAGAGGGATCCAACAGGATCCCTCCCAGTGTCCCCTATGGCTTGTGCATGCGCAGAAGGACTCCCGGATAATAAACCCCGGAAGTCCTCATATCGCAATAGACAGCACTTATCGGAAGAGTTGTCCCTTAAGCTTATATTCCCGAATCTACATGCATACAGCGTTAATTAATGCCACTATGCATGCGGTAAATGACAAGATATATTGCATTCAAAATGCTATGCATGATGCAACCCACCCAATACCTTCTAAGTATGAATTCGGAACTCACTGTTTCTTGACAGGCAAGCAGAGGTGTATAATTGGACCCATAACTGTACCCATTGAAGGGCAAGCAGACAGAGTCAGAGTCGCTGAGAGGGACAAGGAGCACTGAAAGCAAGATTAATGCTGGGGAGGGATAGGAGGGTGGAGCCAGGGCCGTAACTAGGTGTGAACAAATGGTGCTTCGCACACAGCAAATTTGCGCTGTGGGTGCACCATCCTCCCCGACTGGCCACCGCCAGCTGCAGCGCTGCCAGCTATAACAGTAGCATTAAGCCCAGCTCCACTTCTGAATGCACAGCTGCTGCTGTACAATATACCCGGCAGCGCTGCTCAGTCTCTCTGTGTGCTTCGCCTCGCTTCTCCACTCTAGTGCAGCAGCGTCCCTGCACCAGCCCGGGCCAGAGCCGTGCCTCCACCCTGCAGGCACCCGCACAGTGGATGCTGGGAGCCGGGCAGGGGCTGCCGGGAGCCGCTGCCATCACATAGGTAGTGTGTACGTATGTGTGTTTGTGTGTATCCCATGTGCTCCACCCCCCTTCTCTCTGTCTCTCTACCTGCCACCTTTCTGTTTCTCTCCCACCCAACCATATCTCTTTCTCCCGCCCCCTTCCGCTCTCTTTCTCTCTCTTTTGACTCTAAATGGCGTAATGTGTAAAAGGGAGCTCTGCCTGCCGTAATGTGTAAAAGGGAGCTCTACCCAGGGCTGCCAAGAGAAATCCTGGGCCCCGGTACTACAATTTCCTGGGCACCCCCTGGAAGGGGTGTGACCACAGCATGCTGGGGTCATGGCCACAACTCTTTGGAGGCATGTCTAGCACATGAGAAGTACCCACTCACAGGAGAATGGCATGTCTCCCAGCCAGGGCAGTAGAGAGCCTGGATGGGACCAGGTACTTTTAAGGGGGCATGTCCTAATCATAGGAGGCGTAGCCATGCACCCTTAGGAAAAAAAAATACAGATTTTTTTATTATTTTAAGCACTTCCCTGGCCACACTGCAGCCCAGCACATACTGTAGCACGGTGTGCTGAGCTGAGAAGAGCTGCAGCTGCTGCTTCCAGGTAAGGGAGTGGACCTGGGCTCAGGTAATTTGTACCCTCGCCCCCCCCCCCCCCCCCCCCCCACTGGCTCCTGCTGTAATGTGTAAACGGGGGCTCTACCTGGTGTAATGTGTGACAGAGGCTCTACCTGTCGTAATGTGTAAAAGGGAATCTACCTGGTGTAATGTGTGTAAGTGTCCACGCCCCTTCCCAGTAAGCCACGCCCCTATTTTAAATATGGGGACACACACCGATGCTGTTTCTTACACACAGCACTAAAATGTCTAGTTACGGCACTGGGTGGAGCAGCCTGCCAATGAGAGCTTATATTTGTTAATTGTTATTTAATAACATAGCATTTTTGTTTCCTGTGGCACCCACAGCTAGCATCAGCATGATTTGGCTTTACTATAGCTGTCCGTATTAAGTTGCCTTCCTTATGTAAGGCATGGGGAAGCACCAAGTGGAGGTTATTGCTATCAGTAGCCTTCATCTATAGGAGGCCTTTAATAAATAAGCAAAAGAGCTAATTCTGTAAAAATGTTCCATTTTGATAAATCAAGCCCCAAATATAAAAGAAACATTTAAATCAAAAACAACATTAACATGAAACCGTCTCTTTGTTGGAAAGTGCAGACCTGAGTAGAATAGGTTATATCAAAGTAGCATGTGATAAAACATACAAAACCGTACAAACTGACAAGTCATAATACAGGTTATACTTTTAGAGGCAATCTAGTAGATACATGTGCTAATTTGTACTATCACCTTTAAGTTGAACTACAGTAGTACCCGGGATATCTTTTGAAATCTGCAGATTTTGTTTTCCATTGTAAAATGGCTGCCGTACAGTGGTGTGATCAGGAGGGCCAATGTTCATAGTGAATGGATAGGATGCCTTCTTACAAATATTGAGACAGTCCTCAAAATGGCTGCCTCCATTATGTAGGCGACAAACCCACTTTAGGTTTAAAACAAAAACAAAAAAACACATTTACATGAGCAGTAGCCACTTGATTACACCAATGCTACTCAGTGGTGATAACCACACCAGTTTGAGGAAGCTGTGTTCCTGTCTGCTCCTCATATCATATGTGACATAAGTTACATTGAATACATAAAAAGACTAAAAATAATCAGACTAGCAGTTGAAGGAAATATGAATTAAAAAAAATTTAAACAATTAGAATAAAAAAAAAAAAAACACCTGATATAGCAGATTTTGTGATAGTAAAAGTAACACATGCTACACATGTAATTTTATGTACCAATTTAATAGACACAAGAAAGCAAGATTTCCGTGCATCAGTAATCAGTGGCTTTCCTGCTACTGTGATGTCACAAGCTCCTAGGAAACTGATAGGCTATTTGCTCAGTCCACAAAATGGCTGCCTCTACCAAGTAAAACTGATCAGTATACTTTAGGAATCGACAGATTAGTATACTCTTTAAAGAAGAATGAAATTAAGAAACACCAGTGTGAAATGACCATTAAATGTGTGACTTTGCAAGCTAAACCAATTTGTGCATTCACACAAATCAGCTGACAGTGTGCTTGTATTTACCAAAAGACCACTTTATTAAATTGGCATGCTTACTACTGTACATTCCGAGACTTTAATCTGATTACTTGCCATATCTTGCAGCTACAGAACCATTGTCTACCTTACAGCAGGCAGAGAAGACATAAAATATGAAACTAATTAGTCACTTATTTGTCAACTGTTTAAATCAAGACAGTCTATTGCAGGGAACAACCACCCACTTCCACAGCACCATACATCAGCCGATAAAGAATTACAAATGCACGGACATAAAGTTACTCAACACCTCAAATGCAAGAGATCCTGCCTGCTTGTCTGAGACAATCTAAATCAATGGCACTGGGAGACTGGTTTGTGTAACCGCTAAAGCTCTGTGTGACCTTGGAAATAGATCTTCAATAATACACATGTCATGTATGGATTATTATTTTTATTGTTTTACATTTATAAACAAATTATTTGATTGAAAAGAATCAGATTTATTACCAATTTTAGCACATACATAATGACCAAAATAGTAAATAATTAACCATGCAAACATGGAATTCCAAATAAAAATAATAATTTCTTTATGATAAAATTTCAAACCAACAAAATTATTTAACATAACTGGTCAGATTTAAAGTTAGTCTATTATTTGCCATCCAATACATAACATTTCACTACTGAATTGTTTTTTTAAGCTTATCAGATAGATCACAAATGCCGGATCCCCCCCGGTAAGAGAAACATGTCCTTACCGGGTGGGATCCGGCATTTGCTCTGCTATGGTGGCGTTCCAACCCGGCAATATATCGGGTCGGTTGCCATAGCAGCGGTGGGGCGCAGCAGCAGCAGGGGCGGGGTTGGAGGCGGCGCTGGGAGATGAGCTCATCTCCTGCGCCGCCTCTCCCTATGCTGTGAATGGGAACCGTGTCGCATCGACGCGGCTCCCATTTACACTGCACCTGACCCGGTATTCAACCCGGGTATAATCCTTCTTTTATACCGGGTTGAATTACCGGGTCAGGCGACCCGCTAATTTTGGCAGAGTGCTTTCACATCGCACACTGACCCGTGTCGACACGGCAATATGCCGTGTCGATACCGGGTTATTTGTGCGATGTGAAAGGGGTAGTAGTGATAAATAGAAACATTGAACAAAAACGATGTAGCACCCTGTATAACTATGCCAATTCTGGACCGATATACCCCTAGTAACAAAGAGAAAATGTTACATATTCATAAATATTGTATATTTTCACTTTATTTTCTATAAACATTAAGCAAAATATGACATCATAGACGGCCACCCAGAGATTGGCTGGACCTTAAAGGATCAAAAGTATGGGATGTGTAGCCAAGTGAGAGCGCATGGTTACACTCCGTTGCGTGCCCTCTACAGAAACTGTGCATCAAGGGGGCATGGCTACACCCTTCTGGTGTTGGGTTTATGTTTTCTTGTTTGGCCCAAGCAATAGTGTAATTATTGTAATGCGGTGCATGCGTATTGTTTACTCTGTACAGCACTGCAGATGTTCAATAAATTCCTAATTAATAATATAATAGTATAATTTACACGGTCGAGTCACATTACTATGATCACCTCCAACATTTTATGTCGGCAGCGCGTAACGCATGAAGTACTGTACGTCATGTGTCATGCACTGGCTTGGTGGGTATATAAGGTGTGCGATAGGTCGTCTGCACACATATCACTCGTTGCCAGGGCCATCTTTTTGTATGGGCTCAATGGGCACTTGGAGTCTAAGGGCCCGAGGCAGATAGCTGAGGGTTTCCACTTTCCAGGGGTATCAGATTTTTGAAAATAGGCCCTGGGGAACCTGAGATATCAGTCTTCTAAGCAGTGGTCCCCATCCGAGTTTGTTAGTTGCTCTTCCCGGCCAGATATCTCGGGTTCTGTCTAACTTATACATTTTCGGACTGTATACTATAAACGCTGGGTCTCTCCCCTTTCAGATGACATCGGCAGCTTGTCTCTACTTTGCCCAGAACCAGACATATCAGCCTTCTCATAGCTGGTCCCTTCTCCAGCTCCACACGCCCGGTATGCAGTTTTATATATTCTTTGGTGGATTGAAAGGTGGGACTCTCTAGTGTTTTACCCCATTGAAAGCTAATAAATCTATTTCTAGGACCTGGAGATATCTGCGGTCATGCAAGCTGCCCTCCCACCAGAAAATGATTAATATTTAGCCCACTCCACTATCCACCCCTCCCCTGTGTATTAAACCCTGCCCTACCACCCTGGAAGTCATTTCAGCCCAATGCCCCTTGTACAGTTTAGTGCTCTCCCTCCCACCCCATTCTCCCACCATATGTGCAGTAAAGGAGTAATTAGCAGAAATTACTGCTCCAGGTCCTACTGTACATGCTGAGTGGAAGATAGAACACCCCCTACTGCTTGCAGGACATCAAAGCTGCCGCTGATAGCACCTCCCACCCCTACCGCTGGATGATGGGTAGGGGACCCAGTGCATTGATTTGCCCAGGGGCCTACACTGCTGTTAATACTGCCCTGCTCGTTGCTGCCATGGGTAAAAGGGGCGATTTAATAGAGTTTCAAAAAGGGATGACTATCTGCTGTTCAGCCAAGCATGGCAATATTTCTGAAACAGCGCAGTTTGTGAATTGTTCGTGTGCTGCTGTGATGAAGGTGTATCGTGACTGGACAAATGCACCACTACAAATAACCAACATGGAAACTGCAGAGCAATGTGTGCCACTGATGTGAGAGGTGAACGTCGACTACGAAGGTGCGAGAGTGCCGACCGACATGCTATAGTGGAGCAGAGCACCATCAAAATTAACCTGTGGGCTACCAGACATGTGTCTAAAATGCCAATTCAGCCCGTCTAGCTGCCATCTGTGCTGCACAAGGCGGTTACTCTGGATACTAGCTGGTGGTCATAATAATGTGACTCGACCGTGTGTAAGTGAAGCAAATAAAGAATACAGGTCTTATATAAATGCATGCACACATATTATAAATATATTCCTAGATCTATAATATAGGGAGAAAATTATGTATTATAATGCACCACTACTTCAACTGATATTTAAAGTAATTTTGAGATCAGTGCCCAGCATCATCCTGCCTTTATAAAGACCCACAGAGACACTCAGGGTTTCCACAACACATTCCTCGAGCACCCCTAACAATGCAGATTTTGGAGATATCCATGCTTGAACACAGGTGATTAAATCAAACTGACTGAGGTACTAATTAAGTCACCTGTGCTTATTGCATGGATAGCCTTAAAACCTGGACTGTTAGGACGCCTTGAGGTCTGAGTTTAAGAACCATTGTCTGTACAATACATCCCACCCCTCATCTTCTCTTCTCCGTCCGCACAACTCGGCGTCACATGGAACTCTAGCCATATATCCATGACACTCACACAAGACAGGACAGTTCCATGCAATCGTATTGTCTCTGCCCAGTTCCAACCGGAAATGCCTATATCACACAAAGACAGAGCCAGTTAAGTTCCGGACGACTCAGAATTGCTGGGATGCGTAAATCGCACATGCACTATATGCTAAATGTCACTATTTGTGTCCTCGCAAACAGATCCATCCAACTCAGAATCTACCCCGTATGTTGAAGATCCGACCATGTTCAATAATACAGGTTGAGTATCCCATATCTAAAATGCTTGGGACCAGAAGTATTTTGGATATTGTATTTTTCCGTACTTTAGAATATTGGCATATCATAATGAGATATATGGGGGATGGGACCCAAGTTTAAACACAAAATATATTTGTTTCATATAGACCTTATACACATAGCCTGTAGGTCATTTTATACAATCTAATATATAAAAATGAAAATTTGTCCTTCTGTCCTTCTATACAAATCCACAGTTTACAAGCGAAGATCGTGAAATTTTACATACGAGCGTATTAAAACACGGCGGAGGCAACTAAAACAATTTGAAATCTCTGGGGAGGTCAGACAGCAGCACAGAGTATATAAGGAAACGGCATAACGCCGGAATTGCTGGAGCAATGTACTAAAAAATTGGTACACATGTGACTTACACTCTGGAAACAAACACTGTGCTGTGTCAGAAGCATTGAGTATGTCAGCAAAACTGTGGAGGCCTGGAGCAATTTACACCACACTGGGTACACATCTGACTTACAATCAGGGAATCAACTCTGTGGGGGTTAGACACCCCTAGCACCTCTAGGGATGGGAGAGCAGCACAGAGTATTTCAGGATACAGCCTAACTCCTGAATGCCTGGACCAATTTACAACAAACTTGGTACACATGTGACTTACAAGCTGGGAACAAACACTGTGGGGGTAAGACACCCCTAGCACCCGGGGTGAGGCAACACCACAGAGTTTTTCAGAACATATAATAACGCTGGAATGCCTGGAGCAATTTACACTAAACTTGCTACACATATGACTTACATTCTGGGAACAAACACTGTGGGGGTAACATACCACTGGCACCCCTAGGAGTGGGCCAGCAGCACAGACTGTATCAGGACATGCATGATCTGTCAGTGATGACAGGGCTGCACGTGACAGGGCCAGTGACATGATGTGAGGAGGGGAATGGAGGTAGCACAAACCCACACACAGAGTTATATAGTGGAAGTAGCACGGACCCCCAGCAGCACAGAGTATATCAGGAGATACATAAAGTGCTGCGCTATATAAGAAACTGTAAAAAATATATAATTTCACAGGGGCACTGACATGATGTGAGGAGGGGAATGGAGGCAGCAGGAAGCCACAGACTGAGAGTTGTATAGTGGGAAGAGCAGGGTCCCTTGGGGGACCAAAAAGGGGTCCAGCCACTACACAAAGTACGCCAGGGAAGCAAGATATGCCTATATACTAGATCTCCAGCTAACGTAAATTAACGAACAACTATCATTCTCATTTACCATCCTCATCCCGTAGCGAAGCATGGGGATTCAGCTATCTACAATGTTATTTCTACTGTGTGTTTAATATTTACATTTATTTTTGTAAACAGACATTCTTAAAATCCCGGGCAACTCTGGGTACTCCAGCTAGTATCCTATATAATAAAAGGCTAACACTGCTCCTCACCTCTATGGGGAGAATTCGAGTGTTTTGCGCACAGACGGCCACTAGATGGCGCCCGACAGAGCAATTCAAGTGTTCCGTCATTTTGACTGGTAACTGTTACATGCACAAAATTATTAAAAACTAAAGTTGTGTACACTGAACCATCAGAAAGCAAAGGTGTCACCACCTCAGTTGCACTATTTCAGAATTTTAGATATGGAAAACTCAACCTGTAGTCAAGCCTGAGGATTGGGAAGAACACTGCAAAGCATTAATCTTTTGTGCTTCAAAATACTTCATGGTTGATGCTTGAGATACGTTTTGGATCATTGTTTGCTGGACTTTATTTCAGCTTCAATATGGTCACTGATTCTGGAACAATCTAGTTTGTTGATATCCGGACGAAACCATTCCTCTTTTCCTGTCCCACTGGCTGCCAGACAAACGTAAAGCACAATAGATCCTCCCTCATGCCCATTGGTTGGAAAGGTGTTTTCTAATCCAAAAAATGTGTGTGTATATATATATATATATATATATATATATACATACATACATACATACACACACATAAAATCACTTTTTGCCTAAAAGTTTCTGGCTTACCAAAGTATTGCTTTGAACCATGGGTTTATGTGCTGAGGTGCTAGGAGAGGTTTCCTTCTGGCAAGTCTTCCATGCAGACCATCCCTGTGTAAGCAAGGCTGTAGACCAAGGGTGTCAAACTCGTGGCATCCTTTCGCGGCCATTTCTACAACCGTAAAGAAGCTTTGGCCAATGATTAAAAGTGATGAGGCATTAAATTTAACCGAAAGCAGAATTATGCCATGCTACTCCAGGGGGCAAAATTTGAGGGATCTATTAGTCCGCACTGATATATCTGACATAGGGCCATTGAGGCACCAACACTTTCTATCTAATAGAAGATGGGGATGTTTTAAATGTGGTTGCACCACCTGCAACTATTTAATACAAGGAGATAAATTCAATCATCCCCATTCAGGAAAAATGTACCAAATCAGACACCATTTGGATTGTAATAGTACCCATGTTGTATATCAGATAATTTGCCCCTGTGGCCTCTCCTATATTGGAAAGACCCAGTGCAAATTTAAAGAGAGGATGGCAGCTCACCGCCATTCTATTAGGTTAGCCATCGCAAGTGGCACCAGTGAACAGCCTGTGGCGCGCCACTTTGCTGAGAAGGGACATGGGTTGCCAAGCCTTAAATATAGGATGATTGATCATATCCCACAATCAAAACGGGGTGGAGATCGTAGTTTAAAATTACTGAGGTGTGAGACACGCTGGATACACCGGTTAGATGTCATCAGCCCTAAGGGTCTGAATGAACATCTTTCTTTTTCATGTTTTGGTTGAATCATCTATAAGTATTCTACAGGTTGTTATGATTTGTTATTATTTGATCTTAGTATGACTTCCTCCATATTTGTCTAAAGTATAGCTGTTTAAATCCCTGATCCTTATTATGGGGATGGTACTGGGAACTGATCAAATTAGCCACAGCTTCGTGAGACCATTATCTTAGCTAGTGCGGGTATCATTTATGATTTTTATAGCATGGTAGGCTCCAGCCCGTTAATATGAAGTGGTCTATCTCGAACCTGGGGACACACGAATAAAGGTGATTGTTATATGTTGCTATTGTATTATGACCATCTGGTTGCAACAAAGAATTACAGTAATTTATATGAGATATGGTGTTACTTTTGACAGTTCCTGTTTTGATTGGTTGTTATGGTGACGGGTTGACACTGACGTCTCACGCTAGTTGCGTGATGACGTCATTCTAAAGCGGCTGACCAGGGCGGATATCCCGCCAGCAGCCGTGATATGAGCACTGGCGACTACTATTTAAGGTACGAGTTTTTATATCTTGTTTGTAATCCTGATGACAATGGATTGACATTGAAACGTTGATTGACTATCAAACCGACTACATTGATTTATTTGACGGAGTGCCGCACCCTGGTCTATATATGTAAGTGTGAGGATTCAGTTTACACTTGTGAGGGCACCCGCAGCAGTTTTCATGATTAATGGAGTGCCGAACACCATTGCTGTTTATATATATATATATACAGGGGTTAAAGTGGGGGGGGGGGCGAGGTGGAACTGAGTTCCACCACCTGTAATGGTAGGGGGAACTAGTTCCACAATCTCCATTGCCCTGCACAGTAATTCCAACAGAAAAGCCCACCCCATTATCTGCGTAAATCGATTATACAAGTGGCACTAGTGTAACTGATGAGCTGCAGCCACCTACTCCTTCCTCAGGTCCTGGTGCCTCCATGGTCCTCCTCCGTGAGTTCCACCACCTCACCAAGACCACTTAAAGCCCTGTATATATATATATATATATATATATATATATATATATATATATATACATACATACATACATACATACATACATACATACACACACTCATAAAATCACTTTTTGCCTAAAAGTTTCTGGCTTACCAAAGTATTGCTTTGAACCATGGGTTTATGTGCTGAGGTGCTAGGAGAGGTTTCCTTCTGGCAAGTCTTCCATGCAGACCATCCCTGTGTAAGCAAGGCTGTAGACCAAGGGTGTCAAACTCGTGGAATCCTTTCGCGGCCCGTGGGCAGGGGTCAGACAGGGGTCCTTTTGCGGCCCGACCGCCTTGCTTGCAGTGAGGACAGGAGAGCGCATTGGGGGCATAGGAATATCTGGCACTGCAGGGGCATATGTATATCTGGCACTACGGGGGCATATGTATATCTGGCACTGCGGGGGCATATGTATATCTGGCACTGCGGGGGCATATGTATATCTGGCACTGTGGGGGAGTATGTGTATCTGGCACTATTGGGGGCATATGTGTATCTCGCACTGCACTACTGAGAGCATATTTGTATCTGGCCCCCATAGCATGGCCTACATCATAAAACATACCCAGAAAGACTAAAAAATCTCAATATGTATAGTTTGGAGCAGAGTAGGGAAAAAGGGTACATGATAGAAACTTTCAAATATATCAAGTGTTTTAACA
Source organism: Pseudophryne corroboree (assembly GCF_028390025.1). Taxonomy (NCBI): domain Eukaryota; kingdom Metazoa; phylum Chordata; class Amphibia; order Anura; family Myobatrachidae; genus Pseudophryne; species Pseudophryne corroboree. The sequence goes on from NC_086452.1 coordinate 383,771,875, forward strand.
AAGTCCAGGAGGGAAACATTTTCCAAATGAAGAGAAGCAATAGGACACAAGGACATGCACTGAGAATGGAGGGAGGTAGGTTCAGGGGAAATTTGAGGAAAAATTACTTCACAGAAAGAGTAGTACACAAGTGGAATAGCCTCCCATCAGAGGTGGTAGAGGCTAAGTCACTAGAGTAATTTAAACATGCATGGGATAGACATAAGGATATCCTTACAAAGAAATAAGGATCAAATAAGGTTTGAGATAAAAATATGGTAAAAAAAGGGGCAGACTAGATGGGCCAAGTGGTTCATATCTGCCGTCAAATTCTATGTTTCTATGTTTTTGTGCATCACACACCCATTTTTCTGGCACGCGCACCTTTGGCATGCGCACACAGTACCACTAAGAAATGTTTCCTACTTGCACCACTGCATTAAAGCAAAATGTTTTCTTCATGATACTTGACATCTCTTTGATTATACTTTGTTGGTTTTTCTAAAAAAAAAATACCTTTGAAAATTGCAAATAAGACTCTTTCTTTTTCTTGAGGCCCACACCAGACTTAGACCTTGATTATTCGGCCCAGTTGGGATTTTGAGTGACATGCCTACTGTAGACCATATCGCCATTTCCAGGTGATGTTTTCAAACAATGGAAATTGCAGGCTGCAAGTTATCCTCTGCTTTTTTTTCAGTCAGCTGTTCTTATTTTCAAGTCCCCAATGTATATACAATGTTCTACTACGGGATCAGTATGATTTGCTGGCTGTTGGGATCCCAGCAGTCAGGAGTCCGACGCCAGAATCCAGACAGCCACAATGCTTGCCACGCATCGGGCCCGGTGGCGAGAGGTGGCGTGGACCAGCACCCGACCACCACCAGGTGTCGGGATTCCGGCTTCGGTATCCTGAACTTCTGTTGAAAGGAAGCAAGAGAATATAAACCAGTTGCACTCCACATATTGAGGAACTAGAACTACAAATACTAGCAGTCACTGCCCAGCTTCCTGGTACTTGTTCATCCACAGCTGTAAAGCTGGAAATGTACAAGGTGTGTGCCAACCTGGCTTTGTATATACTTATACAAAACACAGATAAGCACAGTGTTGCAATCAGCGCTCCCCCCTCACCAGCCCAGCACATTATGCAGAGAGAGGAGACTCCCTGGACCCATCACAGCCCATTACGCTGGGGAGAAAGACTGCTGTCACTGACAGGTAAAAAAAGGAAGTCAGGGACAGTGGAACTGGAACCCCGCCAGGCACCTCCAACAAGACCAGGCTGGGTAATTACTGCCCGTTCCAGCTGGGTGGTCTTCTGTTTGCCGGCGGTCGGGCTCCCGGCGCTCAGTATACCGGCGCCGGGAGCCCGACAGCCGGCATACCGACAATTGTTTTCCCTCGTGGGGGTCCACGACCCCCATAGAGGGAGAATAAAATAGTGTGGCGCGCGTAGCGCGCCACCGTGCCCGTAGCGTGGCGAGCGCAGCGAGCCCGCAAGGGGCTCATTTGCGCTCGCCAAGCTGTTGGTAAGCCGGCGGTCGGGCTCCCGGCGCCGGGATGCTGGTCGCCGGGAGCCCGACCGCCGGCCAGCCGTAGTGAACCCGTTCCAGCTCCCCTGTATATAAATAACTAAGGAGGTTATTTGTCAAAACTTGGAGAGAGATAAAACTGTGAACAATAAAAGTACCAGCCAATCAGCTTCTGCCTTACATTTTACAGGCTGTGTTTGAAAAATGACAGTTACATGGTTAGTGAGGTTGAAAAGAGGCAAAATGCCCATCGGGTTCAACCTGTATTCTGTGTTAAGATGTTCATATTATAATGCACCTGCTGAAGTAATGGTTTAGTACCAACTGACAACTATGATTCTTTCTTACCACTCCCAGATATTATTGTCACTATGTTAAATGCTATAACCCTGGATACTTTTTCCAGTTAGAAATTTGTCCAAGCCGTTTTTAAATGCATTTACAGCGTCTGCCATTATTTTGGCTTTTACTGTGAAGAACCCTTTCCTATGTTGTGTATGGAATTTTCTCTCCTCTAGCCTCATAGAGTGCACACGTGTCTTATACAGAGTTCTTTTAATAAAAAAATCCCCTGCTAACTCCTTGTAATCAACCTTTACATATTTGAAGATATTAATAATGTCTCTTCTTAAATGCCTCTTTTCTAGTGTATACATATTTAACCTAGTAAGCCTTTCCTCGTACTCCAGTGCCTCTAACCCTTTAATCAATTTAGTAGCTTGCCTTTGAACGCTTTTTAGTTCCCCGATCTCTTTTTTTTATAATATGCTGCCCAAAATTGAACACAATATTCCAGGTGCGTGCATACCAATGATTTGTACAGTGGCAGGATTACATCCTCGTCCCTTGTCTCAATGCCCCGTTTTATGCACGCAAGCACTTTACTTGCCTTTTTTTGCTGCATTTTGACATTGTGTACTGTTATTAAGCCTATTATCTATGAGCACCCCCAAATCTTTTTCCACCAGTTACCCCTGTATTTTGCCCATTTAGAGTGTAGAATGCATGTGTGTTTTTTGTCCCAATATGCATAACTTTGCACTTTTCTATATTAAACCTCATTCCCCATTTAGACGCCCAGGTTTCAAGTTTAAATAAGTAATTCTGCAGTGTGAAGACTTGCGAGATTTAACATTATCTCGCGAGACTTCACACTGCTGTGAGCGAAGCTCCTCGGCGGCCGCAGCAGTAAAGGAACAGCTCAGCTGCCGAAAAGGACGGAGAGGAGACAGGTAAATGCTGTGATCCTACTCCAATGATTTTTTTGCAGTTGTGAGGACAGTGTGTGCGGGCCCCACAGATTTGTTGCCCAGGGGCCCCCACAGACCTTAATCCGGCACTGCCACACACTGACCCGTGTCGATACCGGGATATTTCTGCGGTGTGAAAGGGGTATAAGTAATATCCAAAGTTATATTTTTGTTATATTGTGTAGATATTCTTGAATAATACACAGGTCCACTCAACTGAAGTAGGCATGACCATTAAAGGTTAATCCATAGGTGATGCCAGTTTAGCACTTATGGCATGAAACCATCAATGGCTAGATCCATTGATGCACATTTCTGCAGAAAGACAGCGGCAAGACTTTCTGGAGCGAAGTGTCGGGCTGAGTGGGCAACATCAGGGAAAGGAAAACAAAAGCATCGCTGCCTACATGTACAGGGGACTACAGCAGCCCCCCATGGAATGAATGCTGAATTTATTAAGCCCCTGAATACAAAGCATTTTGGTTATTGGACCAAGTAGCTATTGTATCATATGGGCTACAGTTCAATCCAGGGGCATTTCTAGAGAGGAGAAGGCCTGAATGCTGGCTCCGTCTGGGCCCCCTCCTCTGTAGCCGGCAGCGCTGTATTTCCAGGCACTACCCTAGCGCAGTCCCAGAGTCTACAGCACATGCGCAGATCAACGGGAAAATGGCGCCGCAGCCATTTTTCTAGAGATTTTCCTACCTGGCAAGATGGGTCCAGAACTCAGAATTACAGCAATCCTTTTACTTTTACTCATTGTAGAGACTGGCTCCTATCCCTGGATGTGAGTTTTGTTAAATGTCTGCTATTCCTAATATTTGATTTTTTTCAGTAAGTGGCGATAAGAAATCATAATTATCGAGGCCAAGTCTCAATAATTAAGAAATATGTCCCTTAATCTATTAATGCATGACTGGATCAATTTTTTTTTTATTCTAGCAATAAGGGGATCAAACTACCATGGATTTTCTTCATTTTATAATACAATGGAAGATTTTAAGACAGAAAACAGATATCCCTAAAATAACATACAGTATAGCTCACACTGCCAGTAACACACCTAAACCTATGCGCCAATTTCATGGTATAATCTTATACATTACAATGTATCAAATAATGGGCACATCCTAATCCTGCAATACTTTATATGAAGGGGATGTAGTTAATACCCGGCGGTCAGAATACAGACGCCAGAATCCGACCGCCGAGAATGCAGACAGCTGTGCCAGGGTTACTCCCACTTGTCGGCAGGGCCGTCTTAACCGCAGTGTGGGCCCCTGGGCACAGCAATGCTCTGGGGCCCCTACCCAGCCTCCAGCAGTAAAGGTGGGGGGTGCTATCAGTGGCAACTTTGATGTCCCGCGGGCGGTAAGGGGTGTTCTATATTCCACTCAGCATGCAGGACCTGGAGCAGTAATTTCTGCTAATCACTCTTTTACTGCACATATGGGGCGGGAGGGAGAACATTAAACTGTAGAAGGGGGCATTGGGCTGAATGAAGGGGCTGCGGTACATGACTACCAGGGTGGTAGAGGGTGTGTAATACGTAGGGGAGGGGTTGATAGTGGAGTGGGCTTAATATTAATCATTTTTTGGTGAGAGGGCAGCTTGCTTGACTGCAGATATCTCAAGTTCCTGGAAAAATATTTCTTAGCTTTGAATGGGATATAAAAATTAGAGTCTCTAACCTATCAGGAGGAACTGGGGACTAGGGGATGAGAGTTCAGGAGCCAGAGCAATCCCCTGATGAATATATAAAACTGCGTATTAGGCATGTAGAGCTGGAGCAGGGTCCAGCTGCTTGAAGGCTGACATCTCTGGTTCTGAGCACAATAGAGACAAGCTGCCAGTTTCCACCAAAAGTAGAGAGTCCCAGCTTTTGGAGTATACCCTCAGAAAAACTCTAAGTCAAAAAGAGTCCTAGAGATCTGTCTGGGAAGAGCAATTAATAGGCTCTGATGGGGACCACTGCTTTGAAGTTGGATATCTCCGGTTCCCTAGGGCCGATTTTCAAAAATCTGGTACCACTGGAAAGAGGGGACCCTCAGCTATCAGACTAGGGCCCTTATACTCCTGGGGCCCTTGGGCAAGTGCCCACTGATCCCATACGAAAAGATGGCCATGCTTGTCGGTGTCCATGACACCCAGTGGGAATAGAACCTGTGGCGAGTGCAGTGCTCATCCTGCTGCCGGCATTCTGACGGCCAAGATCCAGGTATCGGTATACTAACATCCGGGGATCCTGGCCGCCGGGATTCCATCCCAAACCCATGTGAAGTTATTGTCATGTTTGGCTGATTGGTGAGATGACCATGGTGAATCAGGTGTCTGGTCTACAGTGTCCCGGGATTTCCATGTGGCATGTTGGGAAATAAGATAGATAGAACATAGCCAGACCCACCTTCCACCGCCACATTAGCCCCACAGACTCACGCATTAGTCTATGATAGTAAATCAGGATTCCCCAGCTGTCAGCAACTACAGGCACTTTGCATGGGATCAGAAGCAGCCCCATACTGTGTAATACACATACTATAGGAAGGAAGTTACAAACTTGCAATAACTTATTCCTATCTATGAATAATGTAATTTTGTAACTTCCTTTCAGCAGCCAGATGTTTGTCATTTTTTATGATTTGCCTATAAATGTGTATTCATCTAGTTACCACGGTAATGGTAACATGCATAATTATGCCACACCCAATGAGCATCGGCTATCCACTGCACACTTTTTGAACACAATAGGCCAGTCTCCACTGTATATAAGCATTGGGTGCATTTATATTTTTCAGCAATAACTTTGCACTTAAAGCTACCAGACCGAGCTGACCATGTCAGACAATGGGAAAGATGTACACAGGCTGTGTTTGAAAGATGACAGGAGCTGGTTGGTTGGTACTTTATCTCTCAGTGGTGCACGCAGGGGGGGTTGCCTGAGTACCTGGAAACCCCCCCTGACGGACCACGCATGTTTTTCAGAAATGGAGACAGCTTTGTCTCCGTCTCTGCACCAAAGGGGGCTGATCGGCTCCCTCTGCCGCGATCAAAGGGGGCTGTAGCGCAGAGGGAGCCGATCAGAGGAAGCTGTAGCTCAGGGGGAACCGCGCAGAGGGAGCCGATCAGAGGGAGCTGTAGCTCAGAGTGAGCCACGCAGAGGGAGCCGATCAGAGGGAGACAGCGAGCTCTGAACTGCAGAGCTGCGCTTTAGTTTGCTGCTCTCTGGATACAGAAAGCGAGGGAGCTGCGCATGCCCAGCACGCAGCTCTGCACAAAAGTCGTCTGCTAAAGAACCTCCGGTGGCCAGCCCCCTCCTTCTGACCTGTAGTATAGAGAAAGTGAATCCCTTTGGTTTGTGTAAGTATGTTTTGCTATTTGTGTATGCTATACAGTGTGTGTGTGTGTGTGTGTGTGTGTGTGTGTGTGTGTGTGTGTGTGTGTGTGTGTGTGTAAGCATGCTGTGTATGTGTGTTTGTAAGTATGCTACAATATATGTGTGTACGTGTGTTTGTGTGTGTATGCATGCTACGTGTATGTTTGTCTGTATGCTACATGTGTATTTGTGTGTATGTAAATATGCCACGTGTATGTACTCTATACTGTGTGTGTGTGTGTGTGTGTGTGTGTTTATGTATGTATGTATGTATGTATGTATGTATGTATGTGTGTGTGTGTGTGTGTGTGTGTGTGTGTATATATATATATATATATATATATATATGTGTGTATGTATATGGAAACCCTCCAGGGAAAATCCTGCGTTTGCCCCTGTATCTCTCTACATTATCACTTTTAAAGGCTTAGTACATATGCACAGAAGTTTTACCTCCAAAAGATGCTCTTAACTGCTATAACAGAGAGGTAGAAGTCTTCTTTACTGTCTTCTTGAGGCCGATACCTGTATGTGGATCCCTGCAAATACATCTCTGTCCAAAATGTTAGAGATCCGGCTGCCCGCCAGTCGGGCTGTACAATTAGATTGCTCTATACGTAGGTAGATTTCGGTGAAGGCTGTTGCACTTTGGGGTCTATTTATGATGAAGAGGTAAGCTCATGCGTTTTCCCGTGGAGATTTAGTTTACCTCTGCTTCTATTTTAGAAGATGTTAAGGCCCATACACACTAAACGATATGAACGATGAACGATATTGGTGAACGATTTCCCTTGAGCTTCCAGACATACTTGATGAAAGATATTTATATTGTGCATACACACTGAACGATTTTTCAAACGATATGAACAATGAACGATATTGCTAGCATCATCTGGGACACTAATGGTGGCTAATTGAAATAATAATTAAAATAATTTAAATATTGGGCTGGCATAACTGAGTGGTCATTATGATTAAAAAAAAATTGTTCATATCGTCCGTCATTCATCGTTTACAGCGCACACACTGAACGATATACACTTTTACATGAAAGATATAGGCAAAATTGAGCTGCAAGTTCAGACGACAGACGGGGGCGCGCATCGTTCATCGTATACACGCTGGACTATATTGTAAACGATATCGCTCATAAAGCCCAAAATGAGTGATATAGTTCACAATATCTTTTAGTGTGTATGGGGCTTTAAGCTATTTTATGCCCCACATTATATAGAGAGACTTATGGAGAGAACAGCCAGTCATTTTAAAAAGCGTTGAAAAGCATCACCTCACCTCTGTCTGGCCAAATAATTTTGCACATGAGTAGCCTTAAGCCTTAGGTTGCCAGCAAGCAGAAGTATACGGTCGCAGAAGAGTCATGGTATGGTAAATGACTGCACAAATACAATATAGCCTACAAATTATTATTTAGCTCGTTAGTAAACCCCTAAGTAGATTTTTTTCAAAGGAGTAACATTTAGGTATCAAATCAGGAACCACAGAAATCCTCTGTGCTGCAGAAAGATATAACATTTAGAGTACACAAAATAGATGAGAGGTTAAAGAACCCACACTAACCTGTACGACTGTCTGTCACTCTGGGGACACTTCATTATTAGGATGTTCCAGGAGTATCAGCAAACTTGCTCAATACAGACAATATACACATAAAATTCTTTTAGATGCATATTGGTCAACTGTTACATCCAAGAAACCCTGAACGCCTGGAAGCTTTACTAGAATATCTGTGTAGCCTACCTTGCAGGAACAGCAGACGTTTCTGTGTCTACGCTTCAGATCACTTCCTGAACTTGCTGCTAGTTCCTATTTTGAGTACTCAAAAGATGTTACCAAAAATGACAGAGCAACTGCATTTCTGGTATGTTACATGTAAATACTACCTATCGAGAGGTGTCTGTAATTCCTAATTTACATGCATGCAAGGTGTGTCACATTCACTGCATTGTTGTCAATAGATGAAGAACAGCATCTGACCTCATCCACTAATCTACATTTACAAAGAATGTGGAAACTGAAACAATCATATCTTATTGCAAGAAATTAGTTATAGTAGGTCATGGTACCTTGCAGACCAGGCCTCTCACAGAAATACAGTGGCCATTGAGAGAATGGTGTCCATGATCACTGTACTTAGGTCGTTTTAATCTAATTGGCTACAAATATCAGTGTGTATTAGTGCAAAAAACCCAATGCTACTGCTTTACATCTGACTTCCATCACTTACTGGTGAATGCTATTAAGTGATGACCACATGTAACAGTGCAAGCATGTAATGGTGCTAGTGGTGGCACATGACAGGGGGACTCCTGCTACAGTGGTGGCACGTCACTAGCAGACTCCTCCTGCTACAGTGGTGGCACATGACTGGGGGACTCCTCCTGCTACAGTGGTGGCGGCACGTGACTGGGGGGCTCCTCCTGCTACAGTGGTGGCACTTGACTGGGGGGCTCCTCCTGCTACAGTGGTGGCACATGACTGGGGGGCTCCTCCTGCTACAGTGGTGGCACATGGCAAGGGAGCTCCTTCTACTACAGTGGTGGCACATGGCAAGGGGGCTCCTTCTACTACAGTGGTGGCACATGACAGGGGGACTCCTCCTGCTACAGTGGTGGCACATGACAGGGGGACTCCTCCTGCTACAGTGGTGGCACATGGCAGGGGGACTCCTGCTACAGTGGTGGCACATGGCAGGGGGACTCCTGCTACAGTGGTGGCACATGGCAGGGGGACTCCTGCTACAGTGGTGGCACATGGCAGGGGGACTCCTGCTACAGTGGTGGCACATGGCAGGGGGACTCCTGCTACAGTGGTGGCACATGGCAGGGGGACTCCTGCTACAGTGGTGGCACTCCTGCTACAGTGGTGGCACATGACAGGGGGACTCCTGCTACAGTGGTGGCACTCCTGCTACAGTGGTGGCACATGACTGGGGCACTCCTGCTACAGTGGTGGCACATGACAGGGGGACTCCTGCTACAGTGGTGGCACGTCACTAGCAGACTCCTCCTGCTACAGTGGTGGCACATGACTGGGGGACTCCTCCTGCTACAGTGGTGGCGGCACGTGACTGGGGGGCTCCTCCTGCTACAGTGGTGGCACGTGACTGGGGGGCTCCTCCTGCTACAGTGGTGGCACTTGACTGGGGGGCTCCTCCTGCTACAGTGGTGGCACATGACTGGGGGGCTCCTCCTGCTACAGTGGTGGCACATGGCAAGGGAGCTCCTTCTACTACAGTGGTGGCACATGGCAAGGGGGCTCCTTCTACTACAGTGGTGGCACATGACAGGGGGACTCCTCCTGCTACAGTGGTGGCACATGACAGGGGGACTCCTTCTGCTACAGTGGTGGCACATAGCAGGGGGGACTCCTGCTACAGTGGTGGCACATGGCAGGGGGACTCCTGCTACAGTGGTGGCACATGGCACGGGGACTCCTGCTACAGTGGTGGCACATGGCAAGGGGGCTCCTTCTACTACAGTGGTGGCACATGACAGGGGGACTCCTCCTGCTACAGTGGTGGCACATGACAGGGGGACTCCTCCTGCTACAGTGGTGGCACATAGCAGGGGGGACTCCTGCTACAGTGGTGGCACATGGCACGGGGACTCCTGCTACAGTGGTGGCACATGGCACGGGGACTCCTGCTACCAGGGACGTGCGGTGAGCTAAATGGCTCAGGAGGCACTGACTAACCCCAGAGCCAGATTTACATGCAATATATGAGCCAAAGGGTACATCTGGGCATTATACACAGGTGCAGCATTATAAACTCACCCCACCGCACGTCACTGCCTGCTACAGTGGTGGCACATGGCAGAGGGACTCCTGCTACAGTGGTGGCACTCCTGCTACAGTGGTGGCACATGACAGGGGGACTCCTGCTACAGTGGTGGCACTCCTGCTACAGTGGTGGCACATGACTGGGGCACTCCTGCTACAGTGGTGGCACATGACAGGGGGACTCCTGCTACAGTGGTGGCACGTCACTAGCAGACTCCTCCTGCTACAGTGGTGGCACATGACTGGGGGACTCCTCCTGCTACAGTGGTGGCGGCACGTGACTGGGGGGCTCCTCCTGCTACAGTGGTGGCACGTGACTGGGGGGCTCCTCCTGCTACAGTGGTGGCACTTGACTGGGGGGCTCCTCCTGCTACAGTGGTGGCACATGACTGGGGGGCTCCTCCTGCTACAGTGGTGGCACATGGCAAGGGAGCTCCTTCTACTACAGTGGTGGCACATGGCAAGGGGGCTCCTTCTACTACAGTGGTGGCACATGACAGGGGGACTCCTCCTGCTACAGTGGTGGCACATGACAGGGGGACTCCTTCTGCTACAGTGGTGGCACATAGCAGGGGGGACTCCTGCTACAGTGGTGGCACATGGCAGGGGGACTCCTGCTACAGTGGTGGCACATGGCACGGGGACTCCTGCTACAGTGGTGGCACATGGCAAGGGGGCTCCTTCTACTACAGTGGTGGCACATGACAGGGGGACTCCTCCTGCTACAGTGGTGGCACATGACAGGGGGACTCCTCCTGCTACAGTGGTGGCACATAGCAGGGGGGACTCCTGCTACAGTGGTGGCACATGGCACGGGGACTCCTGCTACAGTGGTGGCACATGGCACGGGGACTCCTGCTACCAGGGACGTGCGGTGAGCTAAATGGCTCAGGAGGCACTGACTAACCCCAGAGCCAGATTTACATGCAATATATGAGCCAAAGGGTACATCTGGGCATTATACACAGGTGCAGCATTATAAACTCACCCCACCGCACGTCACTGCCTGCTACAGTGGTGGCACATGGCAGAGGGACTCCTGCTACAGTGGTGGCACATGGCAGGGGGACTCCTGCTACAGTGGTGGCACTCCTGCTACAGTGGTGGCACATGACTGGGGCACTCCTGCTACAGTGGTGGCACATGACAGGGGGACTCCTGCTACAGTGATGGCACATGACAGGGGGACTCCTGGTCTCCTGCTACAGTGGTGGCACTCCTGTTACAGTGGTGGCACATGACAAGAGGACTCCTGCTACAGTGGTGGCACATGACTGGGGGGCTCCTCCTGCTACAGTGGTGGCAAATTACAGGAGGACTTCTGCTACAGTGGTGGCACATGACTGGGCACCCCTCTTACAATGGTGTTATATTAATGGGGGCTCCTCATACAGTAGTGGCACATGACTGGGGAACTCCTGCTACAGTGGTGGCACATTAGTGGGGGAATCCTGCTACAGTGGTGGCTCTTTACTTTGAATTTCTACTACTGTAGCCATACATTACCGGGGATTACTGAAAGGGAAACCAAGAGAAAAAAAGACACAATGCAAGTGCTTTTTGCCAGCTTCCACAGGCATGCAACCTCTACAATATCCAGTGTGCATGGTAACCTAGGGTGGTAAAACCATTAGGTACTCCCTCTCTCCCAGGGTAAGTGCAGATTCTGCAAAGGTCAGTGTTGCACGCACAGACTTGTGGCAGAGGACATGTGTACATCAATATTAAGCTATCCAATCCCAATCAGATAAGGCTGTGGATAGGTAGATGGGTCTGGGGCCCGGGCCTAAACTACTCCACATTAAGTCACCTCTGGGGGCTTCAAGAAAAGGCCTGGTCACTTTCTAACTGAAGCATCCTTTCAGCACTCCCGACTACTAGTGTTGTGGTGGCACATTGCTGGGCACTACTATTACCCAATTATTGTGAAACACTACTAATCCTGGTGTCATCGCTGAGGACTACAACCACCAATGACATTACGTTGCACAAATACTTCTGCCATATAAATGGGTGATACTACTACTGTGGTATCGCATTATTGGGTACCGCTGCTACAGTTATGGCACATTACTGGCACTTCTACCACTACTAGTATGATAACACATTATTGGGCACCACTACCCTGTAGCGAGGTTTCACAATACTGGGCACTACCAAATAGTTACAGTTTTCTTTTTATTTCTGGATTTTAAATTTTCTGCCTTATTACTGTATAAGGCAATATAAAATTATGGGGGACATGTATCAATCTTTCTAAAGAGTGAGAAAGTTGATTGTACTTAATAAATACTAGCTAGAAGCTTATTGATCGTTATGGGCAACTTCTTCACTTTTCCTCTTCACACTCTTTAGAAGACTTGACATCTCCCCCCTACGTCTCAGTCAGTTAACAACTGGGAATAGTGTCATTCAGTAGAAGCTTATTATCATGATAGTTACAGTGCACTTATTGCTTGCACACAGTCAGCCATTCTGTGCGTTTGGCGGCAAATATGAACATGTATATGACCATCCTTATGCACATTCCAATGTCCCAAATAGCTTAGGCTGAATTCTCAGAAATATTAGCTCATACAACAAAATGGTGTGTAGTTGTACAATAATGACATTACATCTCACTAACTTGATAGCCCCGCCTTTATGTATAATGATTTAGATTACAAATAACTGCCTCCATTGTATCTACCCTAAAGTATACTTAAAAATATGAATAAATAATAATCATACTAACGCAACAATAAACAAAGGGCTGGAATTAAAATTCAGGACGAGCTTGTTAAGCTCTGGAGATGAGTGAACAGAGCTATTCAACTGCCCATGCTGTAAACCTGTGACTAGCGAATTTCAGCTTGCACCCTCTGAAGTGCCTAAGGGCTAGTTGAGGTGTCACTGCAGCATAGCGCCCAGCACTTAAGTCGGAAAATGCAGTTTACCATGACTAAGCCTCGGGCACTAGTCACAGTAGACTGTGTCTCCAGACTAATACCCCTTTTCCACTAGCTTTAAAAACATGGGTAAATGCGCAGGGGCACGCATTTACCCTTGTTTTTTCCGAGTAGAAAAGGGTGCCCCTGCAAATTCCCGGATCAAGTGATCCAGGAATCCTACCCGGGTAGCTTGCCGGGTTGAACAGGTGTTCAACCCGGTAAGCTGTGTAGTGTGAACGGGAGCCGTGTCGATGCGACACGGCTCCCGTTCACAGTGAATGGAAGGTCGGCGCTGGGAGTTCATGTGATCTCCCAGCGCCGTCCATGCCGCGTCAGCAGCAGCGTCACCAACCCGGCAATATGCCGGGTTGGTGAGCGCTGTGGGAAAGGGGGCTGTAGCACGGGTCGCAGCCGTGTCAGACTCCCGGCTGCGACCCGTGCTACAGATGGAAAAGGGGTATTAGTGGGTTTACACAATGCAGGCAATTGAATAGCTCCAGGCACTCATCCTAGAAACTTAACAAACTTGAACTGAATTGAATTTCCCTCATTGTTGTTTGGCATTAATAAGCAATCATTTCACACAAAGTATCTCTCAAGTGTGGGTGTATAAACCCTTTTCCTACTCTGGGGGAGATGTATCAAACCCTTGAGAGAGATGACGTGGAGAGAGATAAAGTACCATCCAATCAGCTTCTGACATTTTTCAAGAAAAGAGGTTTATGTACTAAGCCTTGGAGAGAGATAAAGTGGACAGAGATAATGTACCAGCCAACCAGTTCTTAACTGTCATTTTTCAAACACAGCCTGTGACATGGCAGTTAGGAGCTAATTAACTGGTACTTTATCTCGCTCCACTTTATCACTCTCCAAGGCATAGTACATCTTCCCCCAAGATTGTTACATCTCTGAAAACTCAAATCATTTTGTTTACAGACTAACTCTTCCAGTTTAACTGCTCTTCCATACACTTGGCACGTTGCTGCTAAGCAAAACAGTGCCAAAAGCAAGACACAACATAAAAATTACATGAGAATGTAATTTACCTATTGGGAAATATTAGAATGACAATTATCTTTATCACATAAATACAGATGTCTGACAGGTTATTCACAATGCATTGTTGCAAGCAGTAGTAACTGTATTCTGCCCTGCTATCATCACCCATACTTTACATAGTTACTGAAATTCCCAGAAGTGTACATTCCTTTATCAAACATGTGACTTGAAGATTAAAGTGTTGCAAGGCAAAATGATGATCTAGAAAGCAACAGCTAGAAAAGAACATTACACAACACCACCCTAAGCCCTAAATGGTAATGTCTAATAGCGGTGTGGTAGTTATAAGTTAATTGCGTCCAGGATCCACATATCGTGGAGTATTGACAAAAAGACTCTTTGCAGAGTATATACTATTATAATAAAGAGAGAACATAGACAATGATAGCCCAAGACACAGTACCACCTACTGTTCTCCAGTATAACTTACCAAACACACTCAGCCAGCAGCTGTTGCTATACTACAATGCAGTAATGACAATATATTTTGCAGAGAGATCCATCAGATAGAACAAGGGAATACATATGAAATCCCGGTGGTCGGGATGCCGACAGTCACATGTCCAACAGCAGCATTCCGGCACTGAAGATGCCAACATTGAAGGGGGTAAGTATTGTTACCCCTCACCCTTACCCAAACCCTCGGTGTCGGGGGGGTGTCGGCTACGGCTAACCCTCAGGGCGTGGGGCAAGGGCCAACCCCCCCCCCCCTCCCCACAGTGCCTAATACTCCCAAGTGCCTAAACCTAACACCCTTCCCACAACCGGGCCCTAACCCTGAACCACGATACACCCCTTCAGGTTGTCCGCTGTCATGCACCGATCTCCCGAGTGGTGTCAGGATTCTGGCGTCGGTCACATGACCACCGGCAACCATGATAATACCCAGAACAAGTACCATGATAAATACAGCCACAAACCATGAAATCAACTATGAGAGTGTCGCTAGAACTCACAATCTATAAGAGAGGAGACATAAGGTATAAGTGCCTGTTTTGTACAGTGAGCGGCCACATGATTGCAGATGTGCACAGGGGAAGTGTTGGCACACTCGTGTGACAGTTATCACATTTTGTCATTTCTGCTATTTACTAAAGTGCCTTACTTTCCCTTAGCCAAGTCTTTATCCTGTATCACAGACCAGGATAACAGACTTCCTTAAGTACCTCAAATAACCCTTAATTTGTTAACTAGAGAGAATAATTTACAGCAAAATGCCCAGCAAATGAAAATACTATGTCAAATTGTACATATATGTTTGGATTACAGTATTAGTATTTGTTTTATATAAGCTACCGTTTATGTCTATATTATTATTGTCTTATGTAAGTTCTCTGTGTGTATATAAGAAATATTTATTTTATATAGAAAGTAACGTTTATTCCAGGAGCGATTCTTGTTATACTTACCTGCATCTAACATAATAAAGGGAGTATTTTCCTGAGCAGATCATTAGGCTACAAACAAACCTCAGTGAATGCATTTTGAAACATTCTGTGGATAACAATTAGCATTCACATAGAGATAAATAAAGCTGATGCGTCTAGCAAAACTGGGCACCATGCCAAAAGTGCCACAAAGCTCAGACAGGGCACATGCTTCCCTCCCTGTCTGGGACAATACACCCTGTGCACACACAGACAGGGTCATACCAACTCAAAGTAAGAGGGTGCAGCAACATCAAAAACTACAATCATTCATTTACAAGCTACTTTTGAGGACACTTTATCCGGGTATGGGTCGTTGGGTCGACCCAACTTAGGTTGACCACTGAAGGTCGACATAGGGCAATAAGTCGACGTGCATTAGGTCGACAGGTCAAAAGGTCGACATGTTTTTGGACTGTTTTGGTGTCGTTTTCTTCGTAAAGTGACGGGGAACCCCAATTAGTGCACCGTGTCCCCTCGCACGGCACAGGTTACCATTCCAATCACAGTCCACGTGGATCGTTAAGTATGGAAAAAAAAAATTAAAACTCATGTTGAACTTTTGACCTGTCGACCTAATACATGTCGACCTTCAGTGGTCAACCTAATGACTGTCGACCTAAACTGTGTCGACCTAACGACCGTATCCCCTTTATCCAACTAATCTTGCCCTTTTAGGACATTCGAGATTCACTTTTCACTCTTCTACTGCAACATTTGCTCTAATAATTTTTTTGACCAGTCTTATTTTTGTTCATTACTTATCTCTTTATATTCATTTTATTATCTTACTCTTTATAATACACAAGTGATGTCTGTAAATTAATAAATTCCTGTAAATATTGCTTGTATTAAGGGTTTGTTCCGAAGTCATTGCTTCAGTAAGCAGAAGTGGTAACAGAGCCGGATTAAACAGGGAGTGAGTTCCCCCAGGCCCCTCGCCCTCCCTCAGGGGGCCTCTGTCCAGGGCACACTGCTGCACTGTGCAGTCCCGCATTGGGGGCAGGCTGGAAACTCTCAGTCCCTCCCTCCCAACCGGAGCTGCTCCCCCCCAGCTCTGGCGCAGATGTCTGGGGACAATTCTGCTACTCATCTCCAGCCTAAACCGCCAGCCCTTCAGCAGCAGCTCTGCTGCTGGGAGAGCTGCTGCCAGCAAAAGTGGCTGGAGGTGAGCAGAATCTGTTCCTGTGCTGCCGAGAGGAGGCTCTGGAGTATGTCCCCACTGCAGGAGTACAGGTAGGACCTGCGCTGCTGCCTCATGAAGGTGCAGGGGAAGGGGGCACTTCTGGTCTTGCTGACAAGAGGGGGAGTGGGTACGGACTCTCCACCTTAAAAGTCCCGGGCCCTGAGTGGTAAGTATGCTAAGACTTGGGGATTGTTCCACCGTTGAGACATTTGTCCCAATTTGCGAGAGATGGAATTCTCTACCTTCACTGCTAAGGGCCTAATTCAGACCTGATCGCAGCAGCAAATTTGTTAGCTAATGGGCAAAACCATGTGCAGTGCAGGGGGGACAGATATAACATTTGCAGAGAGAGTTAGATTTGGGTAGGTTATGCTGTTTCTGTGCAGGGTAAATTTTTATTTTTACATTGCAATTTAGATTTCAGTTTGAACACACCCCACCCAAATCTAACTCTCTCTGCACGTTATATCTGCCCCCTCTTTCAGAGCACATGGTTTTGCCCATTAGCTAACAAATTTGCTGCTGCGATCAGGTCTGAATTAGGCCCACAGTATGCCCACTGAGGGCATCTCTTACTGTGACACAGTTACTCTCCCAGCATGCAGCAGCCAGGTACTCATGCCCCAAATTCTGAGAGTCCAGATGCTGGGAGGTATGTAGAAGTCACCTCAGATTTTTAGGCTCTGTTTAAAATGACATGGCATACAGACTTGCACTCTTACTATATAAAGGGACCTCTTTATCACACTCAAAATTGCAGTCAACCCTCTAATAACAGCTGTATTAGGGCTTTTTTTTTTTTAAGAAGGGGGTTCCCCTTTCAATAATCAAAGTGCAGTATCCATAGCTTTCTATGGGTACAATGATAACGCTCAGCCATTGGCTACAGTATCAGCCAATGGCTTTGCATCAGCCAAGCCAGGTCCAAAGTGAGAAGTAAAATGATAGCATAAGCCATGACATTACTTTTTACCTTACGCCTGGATGCGCTCAGTCATGGCAAGAAACTGATGAGAAACAAAACTTATTGGAGAGATGAGAAATTAAAATTAAGGACCATACATACTAGACAATTTTTTTCCATCAATTTGAGGGATAACGATGGTTTTGAACGATCTATCGGTCAAATCATCTAGTGTGTACACAGCAAACGATGAACGAAGCGCGTACCCATGATCGTTTGAAGCAGGTCCAGAGCCGGCCCTAACCAATATGATGCCCTAGGCAAGATATTGGCTGGTGCCCCCTAGCACCACCGCTAGTTCTGCAGGAGATGCCTGGCATGAGTCAGCTGGCAGCTCTGCTAACGTTGGGCACCTTTTGTTTATGAAAATGCATCTTATTTGCATTACTATGTGGTTAGGATGCACAAGCAGCTTCTGCTGATTAAAATTATATGCAACATGCCTATATTCTGTGTGCGACTGTGGCTGTATCTGCATACGAAATGCTACATTACAGTAATTTCCAGGAATACACGCAACGTAGCATTTCATATGCAGATACAGCCGCAGTCACACACAGAATATAGGCATGCCGCATATCATTTTAATCAGCAGAAGCTCTTGGTGCCCCTAAGCATACCAAATGCCCTAGGCAATTGCCTAGTTTGCCTATGGCCGGCTCTGAGCAGATCATCAGTCGCCCACGTATGCAGCTCAATCCCCTCAATCCCAGCAGAGCAGATCGTTCGCCGTTCAGATCATTTGTAAAATCGTTGTACACTCAATCTCGTTTGAGTTCAAGGAAAATCGTTCATCTTCCAAATTCTTCATCTTTCACATTTTTCAAGTCTTCTAGTATGTATGGGCCTTTATGTGGATTAAATGTTGACTGTGAGATTGAGACAAGGATCAGTTCATCCTTTCCAGTTTATTCTCATATCTATAATAATGGTTTACCTCTGAAGGGCTCACAGAACACTGCTTCCGCTCTCAGTGCCACCTCTTGTTTATCCATAGATGGGAAGAGTGTATATAAGTCTGATAGTCCTTCGGGAGAGAGACATCGGGGACTGTCTGAGACTGGGGGAGAAACATTCTACAACTATAAATGAACCGACTCTAAAATATATAAATCATTATTTTCGAGTGTATACACAGAAAAAAATGTCCATATGGTTTTATAATTGGTAACTGCAGTATAATGACCTGGCTAAGGCAATCATAGTACATGGGACTATTATATAAAAGTATGGAAACGCCAACAATAAGGGCACACGCACAGCGGCGATGCTTTTGTACTGGAAGAGTAGCTCCCTACCAGCGCAGCTCCTGCGCGCTGGCAGGGAGCTACTCATCGCTGCCCGGGTCGCAGCGGCTGCATGTGATTTCACGCACCCCCCCCCCCCCAACGGTCTGGGCACGCCTGCATTGCCCGGACCACGCCCTCTAAACGGCGGCCAAACGCCGCCGGCCCGCCCAGGGACCGCCTCTGCCTGTCAATCAGGCAAAGCCGATCACAGGGCTAAGACAGCCGTCGGCTGTCTGGCATGCGCCGGCGCACTGCGGCGCCAGTGCATGCGCAGTTCAGACCTGATCGCTGCTGTGCGAAAGCACACAGCAGCTATCAGGTCTGAATTAGCCCCATAGTGCGGGATGTAATACTGCCTGAGTTCCGCCTCCGTGCGGGATGCCGAACTTGGACGTTTTTTTTAAAGGGGCTGTCATGTATAAGGCTAAACCATGCCTTGTACATGACAACCTCTTTAAAAAATTGTCAGAGTTCGGCCAACATCTCACATGGCCAGCGAACTTGGACTTCATTACATCCCGGCCTATAGTCTCAGCACTTCTGGATGGTGTCCTTTATTGGTGTTCTTACAAGTACTATACTATGATATTTTTAATGGGTTTTTTTTTTGTATTGATACTACGAGATACATATGACCACCCAACAGAGAACGTCAGGACTGACAATCAACCACCTTATACTGAACATCTAACTGTTATTTAGGACTTAATTGATGTCTGTATGGACTCTACTGAGCACCAGTACCTGTGACATTGACATATGCGTATTTAGGTGTAGGCAACGCGTCACCTGCTATTTTTTGTCTGTAGCTGCAGTCAGTATCGGCACTTACACCTAGCCCATGCTGGGTGGCATATGCACAAATAGGATGCAATTCTAGCTACACACCCACAACACTCCAAGACTGTTCTCTCTCATGCATCAGCCCAATAGCCATAATACCCATTTCACATATGGAGAGAAGCGGGCAAGAGTCACTGGGATCATAACAAAACAATTTGCATAATCGCTACTGTGTGCGCGCAGTTTACTAAATGCAGCCTCATAAGGAGCTATATGCGACTCAGAATATGGCTCACAGATTTGAATAAGATAACACTCCTCTCGTTCTAGTGTATTGTACAACATTCCCATGTATACAAGACCCTTCATTAGAGAGTGTGCACACCGACCTGAGAGCACTGGTAGGTCTGTAGTCTGATATAAGAAGTATGAGCTCAAGACTGTGGAGCCAAGATAAATAAGACCTGCAGATATTTATAGAGAATGATTTATCTGTTATGTAATCCACACGTGTTACTGGCTGGTTTAGCAGGAGAATAGCTATGGGCTAGACTATGTCCGTAGTTGAAAACTGATATTTTCCCGATTTCTTTGAAGTCTTTGAAAGCGGGCGAAAGACTGATGTTCCGCCCTTCATGTAGCATGTACAGTGTACCTGTTCACGTCTTTTGTCCTTTCATGGGAAGGTTTTTTGTTTTTCATTCAGAAAATGTTTGGCTTCCTTCAGGCCAGGAATTCTCTTTAATCAAATGAAATAGTACAGCCTGCTGCAGGTGTCACAACGGACTCTTGCAGAATTATTGGTAGAGACGGAAAACAGCGACAGGATTGGGGCATGTAGGGCCCACCGGGGGAATGCAGTGGCCCATATTTAGGGGTGTGGCCAGTCTGCAGAGGGGGTGCGGCCTGCCACCACATTGGTTTGACTAACCATTACAGAGTACAACATCTGGGCCCCTTCATTAAATTCAGCTGCTGCATGTATGATAATGTACCAGATTAATAAGAGCAATGCACTGTAGAAAATACACCATAGTCCAGTATAAGGTAACATGTGTATAATGTATAATTCAAGTGCAGTCTGGAACCTGATCCTTAGAGCAGGAGGTGGCCCCCAGGCAGTGGGACCCACCGCTGCTTTCCCCTGTACCCCTGTGGGCCAGTCCAAGCCTGCCTTTATCCCACTGCTACTGCCTCTGCCGTCTGTAGCAGTGTTCCTGCTTAGCCCTGCTCTCAAAGAGCATTGTCTGATTCCCATAGGAGCCTGCTTTTACTCCAGCTACCCATTTTTGCTCTATTTTGACGATTTATATCATGGGTCTTCAACCTGTGGCCCTCCAGCTGCTGCAAAACTACTAATCCAAGCACGCCCTGCCAGTTTTGCTATTAAGGTATGATAAAACTGAGGCAGAGCATGCTGGGATGTGTAGTTCCACAGCAGCTGGAAGGCCGCAGGTTGAAGACCCATGATTTACATGGATTGCACATGGATTAGTGTATCTGGATACGGCTGACTGCTGATGCCAACATCTGCTGTTTTAGGATCAGGACATCTTCTGCTAAACTGTTGTTGACCTGCTGTAGGGGCTTGTCTGTTATTGGCATTTGTGGGGGTGCAGTCAAATGCAGTGGACAGCAGGTTAGGTTGTTATATGCAAATTAGGCGCATGAATGTGCATAGTTTTGCTGTAAAAAAAAAAAAAAAAGATTAATATCACACAAGGGGAATATTTGTATAGTTTATGGCAGAAGAGAGGATGCATTTAGCAAGGCAACCCACAATTCCCAGGTAAATGCTCTTTTTCTCTCACAAGAGGACTTTAATCCTCTGGCTGGTCAGGGGAGCTAGAGGCAAAAACTCATGTCTTATACTTTTATTGGGATA
This sequence comes from Pseudophryne corroboree, assembly GCF_028390025.1. Lineage (NCBI taxonomy): Eukaryota > Metazoa > Chordata > Amphibia > Anura > Myobatrachidae > Pseudophryne > Pseudophryne corroboree. The sequence goes on from NC_086452.1 coordinate 383,793,336, forward strand.
CATTATTCAGTAAAGTGCATTTGTAAGCACTCTTCAACTACATAATGAAAAGCTTCAATGCAGGAAAGTGACACGTATTAGAAACATCCTGGTCTTCCCCTCACTCTCAAGAAAGAAAGAGGATAAATCAAGCAGAAAAACTGAAAAGCTGCAATTAAACATTGCTGAATTAATAAAACATTGAGAGGCTGTTTAGAAACAAAATAGGCAAAAATGACTGCAATTAAGGCAGATAGCGTTTCCGCCCATATGCAGAGCTATACATATCTCGCGGAGCCATAACTACGTGTGTGCCAGTTGTGCCTGGCACACAGCGCAGTCGCCCTGAGGGCGCAACGGCCAGCATTCCATGTCAGCGACTTGTAATGAGTCAAATTGACTCATTACAAGCCGCCTGTGCTGTGTGCGCCGGAGGAGAAGAGGATAGAAGCAGGGTCGGCGTCAGGGGAGGACCCGGAGGAGGACTGGAGCCGCAGCAGTGGTCCCTCCTTCCGCATTGGCTGGCCGGCTCTTCCCTCATCCCAGCATTCACAGCGGCGGCGGCTAGCCAATGCGGAATGAGAGGGACTGCTGCAGCAGCGCCACCACCAAGTACACTGTGCTGCTGCGGCTCCCGAGTCCCCCTCCCTCCTCCTCCTTCTCCCCTGCCCAGGATCTGCCTGACTGCATGCACCGAGGAGCCCGAGCCAGCGGGGCGAGATGGTAAGTATCTATCTATCTATCTATCTATCTATTCTGTCTGCTGTAATGTGTAAAAAGGCGGACGCTGTCTGCCGTACTGTGTAAAAAGGGGGACGCTGTCTGCCGTACTGTGTAAAAAGGGGGACGCTGTCTGCCGTACTGTGTAAAAAGGGGGACGCTGTCTGCCGTACTGTGTAAAAAGGGGATGCTGTCTGCCGTAATGTGTAAAAAGGAGGCGCTGTCTGCCGTAATGTGTAAAAATAAGATTTTAAACCTACCGGTAAATCTTTTTCTCCTAGTCCGTAGAGGATGCTGGGGACTCCGTAAGGACCATGGGGTATAGACGGGCTCCGCAGGAGACATGGGCACTCTAAAGACTTTAGAATGGGTGTGCACTGGCTCCTCCCTCTATGCCCCTCCTCCAGACCTCAGTTAGAGAAACTGTGCCCAGAGGAGACGGACAGTACGAGGAAAGGATTTTTGTTAATCTAAGGGCAAGATACATACCAGCCCACACCATCCATACCGTATAACATGGAATATATGAACCAGTTAACAGTATGAAACAAAACAGCATCAGCCCGAGACTGATCAAAACTGTAACATAACCCTTATGTAAGCAATAACTATATACAAGTCTTGCAGAATTTTGTCCGCACTCGGACGGGCGCCCAGCATCCTCTACGGACTAGGAGAAAAAGATTTACCGGTAGGTTTAAAATCTTATTTTCTCTTACGTCCTAGAGGATGCTGGGGACTCCGTAAGGACCATGGGGATTATACCAAAGCTCCAAACCGGGCGGGAGAGTGCGGATGACTCTGCAGCACCGATTGAGCAAACACAAGGTCCTCCTCAGCCAGGGTATCAAACTTGTAGAATTTTGCAAAAGTGTTTGAACCCGACCAAGTAGCTGCTCGGCACAGCTGTAATGCCGAGACGCCACGGGCAGCCGCCCAAGAAGAGCCCACCTTCCTAGTGGAATGGGCCTTTACCGAATTTGGTACCGGCAATCCAGCTGTAGAATGAGCCTGCTGAATCGTATTACAGATCCAGCGGGCAATAGTCTGCCTAGAAGTAGGGGTGCCAACCTTGTTGGCTGCATACAGGACAAACAGTGCCTCTGTTTTCCTAACCCGAGCCGTCCTGGCTACATAAACTTTTAAGGCCCTGACTACATCAAGAGACGTGGAATCCTCCAAGTCACCCGTAGCCACAGGCACCACAATAGGTTGGTTCATATGAAACGATGAAACCACCTTAGGCAGAAATCCTCAACTCTGCTCTATCCTCATGGAAAATCAGATAGGGGCTTTTGTGAGACAAAGCCGCCAATTCGGACACCCGCCTCGCAGATGCCAAGGCTAACAACATGACCACTTTCCAAGTGAGAAATTTCAACTCAACTGTTTGAAGAGGTTCAAACCAGTGTGACGTAAGGAACTGTAACACCACGTTAAGGTCCCATGGTGCCACTGGGGGCACAAAAGGAGGCTGGATGTGCAGCACTACCTTTACAAAAGTCTGGACTTCTGGGAGAGAAGCCAATTCCTTCTGAAAGAATATAGATAGGGCCGAAATCTGTACCTTAATGGAGCCTAACTTCAGGCCTATATCTACTCCTGTCTGTAGAAAATGGAGAAAACGGCCCAGGTGGAAATCTTCCGTAGGAGCATTCTTGGCTTCACACCAAGAAACATACTTCCTCCAGATACGGTAATGTTTCGCAGTCACCTCCTTCCTAGCCCTTATCAGAGTAGGGATGACTTCCTCCGGAATACCTTTCCCAGCTAGGATTCGGTGTTCAACCGCCATGCCGTCAAACGTAACCGCGGTAAGTCTTGGAACACGCAGGGCCCCTGCTGCAACAGGTCCTCCCTGAGAGGAAGAGGCCATGGATCTTCTGTGAGCATCTCCTGAAGATCTGAATACCAAGCCCTTCGAGGCCAATCTGGAACAATGAGTATTGTCTGCACTCTTTTTCTTCTTATGATTCTCAATATTTTGAAGATGAGAGGAAGAGGAGGGAATACATAGACCGACTGAAACACCCATGGTGTCACCAGGGCGTCTACCGCTACTGCCTGAGGGTCCCTTGACCTGGCACAATACCTCCGAAGCTTCTTGTTGAGGCGTGACGCCATCATGTCTATTTGAGGAAGTCCCCAAAGACTTGTTATCTCTGCAAAAACTTCTTGATGAAGTCCCCACTCCTGGATGGAGATCGTGTCTGCTGAGGAAGTCTGCTTCCCAGTTGTCCACTCCCGGAATGAAGACTGCTGACAGAGCGCTTATGTGATTTTCCGCCCAGCGCAGAATCCTTGTGGCTTCCGCCATTGCCACTCTGCTCCTTGTCCCACCTTGGCGGTTTACATGAGCCACGGCTGTGACGTTGTCTGATTGAATCAGAACCGGTAGGTCGCGAAGAAGAGTCTCCGCTTGTCGTAGGCCGTTGTATATGGCCCTTAATTCCAGTATGTTGATGTGTAGACAAGCCTCCTGGCTTGACCATGTTCCCTGAAAATTTCTTCCTTGTGTGACTGCTCCCCATCCTCGGAGGCTCGCGTCCGTGGTCACCAGAACCCAGTCTTGAATGCCGAACCTGCGACCCTCTAGAACAGTGTTTCCCAACCGCGGTCCTCAAGGCACACTAACAGTCCTGGTTTTAGTGATATCCAGGCTTGAACACAGGTGACTTAATTAGTACCTCAGTTATTTTGATTTAACCATCTGTGCTGAAGCCTGGATATCACACTGTTGGTGTGCCTTGAGGACCGCGGTTGGGAATGCCTGCTCTAGAAGGTGAGCACTCTGCAGCCACCACACGAGAGACACCCTGGCCCTGGGGGACAGGCTTATTTTCTGATGAATTTGAAGATGGGACCTGGACCACTTGTCCAGAAGGTCCCCCTGAAATGTCCTCGCATGAAACCTGCCGAAGGGGATGGCCTCGTAAGTCACCACCATCTTTCCCAGTACTCGAGTGCATTGATGGACTGACACTCTTTTCGGTTTTAACAGGTCTCTGACCATGTTCTGGAGCTCCAGGGCTTTTTCCATCGGTAGAAAACCCCTCTTTTGTTCTGCGTCCAGAATCATGCCTAAGAAAGATAGCCGAGTTGTTGGAACCAACTGTGACTTTGGTAGATTCAGAATCCAGCCCTGTTGCTGCAGCACTCTCAGAGAGAGCGACACGCTTTTCAGCAACTGATCTCTCGATCTCGCTTTTATCAGGAGATCGTCCAAGTACGGGATAATTGTGACCCCCTGCCTGCGCAGGAGCACCATCATTTCAGCCATTACCTTGGTGAAAATCCTCGGGGCCATGGAAAGCCCAAACGGCAACGTCTGAAACTGGTAATGACAGTCCTGTACAGCGAATCTCAGGTACGCCTGATGAGGGGGATATATGGGGACATGAAGGTATGCATCCTTTATGTCTAATGACACCATAAAATCCCCCCCTTCCAGGCTGGAGATAACCGCACGGAGCGATTCCATATTGAATTTGAACTTTTTCAAGTACAGGTTTAGGGATTTTAGATTTAGAATAGGCCTGACTGAGCCATCCGGTTTGGGAACCACAAACAGGGTTGAATAGTACCCCTTCCCCTGTTGAACTAGGGGAACCTTGACAATCACTTGCTGTTGATACAGCTTTTGAATTGCAGCTAAAACTATTTCCCTCTCTGGGGGAGAAGCTGGTAAAGCCGATTTGAAAAATCGGCGCGGAGGCACCTCTTCGAATTCCAGCTTGTATCCTTGGGATACAATTTCCATCGCCCAAGGATCCACGTCTGATTGAACCCAGACGTGGCTGAAGAGTCGAAGACGTGCCCCCACCGGCGCGGACTCCCTCAGTGGAGCCCCAGCGGCATGCGGTGGATTTAGTAGAAGCCGGGGAGGACTTCTGCTCCTGGGAACTAGCCGTAGCAGGCATTCTTTTCCCTCTACCCTTACCTATGGCGAGGAAGGAAGAGCCCCGACCTCTTCTGGACTTATGCGACCGAAAGGACTGCATCTGATATTGTGGTGTTTTCTTTTGCTGTGGGGGAACATAAGGTAAAAAAGTAGATTTACCCGCGGTAGCTGTGGAAACCAGGTCCGCGAGACCTTCCCCAAATAAAACCTCACCCTTGTAAGGCAAAACTTCCACATGTCTCTTTGAGTCGGCATCACCCGTCCATTGGCGGGTCCACAGGGCTCGCCTAGCAGAAATCGCCATGGCGTTGGCTCTCAAACCTAGCAGCCCAACGTCTCTCTGAGCGTCTCTCATATATAGGACTGCATCTTTAATGTATGTGAAAAGAATACCAAGTTGCGCTCAACAATCAAATGTAAAAAACATTTATTTTAGTATATAAAATATGATGATGGTTACAACAAATCTCCCGGGAGTATAATTATAACAATTCAACATAAGAATACCTTATCCCTATACCGAGATAATTAGTAATTTTCTTTTGACTAAATGAATATTCCTGTTGTTCCAAAACATATAACCCCGGAGGTCCAACTTGGTATTCTTTTCACATAGGTTTATCTTAGGGGATTGGCATTCCCTTTCCAAGTCGCTGCTGACAATCATTTATACACCACCACTCACTGAGCGCTCAGCTTATTTTGCTTGCGTCTTTAATGTGACCTAAGGTCAATAAAATAATATCCCTATCTAGGGTATCAATGTCAGCTGACAAGGTATCTGTCCACGCTGCTACAGCGCTACAAACCCAAGCCGACGCTATTGCCGGTCTGAGCAAGGCACCCGTTTGTGTATAAATTGATTTTATGGCAGTCTCCTGTCTGCGATCAGCAGGATCCTTGAGGGCCGCCGTGTCTGGAGACGGTAGCACCACCTTTTTGGACAAGCGTGTTAAAGCCTTGTCCACCCTGGGCGAGAATTCCAACCTCAACCTGTCCTGTGCCGAGAAAGGATACGCCATAAGAATTCTCTTGGGAATCCGCAGTTTCTTGTCTGGAGTTTCCCAAGCTTTTTCAAATAACTCATTCAGCTCATGAGATGGGGGAAAGGTTACCTCAGGTTTCTTTTCCTTAAACATGCATGCCCTCGTGTCAGGGACAGAGGGGTCATCTGTGATATGCAAAACATCTTTTATTGCAATAATCATATAATGAATACTTTTGGCCACCCTTGGGTGTAACCTCGCCTCATCGTAGTCGACACTGGAGTCAGAATCCGTGTCGGTATCAGTGTCTGCTATTTGGGACAGTGGACATTTCTGAGATCCTGAAGGGCCCTGTGACACAGTCAAAGCCATGGATTGACTCCCTGGTCTATCCCTGGACTCTGCTTTGTCCAATCTCTTATATAATAAAGACACATTTGCATTTAAAACATTCCACATATCCAACCAATCAGGTGTCGGCGTTGCCGACAGACACCAACTCCTCCTTAGATGAGCCTTCCGCTTCAGACATGCCGACACACATGTACCGACACCCCCACACACTCAGGGATATATCTATATGGAGACAGTCCCCCGGTAAGGCCCTTTGGAGAGACAGAGAGAGAGTATGCCAGCACACACCCAGCGCCACCGGACACCGGAATAAAATCCCAGTAGTACAGCGCTTTTATATAAATATAATAAGATTTTACTCCCCGGTAAATCTATTTCTCTTAGTCTGTAGTGGATGCTGGGTACTCCGTAAGGACCATGGGGAATAGACGGGCTCGGCAGGAGACTGGGCACTTCTTTAAAGAAAAGATTAGGTACTACATCTGGTGTGCACTGGCTCCTCCCTCTATGCCCCTCCTCCAGACCTAAGTTAGGGAAACTGTGCCCGGAAGAGCTGACATTACAAGGAAAGGATTTGGAATCCAGGGTAAGACTCATACCAGCCACACCAATCACACCATACAACTCGTGATAACTATACCCAGTTAACAGTATGAACAACAACTGAGCCTCATTAAACTGATGGCTCAGAACAAAAAACCCTATAGTTAAGCAATAACTATATACAAGTATTGCAGAATTCCGCACTTGGGACGGGCGCCCAGCATCCACTACGGACTACGAGAAATAGATTTACCGGTGAGTAAAATCTTATTTTCTCTGACGTCCTAGTGGATGCTGGGTACTCCGTAAGGACCATGGGGATTATACCAAAGCTCCCAAACGGGCGGGAGAGTGCGGATGACTCTGCAGCACCGAATGAGCAAACTCAAGGTCCTCCTCAGCCAGGGTATCAAACTTGTAGAATTTTGCAAACGTGTTTGATCCCGACCAGGTAGCAGCTCGGCAAAGTTGTAAAGCCGAGACCCCTCGGGCAGCCGCCCAAGAAGAGCCCACCTTCCTTGTGGAATGGGCTTTGACTGATTTAGGATGCGGCAGTCCAGCCGCAGAATGTGCAAGTTGAATCGTGCTACAGATCCAGCAAGCAATAGTCTGCTTAGAAGCAGGAGCACCCAGCTTGTTGGGTGCATGCAGGATAAACAGCGAGTCAGTTTTTCTGACTCTAGCCGTCCTGGAAACATAGATTTTCAGGGCCCGGACTACATCCAGTAACTTGGAAGCCTCCAAGTCCCGAGTAGCCGCAGGCACCACAATAGGTTGGTTCAAATGAAACGCTGATACCACCTTAGGGAGAAATTGGGGACGAGTCCTCAATTCTGCCCTGTCCATATTGAAGATCAGATAGGGGCTTTTACATGACAAAGCCGCCAATTCTGACACACGCCTAGCCGAAGCCAAGGCCAAAAGCATGACCACTTTCCACGTGAGATATTTCAACTCCACGGTCTGAAGTGGCTCAAACCAATGTGATTTTAGGAAATCCAACACAACGTTGGATCCCAAGGTGCCACTGGAGGCACAAAAGGGGGCTGAATATGCAGCACTCCCTTAACAAACGTCTGAACCTCAGGCATTGAAGCCAGTTCTTTTTGAAAGAAAATAGACAGGGCCGAAATCTGGACTTTAATGGATCCCAATTTTAGGCCCATAGTCACTCCTGACTGTAGGAAGTGCAGAAATCGACCCAGCTGAAATTCTTCTGTTGGGGCCTGCATAGCCTCACACCAAGCAACATATTTTCGCCATATGCGGTGATAATGTTTTGCTGTCACATCCTTCCTAGCTTTTATCAGCGTAGGAATGACTTCAACCGGAATGCCCTTTTCCATCAGGATCCGGCGTTCAACCGCCATGCCGTCAAACGCAGCCGTGGTAAGTCTTGGAACAGACAGGGCCCCTGCTGTAGCAGGTCCTGTCGGAGCGGCAGAGGCCAAGGGTCCTCTGAGATCATTTCTTGTAGTTCCGGGTACCAAGTCCTTCTTGGCCAATCCGGAACGATGAGTATAGTTCTTACTCCTCTCTTTCTTATTATCCTCAGTACCTTTGGTATGAGAGGAAGAGGAGGGAACACATAAACCGACTGGTACACCCACGGTGTCACTAGAGCGTCCACAGCTATCGCCTGAGGGTCCCTTGACCTGGCGCAATATCTTTTTAGCTTTTTGTTGAGGCGGGACGCCATCATGTCCACCTGTGGCCTTTCCCAACGATTTACAATCAGCTGGAAGACTTCTGGATGAAGTCCCCACTCTCCCGGGTGGAGGTCGTGCCTGCTGAGGAAGTCTGCTTCCCAGTTGTCCACTCCCGGAATGAACACTGCTGACAGTGCTATCACGTGATTTTCCGCCCATCGGAGAATCCTTGTGGCTTCTGCCATCGCCATCCTGCTTCTTGTGCCGCCCTGTTGGTTTACATGGGCGACCGCCGTGATGTTGTCTGACTGAATCAGCACCGGCTGGTTTTGAAGCAGGGGTTTTGCCTGACTTAGGGCATTGTAAATGGCCCTTAGTTCCAGAATATTTATGTGTAGGGAAGCCTCCTGACTCGACCATTGTCCTTGGAAGTTTCTTCCCTGAGTGACTGCCCCCCAACCTCGGAGGCTTGCATCTGTGGTCACCAGGACCCAGTCCTGTATGCCAAATCTGCGGCCCTCGAGAAGATGAGCACTCTGCAGCCACCACAGCAGAGACACCCTGGCCCTCGGGGACAGGTTGATCAGCCGATGCATCCGAAGATGCGATCCGGACCACTTGTCTAACAGATCCCACTGAAAGATCCTTGCATGGAACCTGCCGAAGGGAATTGCTTCGTAAGAAGCTACCATCTTTCCCAGGACTCGCGTGCAGTGATGCACCGACACCTGTTTTGGTTTCAGGAGGTCTCTGACCAGAGATGACAACTCCTTGGCCTTCTCCTCCGGGAGAAACACCTTCTTCTGTTCTGTGTCCAGAATCATACCCAGGAACAGCAGACGCGTCGTAGGAACCAGCTGCGACTTTGGGATATTCAGAATCCAGCCGTGCTGTTGTAGCACTTCCTGAGATAGTGCTACTCCGACCAACAACTGCTCCATGGACCTCGCCTTTATAAGGAGATCGTCCAAGTACGGGATAATTATAACTCCCTTCTTTCGAAGGAGTATCATCATTTCGGCCATTACTTTGGTAAATACCCTCGGTGCCGTGGACAGACAAAACGGCAACGTCTGGAATTGGTAATGGCAGTCCTGTACCACAAAACGGAGGTACACCTGGTGAGGTGGGTAAATGGGGACATGTAGGTAAGCATCCTTGATGTCCAGTGATACCATGTAATCCCCCTCTTCCAGGCTTGCAATAACCGCCCTGAGCGATTCCATTTTGAACTTGAACTTCCTTATATAAGTGTTCAAGGATTTCAAATTTAGAATGGGTCTCACCGAACCGTCTGGTTTCGGTACCACAAACATTGTGGAATAGTAACCCCGTCCCTGTTGAAGGAGTGGAACTTTGATTATCACCTGCTGGAGGTACAGCTTGTGAATTGCCGCCAGTACTACCTCCCTGTCCTGGGGAGTAGCTGGCAAGGCTGATTTGAGGTAACGGCGAGGGGGAGACGTCTCGAACTCCAGCTTGTATCCCTGAGATACCACTTGTAGAACCCAGAGATCCACCTGTGAGCGAACCCACTGGTCGCTGAAGTTCCAGAGACGGGCCCCCACCGCACCTGGCTCCACATGTGGAGCCCCAGCGTCATGCGGTGGACTTAGTGGAAGCAGGGGAGGATTTTTGTTCCTGGGAACTGGCTGTATGGTGCAGCTTTTTCCCTCTACCCCTGCCTCTGGGCAGAAAGGACGCGCCTCTAACCCGCTTGCCTTTCTGAGGCCGAAAGGACTGTACTTGATAATACGGTGCTTTCTTAGGCTGTGAGGGAACCTGAGGTAAAAAAGTCGACTTCCCAGCTGTTGCTGTGGATACGAGGTCCGAAAGACCGTCCCCAAACAATTCCTCACCCTTATAAGGCAAAATTTCCATGTGCCTTTTAGAATCAGCATCATCTGTCCACTGCAGAGTCCATAATACTCTCCGGGCAGAAATGGACATTGCATTAATTCTAGATGCCAGCCGGCAAATGTCCCTCTGTGCATCTCTCATATATAAGACTACGTCTTTAATATGCTCTATGGTTAGCAATATAGTGTCCCTGTCAAGGGAATCAATGTTATCAGACAGGGAATCAGACCACGCTGCTGCAGCACTACAAATCCATGCCGAAGCAATAGCAGGTCTCAGTATAGTACCTGAGTGTGTATACACAGACTTCACGATAGCCTCCTGCTTTCTATCTGCAGGCTCCTTTAAGGCGGCCGTATCCTGAGAAGGCAGTGCCACCTTTTTTGATAAGCGTGTGAGCGCCTTGTCCACCTTAGGGGATGTCTCCCAGCGTAACCTATCCGTTGACGGGAAAGGGTACGCCATTAGTAACCGCTTAGAAATTACTAGTTTCTTATCTGGGGAACCCCACGCTTCTTCACACAATTCATTTAACTCATCAGATGGGGGAAAAGTCACTGGCTGCTTTTTCTCCCCAAACATAATACCCTTTTTTGTGGTAACCGGGTTAATGTCAGAAATGTGCAACACATTTTTCATTGCCGTAATCATGCATCGGATGGCCCTAGTGGATTGTACATTTGTCTCATCCTCGTCGACACTGGAGTCAGACTCCGTGTCGACATCTGTATCTGCCATCTGAGGTAGCGGGCGTTTTTGAGCCCCTGATGGCCTCTGAGATGCCTGGGCAGGCGCGGGCTGAGATGCCGGCTGTCCCAAAGCTGCGTCATCGAACCTTTTATGCAAGGAGTTGACACTGTCGGTTAATACCTTCCACATATCCATCCACTCAGGTGTCGGCCCCGCAGGGGGCGACATCACACTTATCGGCACCTGCTCCGCCTCCACGTAAGCGTCCTCATCAAACATGTCGACACAGCCGTACCGACACACCGCACACACACACAGGGAATGCTCTGACTGAGGACAGGACCCCACAAAGTCCTTTGGGGAGACAGAGATAGAGCATGCCAGCACACACCAGAGCGCTATATAACAGAGGGATATACACTATACACAAAGTGAATTTTCCCCCTATAGCTGCTTATATCACAATTTGCGCCTAAATTTATGTGCCCCCCTCTCTTTTTTTACCCTTTCTGTAGTGTATACTGCAGGGGAGAGCCTGGGGAGCGTCCTTCCAGCGGAGCTGTGAAGAGAAAATGGCGCTGGCTGTGCTGAGGAAGATAGCCCTGCCCCTTCAGCGGCGGGCTTCTCCCGCTTTTTATAATGTTAATGGCGGGGTTTTTTGCACATATACAGTGTTATACACTGTATTATGTGCTTTTTTGTGCCAAAAGGTATATTAATTGCAGCCCAGGGCACCCCCCCCCCAGCGCCCTGCACCCACCAGTGACCGGAGCGTGTGGTGTGCTGTGGGAGCAATGGCGCACAGCTGCAGTGCTGTGCGCTACCTTATTGAAGACCAGAGTCTTCAGCCGCCGATTTTCTCCGGTTTCTTCCGTCTTCTGGCTCTGCAAGGGGGACGGCGGCGCGGCTCTGGGAACGGACGATCGAGGTCGGGCCCTGTGTTCGAACCCTCTGGAGCTAATGGTGTCCAGTAGCCTTAGAAGCACAAGCTAGCTGCAAGCAGGTAGGTTTGCTTCTCTCCCCTAAGTCCCACGTAGCAGTGAGTCTGTTGCCAGCAGATCTCACTGAAAATAAAAAACCTAACAAATACTTTTCTTTATAGTGAACTCAGGAGAGCCCACTAAGTGCATCCAGCTCAGGCCGGGCACAGATTCTAACTGAGGTCTGGAGGAGGGGCATAGAGGGAGGAGCCAGTGCACACCAGATGTAGTACCTAATCTTTTCTTTAAAGAAGTGCCCAGTCTCCTGCGGAGCCCGTCTATTCTCCATGGTCCTTACGGAGTACCCAGCATCCACTAGGACGTCAGAGAAATATAATTACACTCCCTGCGCCAATTAAATGTGCCCCCCCCCTCTTTTTTGCCCTCTGTAACCGTGTTCAGCAGGGGAGAGTCCAGGGAGCCAGCTTCTCTGCAGTGTGCTGTGGAGAAAATGGCGCTGGTTAGTGCTGGAGGATCAAGCTCCACCCCCTCAGCGGCGGGCTTCGGTCCCGCTCAAATTATTTATACTGGCGGGCGGTTTTCAATATACCGCCTCTGCCGTATCTAATCTCTATGCCAGTGTCCCTTGAGGTTAATATTGCTGCCCAGTGCGCCCCCCTTGCGCCCTGCACCCTTACAGTGCCCGCTGTGTGTGTATATGTGGGAGCAATGGCGCAGAGCGTTACCGCTGCGCATTACCTCAGTGAAGATCTGAAGTCTTCTGCCGCCTTTGAAGTCTTCTTTCTTCTTAATACTCACCCGGCTTCAATCTTCCGGCTCTGTGAGGAGGATGGCGGCGCGGCTCCGGGACGAACGGCGAGGGTGAGACCTGCGTTCCGACCCTCTGGAGCTAATGGTGTCAAGTAGCCTAAGAAGCAGAGCCTATCATTTAAGTAGGTCTGCTTCTCTCCCCTCAGTCCCACGATGCAGGGAGCCTGTTGCCAGCAGCGCTCCCTGAAAATAAAAAACCTAACAAAAGTATTTTTCAGAGAAACTCAGGAGAGCTCCCCTGCAGTGCACCCAGTCTCCTCTGGGCACAGGATCTAACTGAGGTCTGGAGGAGGGGCATAGAGGGAGGAGTCAGTGCACACCCATTCTAAAGTCTTTAGAGTGCCCATGTCTCCTGCGGAGCTCGTCTATACCCCATGGTCCTTACGGAGTCCCCAGCATCCTCTAGAACGTAAGAGAAAAGGAGGCGCTGTCTGCCGTAATGTGTAAAAAGGGGACGCTGTCTGCCGTACTGTGTAAAAAGGGGGACGCTGTCTGCCGTACTGTGTAAAAAGGGGGACGCTGTCTGCCGTACTGTGTAAAAGGGGGGACACTGTCTGCCGTAACGTGTAAATGTGTAAAAGGGGCTCTACCTGGTGTAGTGGCGCTACTGTGCAGCGTAATTTGAATAATGGAGACTACTGTGCACCTTAGTATAAATTTGTATTATTTTGTGGCCACACCTCTTCCCTATTTTACATAAGGGGGGGGCACCAATGCCGTTTCTTGCACACAGCGCTAAAATGCCTAGTTACGGCACTGCATATCTGTGACTGCCTCCACCTCAACAGCATATGCTCCTAATTCACTATGTGTATACCTGCACCTGCAATATATGCATTTTTCTGCATGTTTGTATGAGCAGCATTTGCGAAAACATACCTTCACTGTACTTGGCCTACATTAAAACACCCCTCCCACCCTGGCCCAAGTGCGGGTGAGAATAAGCAGGGTTTTGCCACTGACCAACAATAATTAGCAACCATCGATGGCCTGCTGGCAATAGTAACTAGTTTTACCATTGATGGGAGGCCACCGATGGTGTAGATTTGTGGCGGCTATGGTCCACGCATGTGTAGCTGCAGTCTGTGCATGCACAAGGTTAAGCCATAGATGGTTTAAAACCATTGACCATCAATGGCAAAGCTGTCAATGCACGGAATTTCACAAATCACACAAGTTACGTTACAATATTGTTCACCCTGCATCAACCCCAGAGTGAGAAGAGGCGCGAGTATGAAATTTGTGGAATCATTTTCCACCCAACCGTTAAAGCAAATTACGCACCGAGCCCTACCCACATCTTCCACTCATACCGTCTTCCTGAAAGAAGGCAGGATAAGTAGGCAAGTACTATATTGTGCTACAGGTACACATGAACAAAACTCCTTACACAAATTACAATTTATAACCTTGGATCAAATTTCTAAAGATAACTCGCTTCTGAGAAATGTAGTTGTTATCACTTCTACATCATAAAAGTTCCAGATGTATTGATTATTTTCTATTTAACTGTTTTGTTAAGCTTCCAGTCCCAGCCTGCTGTACAGATGCAATTACACCTGTACCACTGTTATTATTACCAAGCAATAATTGGCAGTTGTTCAGTCAGGTGGAAAGATGAAAGGCTGAGCCGGAATCTAAACCTGCAATCTAGACATTACACAATGATTTCAGAGAGAACCAGTGACCGCAGCCGCTGCTTTGTGTTAATATGTATAACTGAACTCATTCCAGCCATGATCAGACAAGAGATTTTACTAGATGTCATAGTTCTCCGCATGACTGATACAGGAACTTGCACTTTAAGTTTGGTAATATGCAGTGTTCCCATAGTTTCAACTTAATTTTGTCCAGTCAATATTGGGGCCTTCTCACCATACGTTACGTTACCACAGTCTTCTTGGTGATGGTGTTGATTTATCAAGCAATGAAAAGAGTAGAAAAGTGAACCAGTGGCGTAACTACAAATTTTGCGTCCTGCTGCCAAAAAAGTTTCTGTCGCCTTTCCTCCCACCATTGTACCATACTTGCCTACTCTCCCGGAATGGCCGGGAGGCTCCCGAAAATCGGGTGACCCTCCCGGCCCCCCGGAAGAGCAGGCAAGTCTCCCGATTTGCGGGGTCCCCCCTGCCCAACCGCCCACTTAGTGTGTAAAGTGGGCGGTCCGGGCAGTCGATGACGCGATTCTTGCTGAATTGCGTCATCATAGCCACGCCCCCTGCAGTGTAATGTCGGTGATCGCGGCATGACAGAGCGGGGGCGTGGCTTAAAGGAGGTGTCACTGTGACCCCGCCCTTGCTCCGCCCCCGTCCCACCCTTGCTCCACCCATGTCCCGCCTCTGGCCACCCCCTCCTTTACATCACAGCCTCCCCTGCCCGCCCGCTGAGCCGACCTGGCTGCTCTCTCCCGCAGAGAGCAGCCAGAATGTCGGTAAGTATGCATTGTACCTGCTTGTTGTCAGGGGTTCTGTTTGTTGTCAGGGGATTCCCCCAGCCAATGCAGGGGCTGTTCGTGCCTGCCCCTTCATACTATTGAAAACGTCCCTACAAAAATGGCCATTTTGGGAGGGACATCTCTCCCACGGTGCTGCATATCTCTGCTGCACTGACAGCGGCGTGGCGGCCCGGGACAATTGTCCTCACAATACCCCAAGTGCCGACAAAACACCCAGCGCCTCCAAGCCACTGTGGGGTCTTCGGCGACTGTTGTTACACCATTGTTGCCCATACCAACAAGCTTCTATCTAGCACTTTCTAGAATGTACTTGATAAAGGCTACCTCTAAAGTTGATTGGTTGCTCTACGCAATGTCTACATTCTTTTCACTGCTTGATAAATTAAGCATAATTGGTTATGCCCTTGTGCCAGTATATAGTGCTGTATAGGCATACTTACCTGATAAATGTCAGGGAGACCTTGCAATAGTGATGATTTCTCTGAAGAGTCTAGCAATCTCCCTGAGGCCAGGATGGGTGTGTGCAATACAGTGATGACAACATTACTTATTACTTAACACGTGGGGCTATTTACTTCTGCATAGGAAGCTTGGGAACTCTAAAGGTTTGTACACACAGTAAGATTTTTTCTTCCAATTTTGACTATATAGTCAGACTCGGAACAAAAGTTAGTGCAGATCATAAGGTGAAAGTCACCTTGCGATCCCGATGCGATACAGATACGCGGTCCCGCGAGATCGGTATCGCAAGCCTAGATTGACTGTGCAGGCAAGTCAATTTTGACTATCTAGTATAAAAGTATAGTCAAAATTGACACTTAGCCAAAATCGTACATAGTCAGTATCGCAAGCACAGTCATCTAGCCTTGTGATACCGACCTAGTCTCTATCTCATAGTGAGAATTGGGGTAAGCCCGAATCTCACCGTGCGTACACAACTTTAGTATATAAAGCTGGTCGTAATTGTTAGTTTAAAGTAAACCGCTGCAGCTAGGCAGACCTGTGCAATGTGTGGCTGCAGGACATTGGATGTGTGGCTGCACACAACATAGATATGCATAGCTGCAATGGTTTACTTCTAACAATTATAAACAACTTATACAAGGCTTACATGTATTTAGTGTCTGACTGCAATACATGAGGTTGGGAGTTTGAGACCTGCGAATGACATGCTGGGAACAGTCTGTGTTAAATATGGGAAAATAACTGAATGATAAGGTGCACATAAATTACACTTTGATAAACTGATAGCTCACCAGTTTAGGGAATCAATATGGTACAGAAGGTTTCATGTTTAAATCCCTTGCTTGGAATGTTGCCAAGTAGCCACAGTAGTTTACATTAAACAAGCAGAAACATCATAAAATCACTGATGTTCCCAAATGAATGTTTAGGACTAAACAATGAGCCCAATACAGACCTGATCGCTGCTTTTCGTTTTCGCACAGCAGCTGATTATCGAACTACTGCGCACCGCAATGCGCATGCACGACAGGATGGTTAAAAAATTCTGATCGCAAGGTGATTGACAGGGAGAGGCCATTTGTGAGTGGTAACTGACCGTTTACTGGGTGTGTCCGGAAAAACGCAGGCGTTCCCAAGTGTTTTCAGGGAGGGCGTGTGACGTCAGTTCCGGCCCCGATCAGCCTGACTTTCTTCGCACTGGAGAAGTAAGTCTTGGGCTACGCACAGACTGGAAAAAACAGTTAATGGTGAGTGAGTTGCGAACGGTTTTGCAGCGGTCTGCTGACTCAGGGGAATTTTAGTACAGCGTACACATGAATCCGCACACTTGCACGGGGCAAATTTTCACTCCCCTCTGATCGCAGTACAGCAAAATTTGCAGCACAGCAGAATTAGGCCCAATGTTTTTTGACCAATGTTGAAAAACATTACCAATGGGTTTTTTTTATGCCCCATCTTTCTATGTACCTTCTATAAGCTATAATTACCGTCTATAATCTTTACTGCTCTTCACAGTAATAGCAGTAAGGATTTGTAATTCTAGGGTGTAGTATGGTATGTTGGCGGCTGGGCTCCTGGCGACCAGCATACCGGCGCTGGGAGCCCGACCGCCGGCATACAGACAGCGTGACGAGCGCAAATGAGCCCCTTGCAGTCTCGCCACGCTATTTTAATCTCCCTCCAAGGGGGTCGTGGACCCCCACGAGGGAGAAAAAGTGTCGGTATGTTGGCTGTCGGGGTTCCGGCGCCGGTATACTGTGCGTCAGGATCCCGACAGTCGGCATACTGAAGACCACCCGTAATTCTATGCCAGAGAAGGTAGTAATGATGGACTAATTCAGTAAGTTTACAAATGGATTAGATAAATTCCTAACTGAAAGAAATGTCCAAGCATACAGCATTTAGATGAAGTAACATTTTATAATACAGTTTGAACTCGATGGACATTTTGTCTTTTTTCAACCTCATCAACTATGTGTGTTACTTTGGGGCTCATTTACAGTTGGACGCAATTCAATTTTATAATATACCTCTCAGACGGAGCAGTACAGGGCCCAATACAGCACCGCTAACATATCACAATCTTCCTAAAATGTAAAAGTAGGGCGTACTGTATGTGTGTAGGCATGTACCCAAATAAGCTGCTCCGAGGTACTACTGTATGCAGCATGTGATTTCCAGTGTCCTTATACAGCTTTTCCGAGAGAGAGAAGAAGGGGGTGATAAAAAGGAAGGTCTGAAGGGTTGGGGTAGAGATTTATATTGATGGCTGCTTAATAAGTAGGCAGAGCAATAAAGAGAGGGCATAATGCTTTGTGTCTCCTGACATCACAACATCCTCCAAACAGCCATTTCTCTACTACTTGCACATCTCTTACATCACCCTAGTAATATGTACCTGCTCATACAGTAATATGACCTTGTTTTATCTTTACAGCTTCCTCCAGCTCCATGAGCACTGAATGCTGTGGTTACTCCTCTAATGATCTCTTGATGCTATTGTCTGTACACCTATACTGCCTTTGATTTTTCCCTTCCACTAAATCTAATATTCATATATGTGGGCGATACACCTGCAAGGCGGTAACTTGTACCTTAGCCCAGAGGCGTCACCGGGTGTGGTGACACCCAGTGCGCGCCCCTGATCTTCTGCCGCGATCAAGGCAAAAAAGGGGTGTGGCCTTGTACTTAGGGGGTGTGGCTTCACTGGGATCCCGGAATCGTCACTCTGGGGGCGTGCCCAGCATCTCCGGGGATGCTGGGCTTCCCCCAGAGCCAGTCTCCGTCCGCTGTCAGCTCCTCTTCTGTGACAGGAGCCGGGTGCTGTAGGAGACTTTCTCACTGCAGCACCTGGTTCCCGTCAGTGCGGAGGAGCTGACATTTGGTGTCATCCTCCTCCAGGCGTCACACCCGGGTGCGGGCCGCACACCCCGCACCCGCCTTGTGACGCCACTGCCTTAGCCATCTGCATCCTGGGTACTGTTATTATTAAACATTCTTCAGCAGGTACAGTAGAATCAACTCAACGTAATACAAAATACAGGTTGAACACGATGGGCATTTTGCCTCTTTTCAACCTCAATTACTATGTTACTATGGCCCTCATTCCGAATTGTTCGCTCGCTAGCTGCTTTTAGCAGCATTGCACACGCTAGGCCGCAGCCCTCTGGGAGTGTATCTTATCATAGCAGAATAGAGAACGAAAGATTAGCAGAATTGCTACTAAATAATTCCTTGCAGTTTCTCAGTAGCTCCAGACCTACTCACAGATTGCGATCAGCTCAGTCCGTTTAGTTCCTGGCTTGACGTCACAAACACGCCCAGCGTTCGGCCAGCCACTCCCCCGTTTCTCCAGACACTCCCGCGTTTTTCCCTGACACGCCTGCGTTTTTTAGCCAACGTCGTGAAAACGCTGAGTTGCCGCCCAGAAACGCCCCTTTCCTGTCAATCATTTATCAAACAGCGGTGCGACTGAAAAGCGTTGTTCGTACACCAGCAAATCTACTAAGTTTTGTGATAAAATAACTTTGCGCATGCGCTCTGCGTAACATGCGCAGTTAGCAACAAATCGCAGCATAGCGAAAATCGGCAACGAGCGAACAACTCGGAATGACCACCTATGTTAATAATTTTTGCTCTTTGTGTAAATACTATAGCAGTCGTCTAGGTTAATCAGTCAGCTCAGGTGCTCGTGTTGCATGTCCAGGTACAGTATATACCTAAAATGCAAGCAAAACAGGGTCCGTTTCCAATACAGCTTTAATCTTGTTGAAATTATGTGGGTTACAAGGCAGACCGTTTATCACGGATTATGCCTTGAGTGCCGGCATCGGGGGGAGGAACACACCACAGCAGGGCCAATAGGATAGCCCCCAGCGATACAATTACCCACGTCATTGACCGTGGTTAACTGGATAACCCCCCCTACTGTCTGACATCCCTTTATGGAAGGATAATTATTGCTATCTGCACTCTTTAAGCATACTTACCTACTCTCCTGGATGTTGCAGAGTCTCACAAGTTTTCAGGTAGTCCCCCACACCCAATGATGAGTGAGTATTCCTACCGCTTTCTCTCCCACTTCCTTGAGAAATGGTCAGGATAGGGATATGGGCCCTCATTCCGAGTTGATCGGTCGCAAGGCGAATTTAGCAGAGTTACACACGCTAAGCCGCCGCCTACTGGGAGTGAATCTTAGCTTCTTAAAATTGCGACCGATGTATTCGCAATATTGCGATTACTAACTACTTAGCAGTTTTAGAGTAGCTCCAGACTTACTCTGCCTGTGCGTTCATTTCAGTGCTTGTCGTTCCTGGTTGACGTCACAAACACACCCAGCGTTCGCCCAGGCACTCCCACCGTTTCCCCGGCCACTCCTGCGTTTTTTCCGGAAACGGTAGCGTTTTCAGCCACACGCCCCTGAAACGCCGTGTTTCCGCCCAGTAACACCCATTTCCTGTCAATCACATTACGTTCGCCGGAGCGAAGAAAAAGCCGTGAGTAAAAATACTTTCTTCATAGTAAAGTTACTTGGCGCAGTCGCAGTGCGAACATTGCGCATGCGTACTAAGCGGATTTTCACTGCGATGCGATGAAAAATACCGAGCGAACAACTCGGAATGAGGGCCATAATGCAGGGAATCCCTGATCTGTATGGAGGGGCAGCACAAAATGATGCAAATTGCCATAACTCCACCCCTTCCTTGAGAACTAGTGAGTTGCGGTCCTGAAAGGGGTGGGGCCTAATGACGCAGAAGCCCGGCCCCACCCCCCGAAGTGCCCGGCTTCTCCTCGAGAGCAGTAAAAAAAAAAAGTAGGCAAGTATGTTTTTAAGATGTGTTTACTAGGGTTTCTTCAGCTTATGCCTAATGGTGTGTACACACGGTGAGATATTTTCTTACGATTTTGACTATATAGTCAAAATCATAAGAAAAGCTAGTGCAGATCGCAAGGTGAAAGTCACCTTGCGATCCTGATTCGATGCCAATGCGCGGTCGGCATCGCAAGACTAGACTGTGCAGGCAAGTCAATTTTGACTATCTCTATAGAAGAGATAGTCAAAATTGACACGTAGCCAAAATCGCACATAGTCAGTATCGCAAGCACATAATGAGTGTGCTTGCGATACTGACTATGTGCCGACCTAGCCCCTGTCGCATAGTGAGAATCGGGCATAGCCCGAATCTCACCGTGTGTATGGGCCTTTAGTTTTTCCAGACATAACTGAGGATTGAGTGCCATGCTGTATGTAACAGGAGCAGACTCACGGTGTAAGAAGTGGAATTGCTGTAGTATGTGATAGCCCAAAATCGCACATTTTTCTGCACACCTCTATGGGGTATGAGCAGGGGTGGTTTGGGAACTGAAAGTGGTCCTGGAATAATTTGTACAAGTGGCCTCACATGGGCAGCACCAGAGGTATACCGTGTAACCATGGCGGCAGCACCACCCCTCACATGTCAACAAACAAACAGGCCCCACATGCACACCAGCCCACCTGTAGACTTCCCTGTGGGCACTATGGCTAATCCGCCCCTGGGTATGAGGGAAAATGAATCTACTGGCCTTCACTCTACCATTCTGGGGTCACTTGGCAGCTGAATTCTACGCTAAGAACTACATAGAAAAAGGAGCAGGGTCCTCTAACAGTAGAAAATACTGGCTGAGGTTTCTGTCAAACTTAGGCAGAAAAATGATTAGTAAACTTACATAATTAACTAAGTTCATTCATTTAACTGGTTTATAAAGTGTTACAGAGGGTTCTGTATTAAATACCGCTAGCCGGGATGCCAGCGGTCACATGACAGACAGCGGCATTCTGGCAATGAAGATCCCGATGTCGGACGTGGTAAGTATTTCACCCCCCATCCTAACCCTCCGGGGGGGGGTGGCTTGGACTAACCCTCCGGGGGTGACGGCTAGGGATAACCCTTGGGGGGTGGCAGCTAGGGCTAACCCCCATCCCTGTGCCTAACCCCACCTAGTGTCCAATCCTAACCCCCCCTCACTCCCCAGGCCCAAACCTCAACTAGTATCCCAATACTTACCTTCGGAATGTCGGCTGTCTGTGTTACAGCACTGGTCTCCCGAGTGGTATCGGGATTCAGACTACTGGGATGCGTTACAGAATACAATGTTTAATTAGAATGAAAGCTAAAATATACCTGGATGTAAAGGCCACTTTAAATAAGACATTTCTTTTTTTTTCAACTGCACACTACAAGGTTACTACTTCTGATCTATCCAGTATGGTCCCATGTGGAGTTATTAAATGTCATTTGTCTCCTTAGCCGGGAACAGTTCTACCATGTTAATTCCAAGTAATCATAGGAGAGTTATGCTTGGCATACATTATTCAATTATCTGTGCAATTCGACTGATATTGGCGGATCACCCAAATAAATGTACTGCGTACTTCTGTGACTGATTTAAAAAAATTTGATCGGTTGAACGCCCCAAATAGTCCAGAGTGCAATATTTATGTAATAATATATATCCAATGCAATATTTTTGGAGGAACAGGAAAATGTCACACGCAGCCGCTCCGATCAAGAAAATGGCAGCGGACCGCCTGCATACGCAGCCTAGCTGCAGCTGCAATGTTTCGTCCACAGTTGCTGCGGCCGCAATTAAATTGCGGTCGCAGCCACTGGGCAGGCCATCTAGCATGCTGGGCGGGCTTGCCCTGCGATGGGCGGCACAGAGCATGTGAAAGAACAGATTGCAAATCCAGCTTTTAAGCAGAATTTGCAACCCGTACTGAAAAACCCCAAATAGTGCTCCACATAGGGCCTAATTCAGATCTGATTGCAGCAGCAGATTTGTTAGCTAATGGGAAAAACCATATGCACTGCAGGTGTGGCAGATATAACATGTGCAGAGAGAGTTAGATTTGGGTGGGTTATTTTGTTTCTGTGCAGAGTAAATACTGGTTGCTTTATTTTTACACTGCAATTTAGATTTCAGTTTGAACACACCCCACCCAAATCTAACTCTCTCTGCACATGTTATATCTGCCTCCCCTGCAGTGCACATGGTTTTGCCCATCAGCTGACAAATTTGCTGCTGCGATCAGATCTGAATTAGGCCCATTGTAATCATTGTCTGCACAAACACATGTTCTACTTGCTTGCCACAGCTACCACAGGACCCCGTACTTGCTCTTTATGTACCAATCGACCATCTCAAATCACACTTCACTTATCAAGGGCAGTTCTACAGAGTGTGTCTTCAGCTTGTGTCATAGTCACTGACCCAGACATCAGAATCAGAATCAGCTTTATTGGCCAGGTATACTTACGTATACTAGGAATTTGTCTTCGGTTTGCTATACAACAGCCAAGTAGGTAACAGGTAAGCAGGTGTGTGTGTGTGTGTGTGTGTGTGTGTGTGTGTGTGTGTGTGTGTGTGTGTGTGTGTGTGTGTGTGTGGGCAAGTAAAGTTACACAGATAGGTATACCGTAGGGACACAAGTGAGTTACATGTACGTCTAGTCAGTCAATGTTCAGGAGTTCAGCAGGCGGACAGCTTGGGGAAAGAAACTTTTGAGGCTTCTGGTGGATCTGGCGGGGACAGCCCTGTAACGCCTGCCTGAAGGAAGCAAGTTAAACATGCTGTGACCGGGGTGTAGCTGGTCTTTTACTATCTTCATTGCCCGCTTTTTAGCTCTGGACAAGTACAGGTCCTGGACTGAGGGAAGGTCGGCCCCGATGATCTTCTCTGCGGTTCTGACCACCTTTTGGAGCCTGCATATGTCCCTCGCGCTGGCGGAGCTGTACCATACGAGTATCGAGGAGCACAGTACCGACTCCACAATCGCGGAGTAGAAGAGGAGCAGGAGCTTCTGTGGTATGTTGAACTTCCTTAGTTGCCTGAGGAAGAACAACAACCTCTGCTGCGCTTTCCCAACAGTGGCGTCAGTGTTGGACCCCCATTTAAGGTCCCTGGAGATTGTGGTCCCTAGAAACTTGAAGGAGTCCACTAGCGATACCACACTGTCAGCAATCGTTAGCGGAGGTGCACTAGATGACTTCTTCCTGAAGTCCACTATCATCTCGACAGTTTTGAGGGGGTTGAGGTCAAGGTTGTTGTGGATGCACCACTGGGCCAGCCGGTCTACTTCCCGTCTATAGGCCGATTCGTCCCCATCCTTGATGAGGCCGATGACGGTGGTGTCATCGGCGAATTTGATGATCCTTACTGATTGCGCCTCTGAGGTACAGTCATTTGTGTACAGGGAGAAGAGCAGGGGTGAGAGGACACAGCCCTGAGGGGCCCCTGTACTGATGGACCGCGCTTCAGAGGTGAATTCCCCCGCTTTCACCACCTGTGTCCTATCTGTCAGGAAGTCTATTATCCAGGAACAGGTAGCTTCTGGGACCCCTAGGCGAAGTAATTTGGGGTGGAGGATGCTGGGGACGATTGTATTGAAGGCCGAGCTGAAATCGACAAACAGGACCCTCGCGTAGGTACCGGGAATGTCTAGGTGCTGTAGAATGTAGTGCAGGCCCAGGTTGACTGCATCCTCGACACACCGATTCGAGCGATAGGCGAACTGCAGGGGGTCCAGTTGGGGGCCAGTCACAGTTTTCAGGTGATTCAAAACCAGACGCTCGAACGTTTTCATGACCACAGACGTCAGTGCTATCGGCCTGTAGTCGTTCAGGTTCGTGATAGTGGGTTTCTTGGGGACCGGGACTAAAGTAGACCTTTTGAGGCAGGAAGGGACTTTCTGTAGCTCCAGCGATTTATTGAAGATCTTGGTGAATATGGGGGCGAGCTGACCCGCACATGCTCTTAGGGCAGATGGTGACACTCCGTCAGGACCCGGAGCTTTCCTGGTTTTGGTCCTTTTGAACAATGCCTCCACCTCTTCTTGGGTGACTTGCAGTGCCTGGGGTTGGCCGTCGGTGTTCGGGGCATCATAGAGGTGATTGTTTGGGTTGCAGGGGACTTCTTTTGCGAACCTGCAATAAAAGTGGTTCAGTTCATCTGCAAGGTCTTGGTGCATGGCGGTGGACTTTGATGTTTTCCTATAGTTGGTTATGGATTGCATTCCTTTCCATACAGATACGGGGTCATTGGTGGAGAGATCGTTTGTCAGCTTGTCCGAGAACCGCTTTTTTGCTAGCCTAATTCCTTTAGTCAGAGAGTTCCTAGTACGGTTGTATAGTGCTCTGTCACCGCTGCTATAGGCCTCCTCTTTGGCTCGACGAAGTTGCCTGAGCTGGGCATTGAACCAGGGCTTGTTGTTGTTGTAAATGCGGTAAGTCTTGGTAGGTACACACATGTCCTCACAGTAGCTGATGTAGGATGTGACAGTGTCTGTCAAGTCATTCAGGTCGGTTGCCGAGGCTTCAAAGACCCCCCATTCCGTGCAGTCAAAGCAGGCCTGGAGCTTCATCTTGGCCTCATTGGTCCATTTCTTGACAGTCTTAACGACAGGCTTAACTGCTCTCAGCTTCTGTGTATAGGTAGGGAGTAGGTGGACAAGGCAGTGGTCAGATAGGCCGAGTGCAGCACGCGGGATAGACCGGAAGGCAGACTTGAGGGTAGTGTAGCAGTGATCAAGGGTGACATGATTGGTTATGTCCAGCAAAGCATAGTCCTTCAACGCTACACAGTCAAGGAAAAGCTCTTGTCAGCTCATCAAGACCGTGGGCAGTATTTACTAAAAATCCGAGTTTGGCCGATTTGTGTTTTTTTTTTCTAAGTCCCAATCCGGGAATTCACTAAGCAGAAAACTCGGCAGTGTCTGGTCTATTCGTAATGGTTTGATTGACAAAGTTCTGAAATACGAATGAATAGACCATCGGTCAAACGCGGCTGTTATTTCATACAATACGGGCATTCACTATTCATTCGTATTTGGGTGTTAGTCTCTGAGTGCTCAAGTGCGGGTCTATTTTTTTTCGATTCGTTAAAAAAAGCTGCCAAAAAATAGACCTGCTTTTTCCAGTCGAGTTTGGATAACTATGCACGGATCAGTGAGATATGTGCATGGTTATCTATGGGAAAGGGTCTGTTTAGTGTAAAAACGGAAAAAAAATTGCGTGGGGTCCCCCCTCCTAAGCATAACCAGCCTCGGGCTCTTTGAGCCGGTCCTGGTTGAAAAAATATGGGGGGAAAAATGACAGGGGTTCCCCCATATTTAATCAACCAGCAACGGGCTCTGCGCCTGGTTCCAAAAATACGGGGGACAAAAAGCGTAGGGGTCCCCCGTATTTTTGAAACCAGCACCGGGCTCCACTAGCCAGGTACATAATGCCACAGCCGGGGGACACTTTTATAGTGGTCCCTGCGGTCCTGGCATTACATACCCAACTAGTCACCCCTGGCCGGGGTACCCTGGAGGAGTGGGAACCCCTTAAATCAAGGGGTCCCCCCCCTCCAGCCACCCAAGGGCCAGGGGTGAAGCCCGAGGCTGTCCCCCCCATCCAAGGGCGGCGGATGGGGGGCTGATAGCCTTTTGAAAAAATGTGAATATTGTTTTTAGTAACAGTACTACAAGTCCCAGCAAGCCTCCCCCGCAAGCTGGTACTTGGAGAACCACAAGTACCAGCATGCAGTGGAAAACTGGGCCCGCTGGTACCTGTAGTACTACTACTAAAAAAATACCCCAATGTATCCAATGGTATCAGCGGTTGACCGAAAGTAACCTCACCGCTGACCGCAAAGCTCCCACCATTGGATACAATGGAGCGCATAGGCGCTACATTGTATCTCTGCCGTGTGCAGCCTGACAGACACTACAGGAGCACACAGCCAATCAGGAGAGTGCCACGACATGGCGCTCCCTGATTGGCTGAAGGGACCCTCTTTGACAGGAGTCAGGGGGGGTCCTGGCAGTCGGGGAAAGGGGTCCCATGTGTAAACATGGGACCCCTTTCAGTGCGTGGTCGGGTTTCCGTTTTATTATTTTGCCAAGTACGTGGATTATACAAAGGTCTGATTCTACACTGGATTATGTGAGTATAATTTTTTTCACAGGTACCCCAAGGATTCTACAGGGACAAGAGGACAGAGCCTCGTGTGAACATAGGTAAGTATGTATGTTTGGAGGTGTGCATGTATGTAATAAAATTATACTTTCACGGTGTGTGTGTCCTGTTTTTTTGGGGGTATTTTTTTAGTAGTGGTTCTCCAAGTACCAGCTTGCGGGGGAGGCTTGCTGGGACTTGTAGTACTGCTACTAAAAACAATATTCACATTTTTTCAAAAGGCTATCAGCCAGGGTACCCCAGCCAGGGGTGACTAGTTGGGTATGTAATGCCAGGGCCGCAGGGACCACTATAAAAGTGTCCCCCGGCTGTGGCATTATGTACCTGGCTAGTGGAGCCCGGTGCTGGTTTCAAAAATACGGGGGACCCCTACGCTTTTTGTCCCCCGTATTTTTGGAACCAGGACTAGGCGCAGAGCCCGGTGCTGGTTGATTAAATATGGGGGAACCCCTGTCATTTTTCCCCCCATATTTTTTCAACCAGGACCGGCTCAAAGAGCCCGAGGCTGGTTGTGCTTAGGAGGGGGGACCCCACGCAATTTTTTTCAGATTTTTTAAGACTTTAATCAACTTTTTAAGGTACACAATGAAGCCCTGCACGGATCTCACAGATCCGGCCGGGATTCCTTGTGTTTTGTCAGGCAGTGTTTTACTCATCACTCCCGTAAAACACTGTCTGATATTACGAATCACATCGACATCGGAAAAATCGAATGTGCAAAACTCGGCAGCTTAGTGAATGATCGTATCAGGATTCAAAAAGTTGCAGTAAAATGCACCCGATACCATTCGAGTTCAAACACCCTTCAAAACGGCCAAAACACGAATCTTTGTAAATATACCCCCATGAGTGATAAATCCATTTTTTCTAAAGAAGAAAACAAACCAAAAAACTGAGATCGTTGTATTGTTTTTAAAAGAGAAAGCAACCTATGCACAGATTGTGAGGCAGCTGCCCCGACTCCAAACTTACCATCCAGGACTTCAGCCATCCAGACTTGTGTGAAATGGTCATCATAAAACCAAACAACCACACTGCAGCATAATTAGGAAATCAGCAGTTTTGAGAACAGTGCTGAATGCTAATAAGTGTTAGAGTTACAGATTACAGAGTTCGAGACCCAATTTACAAAGTAAATAAAATGAATGTGTGGTATACACTAGAGATGTGCACCGGAAATTTTTCGGGTTTTGTGTTTTGGTTTTGGGTTCGGTTCCGTGGCCGTGTTTTGGGTTCGAACGCGTTTTGGCAAAACCTCACCGAATTTTTTTTGTCGGATTCGGGTGTGTTTTGGATTCGGGTGTTTTTTTCAAAAAACCCTAAAAAACAGCTTAAATCATAGAATTTGGGGGTCATTTTGATCCCAAAGTATTATTAACCTCAATAACCATAATTTCCACTCATTTTCAGTCTATTCTGAACACCTCACAATATTATTTTTAGTCCTAAAATTTGCACCGAGGTCGCTGGATGACTAAGCTCAGCGACCCAAGTGGCCGACACAAACACCTGGCCCATCTAGGAGTGGCACTGCAGTGTCACGCAGGATGGCCCTTCCAAAAAACACTCCCCAAACAGCACATGACGCAAAGAAAAAAAGAGGCGCAATGAGGTAGCTGTGTGACTAAGCTCAGCGACCCTAGTGGCCGACACAAACACCTGGCCCATCTAGGAGTGGCACTGCAGTGTCACGCAGGATGGCCCTTCCAAAAAACACTCCCCAAACAGCACATGACGCAAAGAAAAAAAGAGGCGCAATGAGGTAGCTGTGTGAGTAAGCTAAGCGACCCTAGTGGCCGACACAAACACCTGGCCCATCTAGGAGTGGCACTGCAGTGTCAGGCCGGATGGCCCTTCCAAAAAATACTCCCCAAACAGCACATGACGCAAAGAAGAAAAAAAAAGAGGCGCAATGAGGTAGCTGTGTGACTAAGATAAGTGACCCTAGTGGCCGACACAAACACCTGGCCCATCTAGGAGTGGCACTGCAGTGTCACGCAGGATGGCCCTTCCAAAAAACACTCCCCAAACAGCACATGACGCAAAGAAAAATGAAAGAAAAAAGAGGTGCAAGATGGAATTGTCCT
The DNA here is from genome assembly GCF_028390025.1 of Pseudophryne corroboree. Classification (NCBI taxonomy): domain Eukaryota; kingdom Metazoa; phylum Chordata; class Amphibia; order Anura; family Myobatrachidae; genus Pseudophryne; species Pseudophryne corroboree. The sequence goes on from NC_086452.1 coordinate 383,821,776, forward strand.
TGGGCCCTCCCACCCACCCTTATGTTGTATAAACAGGACATGCACACTTTAACCAACCCATCATTTCAGTGACAGGGTCTGCCACACGACTGTGACTGAAATGACGGGTTGGTTTGGACCCCCACCAAAAAAGAAGCAATTAATCTCTCCTTGCACAAACTGGCTCTACAGAGGCAAGATGTCCACCTCATCATCATCCTCCGATTCATCACCGTGTACATCCCCCTCCTCACAGATTATCAATTCGTCCCCACTGGAATCCACCATCACAGCTCCCTGTGTACTTTGTGGAGGCAATTGCTGCTGGTGAATGTCTCCATGGAGGAATTGATTATAATTCATTTTAATGAACATCATCTTCTCCACATTTTCTGGAAGTAACCTCGTACGCCGATTGCTGACAAGGTGAGCGGCGGCACTAAACACTCTTTCGGAGTACACACTTGTGGGAGGGCAACTTAGGTAGAATAAAGCCAGTTTGTGCAAGGGCCTCCAAATTGCCTCTTTTTCCTGCCAGTATACGTTGTCAAAGTCAGAAAAATATCACGATGCACACTGCCATATTTGCACCTCATACAGGTCTGCGCTGCGCATGCGCGCGCTCTCCCGTGCGTGCGCATACTCGCTGTTGCGGGCACCCGCGGGTGCGCGGTATGTGCATTTACGGTAGAGTTCATGTGTTCGTAGCGTGCGACTCAATCGTTACATATTTTCACTATATAATGTATTTTGTAGATCATGGTCCCTTTGATAGATTCTGAAAGTTTGGTTAATGTAGAATGTTCATGAACAGAGAAATCCCCCTTTGTTTGATACGAAGGGTCAGACAGGAGTAATACAGTGGTGTTTAGTATCCATCGGAAGAGTATTTAATTAGCAATATTCCGGTGTTGGTTTGAAGCGAATTAATCGCTCGTGCGAATAGTTATGGACATAAGAAGTTTATGTCCATTTACTATTATTTGCACTTAATTATCCATGCGGCGGGAAACCTAGTTTCCCACCCACCTGAGCAGTTGGAAATCGTCACAGCCCACCTGTATGAATCAACCTATGACCTTTTGTTATAATGCGAGGAGGAATTCCTGTGTCCAATGAACAATGAGATTGTAGGGACCATTGAATTGTATTGTGTGGGGGGGCATAAATAGACAAGCCGATCACATCCAGCTCTCACTCTTCAACGGTTATCATTGCTGAAAATCGTGAGCTGGATGTCCAGAGGCGCATGCGATCGTTTCCTTTGTGCGTAAGTTTTCTCCGCAATCATATTGTCTTATGTTATTATGGGCCATATCTCTCTCTCTCTCTCTTCTCTTTCTCTCGTATTCTCTTAAACGTAATAGTATTGTATTGTATTTCATGTGTAGTTACCTGGTTAGTTAGTCTATGTTATATTGTAGTGTATGACTTGTATTGTATTAATTCTTTTGCAAGTATAACATTCATAATATATATATTAGGCGTTGGACCCTAAGCACGGTATCTGTGTATTTCTTATAGTGTTAAGTATTCTCAGAGCGTCGGTGACGCTCAAACAGCTTTTAAGTTAATAAGGTTACACTGTGTTGCATCTACACCCTATCTCTACACTAAGGTTTTACAGCATATTACATTGTTTATGGTTTAGATATAAAGGTTTAACATTGTGAGCGTCTGCGCCGCTGGTGATCTCCTCGTGGTCCCGAGCGGCCGCTACGCTATAGCGAATCATTACGTTAGTCGGCAGCCAATAGCGTGCCTGCCTGTGATCTCTTGGCCGTGAGCGAACGTGATGCTTGAGCGTCTCGACCACGGCTAAGCGATTGTTACGCAACGAGCGTACCCTTACGGTACTCCATACGTAAATAGCGTACAGTGTTCTTAGACCTCATAAAGGGTTTTATATAAGATAAATATTTAGCTTTATCAATTGGCGGCTCGTCCTGTCCTTCACATATCTCTGCTAGGTAATTCCAGCAGACATTATCCATCAGCAAAGGGCGGGAGATCATATTCTTCGCAGTGCTGACGGGATAAGCGTCTGCTTCGCTTAGTAAAGGGTGCTGAAGGAATCCGGAACCGGAGGTAAGAACAACACACTAGTGTCTTTTAAAACTGTTTATTTCTGTCTTGCGTACACACGCACATATCTGCATTTCTTTTTCATTCGTGTATTTTCATATATCACTCTCCTGTTTGCCATTTTATAATTGATAAAACGTGCTAAGAGAGATTTGTCGCTATTTCATAGTTAAAGTGTAAAACCCACACGCAACTCTACCTAAGGTATAAGGAGAGATTGGTGTGTTGCACGGTAGACGATCGAGGATCATCTACATTGATAAAACGTGTTAGTTGTGTTACGGTGGACATTGCTTTGTGTACACGTGTCTCTAACAAAGGGCTGAGACTCGCGTACACAAAGGCCGACGCACGCAGCGTAAATTACGCAACGGAGCGTCCGGGTACGCCCACGTAACTCAAATCACATGATAGTGTTATTGCAACAGGCGGAAAGGTGGCAACGTGGTAAGTAGCGCAAGTCTATTTTAGTGTCCGAAATTTAGATTAACAGATCCTTCTCCAAATTCACAACACATCTGGTCTAAAGAAAATTTCTGCGCAGAAATAGAAATAGAAGCAAAAGTGTACGTGTGGTGAGTGAGTGTTTTGTATATATAAGATTATACAATTTTACAGGTTGAACCACAAGAAGTCGAGTTCTCGCAGAGGTACATACATGTAAGTGACGTGCATGGTGGCTAGGGAGGCATCTCTGGTTAAATATAAAATTTGAGCAGTAGAGTATAGTAGACCAGGAGGTCATACTACAGACCGGGAGGTCCAGGTACAGCAGACTAAGAAGTCTGCCATAAAAGAGAAAAGGGCACAACCCAGGGGGTTGGTGCAAAACCCATATAGGCCAATAAAGCTCTGGCTGAAGGAATTCGCAGCCGAAATTTTCGATTCCACTGGTCGCTCAGCACATAAGATTAGTTGCTTATGTGCTGAACGATTGTACCGCACGTAATTGTGTACATTAGTTAATCTGACCAGTACCATTTGTGTACAAACCCGGTCGTAAAACTATTTGTACACTCTGATGTGATTTGTGTAATTTTTTATTTTCTGAAGGGAAGTTCGCTGGTCACTCAGGAATTGTCCAACAACAACAGTTACTGGAAAGAGTAAGTGTTCTGCGGATATCCCTCGCATGTTCCAGTAAATAGAGGTTCATAGGGGCCCTGGGTCGAGTACGCCAGCACTAAGGCAGTGTGTGGGTCGTATTGGTCGGCTTGGGCGAGTGAGTGGGGTACTCGGTAAACCGCCACCGTCAGCCTATCGTGAACATTTTGGTTTTTGTAAGGGTTCGCTGAAGACCCTGAAATAAGGTCAGAGGTGGTGAAAGCAACGCTTGCAAGTTATGGGGGCCAATTGTTCAGGAAGGGGGCGATCAACCTCGGTTCGGGTTGATTCAGTAAACCGACCAGTCGGGTCGGCAAGGTACGTAATGTGTGAAAAATATGGTTCACATACAGAGGTTTTATGTGATGAATGGGAGAGAATGACAGTGCATGACGGGGAGAAATTCCCAAGAGTAGGTAGCTTTAGCCCAGAAGTGTTGCAAAATTTAAGGAGGAGGATATGTCTCATTAAATCAACAAAGAGACGAATCCAACATTATGATTATTTGCAGTTATGGCAACAGGAGGGTGAAATACAGAGAGGATTGGCTCTGGCGGCGGGATCTAATCCTATCAAGAAATTGATAGCGACGGCCCCGCCGCCACCATACATATCAGGAGAGAAATTGGTTGCGGAGAATGACGCATTAGGGTGTAACAAACAAACACTTAGCAACTGTGTAAATGTTAATAAGTTAACCAATGCAAGTATTAACCCGTGCAAGTTGTACCCTGTTTTGAACTTTCCCCAGGAGTGTGATCAAGAGGACGAATCGGCAACAATATCGGCGCTCTCTCTAGCAGCCACCATAGCAGAGACAACAGTAGGCACGGCTCCACCCACGAGATTAGTAACAAAAGCCCCTAGCAGAGGGATAGGTGAGGTCGTATCTACAAGTAAGTACGGCACCATACACTACGCTGAAACCATTTCACCACAGGCTGTAGAACCTACACAGAGTGATGTTAGTAAACTTAATCCTGTTAGGGTAATAGCAGTGCCAAATGGGAAAACTGACACGACAGGAATCACTCCTGTTAGGAACATTGCCATGTACAGCCCATTTTCCCGAATGGAATTAAGAACCATAGTGTCTGAGTTCCCTGACCCTAGGAAAGACTTAGTTGCCAGCCAGAAATACATCAGAGACCTAGGGAACACTTTAGAGCCCAATAACAAAGACTGGCAGGTATTGCTGAGGGCATGTTTACCCTCAAATGTCGACGCAGCTCAATTTTTGGCTGACTGTGGATTAGATCAGGATGTACCTCTTACAGATGTGTACAACAAAGATAACGTAAAAAGAATAAGTTTACAGTTAAAGGAGTATTTCCCAGCAGTAGTTAAGTGGAACAAGATTTTCTCCATTAGACAGAAAGAGTCAGAAACTGCTGCAGAATATTTTCACAGGGCATTACTAGAAATGGCAAAGTACACAGGTATAGAGGACATTAAAACAAACATAAACCATCGAGAAGTAGCAGTATCTGTACTAATGGATGGGTTAAAAGAGACATTAAAGACAAGAGTACAGACCACGCAACCATGTTGGCGAGGTCTGTCGGTGGCTACTTTGAGAGAGGCTGCTATTGATCACGACCGGAATATCACCCGACACAGGGAGTCCCAAGGTGATAAGTTAATGGCCGTAAGTATACAGGCCCTGACCACAAGGCAGCCTTTGTATAAATCACCAAACCCTGTGGGTAAGTCAAATGTGGTAACTTGTTTTTCTTGTCATAGACAGGGACACATGGCACGAGATTGTAGAGTGAAAAATTCACAAAACTTATATAAACCCCCTAGACAACGACACGACACACGACATTGGGAGCAGGGTCCGCAGAAACGGAGTTATGAGCCACATGCGGGGGAAACAAAAAGATACCCCCCGAACAGAGACTGGCAAGCCACTGGTAGTTCCCATTTAACCCCTTCACAAGCAGTTGCTGCCAGCAGGATTCAGGGAGGTCACCATACCCAATAGGGGTGTGGCCATACCTGTAATCTGCAGCCAGTAAAATTGATTGCAAGTCTTGGGAGTGAACCTGAAATTGCAATCAATGTAGCTGGTAAATCATTAAACTTTCTTGTAGACACAGGGGCGGCCAAATCAGTGATAAATTCGACAGTGGGCATGAGAACCACTGGTAAGACAATTCCAGCCATAGGAGTAACAGGAGTAGTCCAGCACTACCCTGTTAGCAAACCAGCCGAGATTACAGTAGGGCCGTTACATACCAAGCATTCCTTTTTGCTGGCTGCATCGGCACCGACTAATCTCCTGGGAAGAGACTTATTGTGCAAAATGGGGTGCGTCATTTATTGTACTCCTGAAGGTGTATTCTTGGACATACCTGAGAATCACGCTCAGGAAGTGCGAGACATGTTAGACTCCCCGTCAAAATTAATGTCACATACCATTACGACAAATAGGACTCCATCCCAAGTAGAGGAAATGACATCCCAGATACCAGAGTCACTTTGGACTAAAGATGGACAGGACACTGGATTAATGGCAAACGTAGCTCCGGTAGTTGTACAAGTAAAAGATGGTAGGATAGCTCCAAAAATCCCACAGTACCCTCTGAAGCCAGAGGTGGAGTTAGGAGTGTATCCCGTAATAGAGCGCTTGCTACAACAGGGCATTCTGGTAAGAACGTCCAGCACTGCCAATAGTCCCATATTCCCTGTGAAAAAGAGTGGGGGGAGGGGTTACCGGCTAGTGCAGGATCTAAGGGGGATTAACAAAATAGTTGAGTCAGTTCCCCGTAGTGCCAAATCCAGCTGTCATCCTTATGCAAATCCCTCCCACTGCGAAATTTTTCACTGTTATTGACCTCTGCTCCGCTTTCTTTTCGGTACCTCTGCACCCTGACAGTCAATATTTGTTTGCATTCACATACAGAGGAGTCCAATACACATGGACTCGATTACCACAAGGTTTCATAGACAGTCCAAGTATCTTTTCCCAGGCTTTGCATGATTGTTTACAGTCTTTCCAACCAGAGAGTGGATCAGTATTAATACAGTACGTGGATGATCTACTACTGTGTTCTGATTCATTGGAAGCATCCCTGAAGGATACGAAACAGCTCCTGTTTCATCTTTCAGACACAGGACACAAGGTTTCCAAAGACAAGTTGCAATTATGCCAAACTAAGGTAAAATATTTGGGACACTGTCTAACACAAGGACTGAGACACCTGACCGCTGATAGAATTCAAGCAATTAGAGACATGACTCTGCCACAAACCCAGCAACAGATCAGAACATTTTTAGGAATGTGTGGGTATTGCCGTAACTGGATCCCAGGGTTTTCCATTCTAGCGTTACCTTTGCAGGAGATGGTTTCCTCCAACAAACCTGATCGGATTTCGCATACAGACGAGTCCGAGATGGCATTTGAGAGACTTAAACAGTGCCTAACGCAGGCACCAGCATTAGGTATGCCAGACTATGGGAAACCCTTTGAGCTGTACGGAACAGAAAGTGCTGGTTGCGCGGCAGGCGTCTTAACCCAAAAGCACGGTGATGCCAGCAGGCCAGTAGCATACTACAGCGCTCAGCTAGACACGGTAGCGCGATCCCTCCCCACATGTTTGCGAAGCGTTGCTGCGATAGCATTGCTAGTAACGAAAAGCGAAGATGTAGTGCTAGGTCACAACCTCACAATTCATACACCACATGCAGTGTCAGCCTTGCTAAATTCTGCCCAAACCAGGCACGTCTCATCAGCGCGGTTTACAAGATGGGAATTGGCACTAATGGCCCCCGTAAACATCACCATAAGGAGATGCAGTGCATTAAATCCTGCAACATATCTCCCAGGTGTGCCTGGACAGGCACAAAGGGTGGAGGATGAGAGTGGTGGGGAAGGAGAATTTAACACAAAGGAAGACACACATGATTGTATGGAATATTTGACCCAAAATTTTACCGCAAGGCCTGACATCAGTGACAATCCACTGGAAGATGTAGATCTAACTTTCTACACGGACGGTAGTTGTCACAGACAGTCAGACTCGGGAGACTTGTGTACTGGATACGCAGTCGTAGATAACCAAGGCACCATAGAAGCGGAACCGCTAGGCCCACCTCACTCAGCCCAGGTTGCTGAACTGGTCGCCCTAACCAGAGCATGTGAATTGGCTAAGGGCAAATCAGCCAATATCTACACCGACTCTAGATACGCATTCGGGGTAGTCCATGATTTCGGAGCCCTATGGCGCCTCAGAAATTTCATGACGGCAGCTGGTACACCGATAGCGCATGCAGCTCACATCAAAAGGCTTCTAACAGCGATACAGGAACCCGACAGAGTGGCTGTTATCAAGTGTAAAGCACACACATATAGCCAAGACCCAGTATCACTTGGTAACAGCCGAGCAGACGAAGCAGCTAAGTTAGCAGCTGGTACCCCCAGAAAGACAGACACCACACAACTGATGGTATTTAATACCATCAACACACAGAAGTTGTGTGAGATGCAAAATTTGTGTTCCACACAGGAAAAGGCAGTCTGGAAGGCAAAGGGATATGGCCAGGAGTCCTCAGGACTCTGGACGGATGGACAAGGTAAACCGGTGGCCCCCAGAGCATATCTCCCATGTTTAGCTGAGGCAGCTCACGGGCTGACTCATCTGGGCAAGGAAGGAATGTGCAAGTTGGTAAGAGCATATTGGTGCGCCCCAGGATTTTCATCTCATGCAAGTAAAAGAGCAATGTCATGCCTTACATGCTTGAGAAAGAATATCGGAAAGGCAATACCAACAGAACCATCTCATATCCCACCTGCAGGCGGCCCTTTCCAGGTAATACAGATTGACTTCATTCAATTACCCCCTTGTCGAAATTTGAAATATGTACTTGTTTGTATAGATGTGTTCTCAAATTGGGTCGAAGCATTTCCTGCGGCCACAAATACCGCTATGTTTACTGCTAAGAAAATTGTGCAGGAATTTGTATGTAGATATGGTATCCCTAGAATAATTGAAAGTGATAGGGGTACCCATTTTACAGGTGATGTCTTTCAAGGAATGTGTAAATTGATGGGAATTGATAGCAAGCTGCACACTCCATACCGTCCACAGGCGAGTGCGAAGGTAGAAAGAGTGAACAGCACTATTAAAAATAAACTGAGCAAAGTTATGGCAGAGACAGGATTGACATGGCCAGAAGCTCTACCCATTGTACTGTACAGCATCAGAACCACTCCCAGGTCCCCTCTTAATCTGTCTCCCTTTGAAATCTTGTTTGGTCGACAACCGCATGTTATGATTAACCCTCAGGATGATTTGAAGTGTAACAATGAAGTGACTGTAAAATACTTGATTAACATGAGTAAACAGCTAAGGAATCAAAATGATAATTTGAAGTTAGTGATTCCTGATTTACCAGATAGTAATTGTCATGACATTGAACCTGGGGATTATGTAATGATACGGAATTTTCTACGCTCAGGTTGCCTTATTGACAGATGGGAAGGACCATACCAAGTCTTATTGACTAGCACTACAGCATTGAAGGTTGCCGAGAGAGAGACTTGGGTTCATTCGTCCCACTGTAAGAAGGTTGCTGATCCAGAGAGGTCCCGTGATAAGGAACAGACGGTAGAGGAAGTTGTATCACTGGAGTGTCTGTTCCAGGAGGACTGAGGCGGCACCTGAGCATCGAGAATCACAAGATCAAAAAGCAGTTGTCGATTCCCTGTTCCCTTTTATTGTTTTTCTCCACTTCCCATTCCCCCTCCCTCAAATTATTTTTCCCCCTTCTCATTCTTCTTCGTTTCCTCCTATAAGATGGACTTGCCCCAAGAGACTGTGATGCGGATTTTCCTGTTGACCATGATGTTGACCAGAGCAGTCTGTTCCGGCGAGAGTACCATGGAGGTCGAGAGAGGTTCTGGAATGGGTTCTGATGACAGAGATGGAGGCGTAGTTTTCCGAGAACAACATAATCAACAAGCAAAGGCGAGTATCAGAAAACGATCCGATAGCATTGACCATAGAAGGAATTGTGAAGGATTGTTAGCTGAAGAAAACTGTATCTGTAGGCTTTGTGACAATGTAGTTGAGGATGGGTGCATCAAGAAATGCCAATCCAGTTTTAATATCCACATGGACCGGCATCCCTTGAGTGACTATCACTCCTTAGTGGGTAGTGTGCTAAATCAAACAGATTGTTGGGTATGCTCTCAAGTACCTCAAGGTCATAGCAAATCAGGACTAGTACCATTTCCTTTAACGATAGGGGAGGTACTTGAGCTAAGTGGTGGGAGGCCGGTGGACAGGAGGTTTAATATCTCCAGTCCTCCTAGTTTGAAGCTCCACCAATATCATGTGGATAGATCCCTCATATGTTTTAACATTTCCAATCCCCGAAAGCCGGGAAATTGGGAAGTGTCATGGAGTAACCAAACCATGACCTTTTCATATAGGGCAGATAGAATGCCTACAGATACAGAACTTGTACGCCACATAGCCAGTAGAGGAAAATCTTTCCGATATAGGTATACCCTAGGAAGTAGGATTACGAGAGTTGGAGAGGTATCACCAGGATACTGTGCACATATCGTACAAGCTGATACGTGTACTAGACAGATGGGAGAATTAGGGTTAGGAGATTTCACATGGAAGATGTGTAATATGGTCATGTCCTACTCCGTCCCATATGTTCTCCCCGATGATGCATATTTCATATGAGGGAGGAAGGCGTATAAGTGGCTTGCCCCAAACTCTGAAGGATTGTGTTATATTGGAAAAGTACTGCCTGAAGTAATGACTGTATCACATGCCAAAATGAAAGATATACACCGTGTTGCCCAAGCTCCTTATACTCACACCCATTACGAGCACGTAGTTAAACGGCACCTGATAGAAAGAACAGAGCATCCGGCCTCTGACATGATCCATGAATCCACCGGGATTCAGTTTCTAATCGCGTTAGACATCACTCGCACCGCCAGAGGAGTGTTGAATTACAAATACATATCTGCGCTCGCAAATTTGTTAGACAATATCACAGAAATGTATGATGACACGTTTAGGTATACTGGAAGAGAACTTCAAGCTTATAAAACAGAACTAGTTCAGCATAGAATGATTCTCAATTATCTCACAGCAGTAACAGGTGGATATTGTGTCACACTGGCAACGCAGTACGGCGTGAAATGTTGCACATATATTACAAATAGTACCGAGGACCCGGTCGAGGTCATAGACCAAAAGATGGACGATATTCTCCAATTGAAGTGGGAATTTCGCAGGAGACACAATCTCACCCTTGCTGCTGTGAGTAATGAGCTGACTGGTTGGGTGTCATGGTTGAACCCGCGAAATTGGTTCTCCGGTTTAGGAGAATGGGCTCAAGGAGTCATAATGGATGTAGGGAAGTTTCTCCTATGTATCTTAGGTGTTATCATAACGATTGGCTTGATATTTAGATGCGGTCAGGCTTTAATGAAGTGCAAACGAAGTACCAGGGTGATGAGTTTAAGAAGTGAGGAAATTGTAATTCCAATGGATTTGATTTATGACCCAAATGTAGAAACAATGATGTGATGAAAATGCGATTTCTACGGTCCGTTTCTTTCACCTGTTTTTCCGTTTTCCTCCAAGGTAAAAAGACCCACTTGGACGAGGAATTTGATGAGCCGATATACAGACAACAGATGGATTAAAGAAGAAGTTTTGACAACCTTATACACAGATTTTTGATGAACTATGCCATAGATCCCCAGTTTCCCTAGAAATTTTAAAATTACGCTAGCCCAACACTTTTGTAAATCTATGGACATTGACAAAGCTTTTGCTCGCACCTTATGGGCAAAAGCACAAAGAAGACTGCAACCAACAGACACCGTACAAGACTTCAACCGACAAATGTTCATTTACCTGACAAAGAATACCACTGCATTTACCGTAATTATGTCTTTTCTTCACCTCCACAACCATCAGGTAATGACACACATAGTATAGGGAATACAGGCACAGATATCAGCAATCACATATTCCCCCATTCATGTATCATCAACTAAAATGTGCTCCCCATTTTGTTCCGAAAAGAGCTCGGTAAAGTTTGACAGCCCATCCACAGACCCGTACCACGGGATAAGAAGGAATTCAAATGTATACTTCGCAATGCCTCGAAGCTTGATTTAAAACATGTACGGCACGATGATACATGACCCCCAAACACGGATTCATACACACATGCTTCTGCTATCTCACTAGGTCATACCCTTTTCCTACCTTCTCCTCTCCTCCCCTACCCAACCATGTAAATGTATTAACCCCTGACATATATTTTTCTCGTTTTGAAATGTTTTAGGAAGTGGCAGTTATTGTTGACTGCCAAAGGGTGGACTGTCAAAGTCAGAAAAATATCACGATGCACACTGCCATATTTGCACCTCATACAGGTCTGCGCTGCGCATGCGCGCGCTCTCCCGTGCGTGCGCATACTCGCTGTTGCGGGCACCCGCGGGCGCGCGGTATGTGCATTTACGGTAGAGTTCATGTGTTCGTAGCGTGCGACTCAATCGTTACATATTTTCACTATATAATGTATTTTGTAGATCATGGTCCCTTTGATAGATTCTGAAAGTTTGGTTAATGTAGAATGTTCATGAACAGAGAAATCCCCCTTTGTTTGATACGAAGGGTCAGACAGGAGTAATACAGTGGTGTTTAGTATCCATCGGAAGAGTATTTAATTAGCAATATTCCGGTGTTGGTTTGAAGCGAATTAATCGCTCGTGCGAATAGTTATGGACATAAGAAGTTTATGTCCATTTACTATTATTTGCACTTAATTATCCATGCGGCGGGAAACCTAGTTTCCCACCCACCTGAGCAGTTGGAAATCGTCACAGCCCACCTGTATGAATCAACCTATGACCTTTTGTTATAATGCGAGGAGGAATTCCTGTGTCCAATGAACAATGAGATTGTAGGGACCATTGAATTGTATTGTGTGGGGGGGCATAAATAGACAAGCCGATCACATCCAGCTCTCACTCTTCAACGGTTATCATTGCTGAAAATCGGGAGCTGGATGTCCAGAGGCGCATGCGATCGTTTCCTTTGTGCGTAAGTTTTCTCCGCAATCATATTGTCTTTCTTGTTATTATGGGCCATATCTCTCTCTCTCTCTCTTCTCTTTCTCTCGTATTCTCTTAAACGTAATAGTATTGTATTGTATTTCATGTGTAGTTACCTGGTTAGTTAGTCTATGTTATATTGTAGTGTATGACTTGTATTGTATTAATTCTTTTGCAAGTATAACATTCATAATATATATATTAGGCGTTGGACCCTAAGCACGGTATCTGTGTATTTCTTATAGTGTTAAGTATTCTCAGAGCGTCGGTGACGCTCAAACAGCTTTTAAGTTAATAAGGTTACACTGTGTTGCATCTACACCCTATCTCTACACTAAGGTTTTACAGCATATTACATTGTTTATGGTTTAGATATAAAGGTTTAACATTGTGAGCGTCTGCGCCGCTGGTGATCTCCTCGTGGTCCCGAGCGGCCGCTACGCTATAGCGAATCATTACGTTAGTCGGCAGCCAATAGCGTGCCTGCCTGTGATCTCTTGGCCGTGAGCGAACGTGACGCTTGAGCGTCTCGACCACGGCTAAGCGATTGTTACGCAACGAGCGTACCCTTACGGTACTCCATACGTAAATAGCGTACAGTGTTCTTAGACCTCATAAAGGGTTTTATATAAGATAAATATTTAGCTTTATCAACGTACGGACTGTCTGACGTGCCTACTTGGATGCGGTCACTCATATAATCCTCCACCATTCTTTCAATGGTGAGAGAATCATATGCAGTGACAGTAGACGACATGTCCGTAATCGTTGTCAGGTCCTTCAGATCGGACCAGATGTCAGCATCAGCAGTCGCTCCAGACTGCCCTGCATCACCGCCAGCGGGTGGGCTCGGAATTCTGAGCCTCTTCCTCGCACCCCCAGTTGCGGGAGAATGTGAAGGAGGAGATGTTGACAGGTCGCGTTCCGCTTGACTTGACAATTTTCTCACCAGCAGGTCTTTGAACCCCTGCAGACTTGTGTCTGCCGGAAAGAGAGATACAACGTAGGTTTTAAATCTAGGATCGAGCACGGTGGCCAAAATGTAGTGCTCTGATTTCAACAGATTGACCACCCGTGAATCCTTGTTAAGCGAATTAAGGGCTCCATCCACAAGTCCCACATGCCTAGCGGAATCGCTCAGTGTTAGCTCCTCCTTCAATGTCTCCAGCTTCTTCTGCAAAAGCCTGATGAGGGGAATGACCTGACTCAGGCTGGCAGTGTCTGAACTGACTTCACGTGTGGCAAGTTCAAAAGGTTGCAGAACCTTGCACAACGTTGAAATCATTCTCCACTGCGCTTGAGACAGGTGCATTCCACCTCCTATATCGTGGTCAGTTGTATAGGCTTGAATGGCCTTTTGCTGCTCCTCCAACCTCTGAAGCATATAGAGGGTTGAATTCCACCTCGTTACCACTTCTTGCTTCAGATGATGGCAGGGCAGGTTCAGGCGTTTTTGGTGTTGCTCCAGTCTTCTGTACGTGGTGCCTGTACGCCAAAAGTGTCCCGCAATTCTTCTGGCCACCGACAGCATCTCTTGCACGCCCCTCTCGTTTTTTAAATAATTCTGCACCACCAAATTCAAGGTATGTGCAAAACATGGGACGTGCTGGAATTTGCCCATATTTAATGCACACACAATATTGCTGGCGTTGTCCGATGCCACAAATCCACAGGAGAGTCCTATTGGGGTAAGCCATTCTGCGATGATCTTCCTCAGTTGCCGTAAGAGGTTTTTAGCTGTGTGCGTATTCTGGAAAGCGGTGATACAAAGCGTAGCCTGCCTAGGAAAGAGTTGGCGTTTGCGAGATGCTGCTACTGATGCCGCCGCTGCTGTTCTTGCGGCGGGAGTCAATACATCTACCCAGTGGGCTGTCACAGTCATATAGTCCTCAGTCTGCCCTGCTCCACTTGTCCACATGTCCGTGGTTAAGTGGACATTGGGTACAACTGCATTTTTTAGGACACTGGTGAGTCTTTTTCTGAGGTCTGTGTACATTTTCGGTATCGCCTGCCTAGAGAAATGGAACCTAGATGGTATTTGGTACCGGGGACACAGTACCTCAATCAAGTCTATAGTTGGCTCTGCAGTAATGATGGATACCGGAACCACGTTTCTCACCGCCCAGGATGCCAAGGCCTCAGTTATCCGCTTTGCAGCAGGATGACTGCTGTGATATTTCATCTTCCTCGCAAAGGACTGTTGGACAGTCAATTGCTTGGTGGAAGTAGTAAAAGTCGTCTTACGACTTCCCCTCTGGGATGACCATCGACTCCCAGCAGCAATAACAGCAGCGCCAGCAGCAGTAGGCGTTACACGCAAGGATGAATCGGAGGAATCCCAGGCAGGAGAGGACTCGTCAGAATTGCCAGTGACATGGCCTGCAGGACTATTGGCATTCCTGGGGAAGGAGGAAATTGACACTGAGGGAGTTGGTGGGGTGGTTTGCGTGAGCTTGGTAACAAGAGGAGGGGATTTACTGGTCAGTGGACTGCTTCCGCTGTCGCCCAAAGTTTTTGAACTTGTCACTGACTTATGATGAATGCGCTGCAGGTGACGTATAAGGGAGGATGTTCCGATGTGGTTAACGTCCTTACCCCTACTTATTACAGCTTGACAAAGGCAACACACGGCTTGACACCTGTTGTCCGCATTTCTGTTGAAATACTTCCACACTGAAGAGGTGATTTTTTTGGTATTTTCACCAGGCATGTCAATGGCCATATTCCTCCCACGGACAACAGGTGTCTCCCCGGGTGCCTGACTTAAACAAACCACCTCACCATCAGAATCCTCCTTGTCAATTTCCTCCCCAGCGCCAGCAACACCCATATCCTCCTCATCCTGGTGTACTTCAACACTGACATCTTCAATCTGACTATCAGGAACTGGACTGCGGGTGCTCCTTCCAGCACTTGCAGGGGGCGTGCAAATGGTGGAAGGCGCATGCTCTTCACGTCCAGTGTTGGGAAGGTCAGGCATCGCAACCGACACAATTGGACTCTCCTTGTGGATTTGTGATTTCGAAGAACGCACAGTTCTTTGCTGTGCTTTTGCCAGCTTAAGTCTATTCATTTTTCTAGCGAGAGGCTGAGTGCTTCCATCCTCATGTGAAGCTGAACCACTAGCCATGAACATAGGCCAGGGCCTCAGCCGTTCCTTGCCACTCCGTGTGGTAAATGGCATATTGGCAAGTTTACGCTTCTCCTCCGACGATTTTATTTTAGATTTTTGAGTCCTTTTTTTACTGATATTTGGTGTTTTGGATTTTACATGCTCTGTACTATAACATTGGGCATCGGCCTTGGCAGACGACGTTGATGGAATTTCATCGTCTCGGCCATGACTAGTGGCAGCAGCTTCAGCACGAGGTGGAAGTGGATCTTGATCTTTCCCTATTTTTGGAACCTCAACATTTTTGTTCTCCATATTTTAATAGGCACAACTAAAAGGCACCTCAGGTAAACAATGGAGATGGATGGATACTAGTATACTTATGGATGACGAGTGACTGACGACACAGAGGTAGCCACAGCCGTGGACTACCGTACTGCGTCTGCTAGTATAGAGATGATAATGATAGAAAAATTATATATATATCACTACTGCAGGTATATATAATATAATGACGGACCTGCTGGACACTGTCAGCAGACTCCTAAACTACTAGTATGAAGAAGATAGAAAAAAAAAACCCACCACAGGTAGGTATACAATTATGGATGAGCACTGACGACACAGAGGTAGCCACAGCCGTGGACTACCGTACTGCGTCTGCTAGTATAGAGATGATAATGATATAAAAAAAATATATATATATCACTACTGCAGGTATATATAATATAATGACGGACCTGCAGGACACTGTCAGCAGACTCCTAAACTACTAGTATGAAGAAGATAGAAAAAAAACCCCCACCACAGGTAGGTATACAATTATGGACGAGCACTGACGACACAGAGGTAGCCACAGCCGTGGACTACCGTACTGCGTCTGCTAATATAGAGATGATAAAGATGATAGAGATGAACAAAAAAAATATAACACTACTGCAGGTAAATATTTATATAATATAATGAATGACGGACCTGCTGGACACTGTCAGCAGAATGCGTTTATAGAATAAAAAAAAAAAAACACCACAGGAGTGTTTAACTTTTTCAGGCAGACAATATACTGGTGGTCACTGGTCAGTCACACTGGCAGCAAAAGTGTGCACTGTACTCCTGCTATAACTGCACCCCAGTCTCCCCCACAATTCAGCTGTGTGAGCAGTGAGCACTCAGCACAGTCAGATATACATAGATGATATTATCATGCAGCACACTGAGGCTGAGCACAGATATGGTATGTGACTGTGTATCGTTTTTTTTCAGGCAGAGAACGGATTATATTAAATAATAAAGTGGTCAGTCACTAGTAACTAACTATCAGCAAAACTCTGCACTCTGAGTACTCCTATGCTCCCCAAAATTACTAAGTAATCAACTCAAGTGTCTCTATCTATTCTAACGGAGGACGCCAGCCACGTCCTCTCCCTATCAATCTCAATGCACGTGTGAAAATGGCGGCGACGCGCGGCTCCTTATATAGAATCCGAGTCTCGCGATAGAATACGAGCCTCGCGAGAATCCGACAGCGGGATGATGACGTTCGGGCGCGCTCGGGTTAGCCGAGCAAGGCGGGAAGATCCGAGTCTGCCTCGGACCCGTGTAAAAAGGCTGAAGTTCAGGGGGGTTCGGATTCCGAGGAACCGAACCCGCTCATCTCTAGTATACACCATACACACCAACATTCTGGTGGGCAGTGAAAGAGGTGGGAGGGGTGTGGCACAGTGAACTGCATCTTCTCAATACTTGGGGGGGAGGGGGGGGGAATAAAGTCATGAAGACAATATGCAGCGGAAATCTGGGAAGTGGGCGGAATCCAGGAGGCCTGTCTATCTCTCAGCAGTCTGTGAGACCGTTCGAAATTAAAAAGTCTTCTGGACTTTCTGAGAGAGTATGGTTACACACAGTTTATGTACAGGCCATACTTGACCTTTGGGCTGGCCGCAATGGGATCGAGCAGCGAGGTCGGCGCTTGAAGTGCGCATGATTATCACCTGTATCTGTGTGCACCCTGATCTGGCGCATGCACAGTGTAAAAACTAGTGATGAGCGGATTCGGTTTTACTCGGTTTTACTCGGTTTTACTCGGTTCTCAAAACAGCATCTTATTGGCTCTCGGATGTCACGTGTTTTGGATAGCCAATAAGATGCCGTTTTGAGAACCGAGTAAAACCGAGTAAAACCGAGTAAAACCGAACCTCGCTCATCACTAGTAAAAACAGGCAAAAATGCCTACATTAAATTCAGTATCAGCCCTGTAATGTATAGAATATTATAGTGTATGTGTGCAGGAAACGGATTTATGCATACAGTACGTACTGTTTACCTTCCTTGTTGGGACTATGGCATTTATGTCAGATCTTAGACTCCGCAGACTGCAATAACGGCAGATATTCACTACTAACTAACTGGTCATTCAGCAATTTTTTTATTACAGCAAACATTTGATCACTATGGGTTACTGCACAATCGCATGTTTTTAGTAACAGCCCACAATGGAATGCGGTCAAGCTCCCAGCAGTCTGGATCCCCACAGTCAGAATACCGGTGGCGGGATCCCATCAGACAGGTAACTACTGGGGATAGGGTTAGGTACTGGGGGAAAGTTAGGGTTAGGCAGTGTGTGTGTGGTGGTGCGGTGTGTGTTAGGGTTAGGAGGGGACAGTTAGTGCTAGGCTGCCGCTCTTGGCAATCTGACAGTTGGGATAGTGAGTGCCAGGATTTCAATACCAACCGCCCAGAATGACCACATCATGGAGAAAAGCAGGATTGTTACTGTGAAAAGCTGCTTCTATAATGTGCATTACATGGCAGAAACAGTCTCATATGTGCTGACTAATAGTAAGTACTCTATCAAGAAATTTCTAAATTATCTACTGCACTGATGTTTCCAGGTTTGGATAAAGCCCCTGACCGTCACCGGACTCTCTTACCCTCATCTGAATTGCTGCAAATACGAAACCAGGATGCCTTTAGTGGGAGTGATAAGTACATTGGCTGCTCAGATCCAAAAGATGGATTGATATCTACAATGCTGTGAGGCGCAACGCAATGCAATCCAATCCAAGGAGTGACCCTCCCAATCTTCTGGTCCAGAGACAATGGTGGGCAGGAAGATGTGTAAAAATGGACAACCCCTTTTCACCTACACACAGCTGAGAAAATGGCAAGTGACAGCAAGCTATCATTTCACTACTATCAGTGCCTTATAAATGTTGGTTCTTTTTTTTTTTTTTAATAAAGTGTTTTTATTCAGTAAAATGAGGAGACAGGTACAGACATTGCAGACCAGTAGCATAGCACGTCACATCACATATATCAGTCATATCGGAACTTCATTAATAATACAATTCAACATCAGCGGATTAATTGCCATGTCTATAAGGAGATGATCATGCATTTTGATTTTTCTGTCTTTTATGGTCCGCAAGCTCTGCAGCCGTTATGTACGTCTCTATTAATTTTTTATTAATTTTTGCCCATAAGCTAACCAAAAAACAGTAACTAATAAACAGAACAAACATACCTAAAAGAGAACAAAAAAAAAAAAAAATAGTAGTAAACGCCTAGCTAGAAGCGTATGAAGGATCGATCATCTGATTCAGCTGCACAATATTCCCATGTATGCTATACGAGCACGCAGGGCTCCAATGTCAACCATTTTAAACAAATATCTTAAGCAGTAAGTTAGTCATGTGGTATCGCTTCGGTTCGCATTGTAATTAGTTAAGGGACCATTTGGGAATGGGGAGAGTTCAGCCATGGAGACCAGACTCTTTCAAATTTGGCTGAAGCGTTTTGCTTCATATATACATATCTTTCTTTGAATATTGTATCGTTAACCAGGGTCTTAAGCGCAGATATTAAAGGGCCACCTGGGGCCATCCAGAGTCTCGCAATGCAAACCTTAGCCAAGGCACATACATTGCGAGCATAAAGACCCACCGAAACGGGCACAGAAGTAGAGCCCTCCATCCCCAAGATACAAAATTGCGGGGTAAGCAGTCCGCCAGTCACTCCCGTATTCTCCAGGATTGACCTAACTCCCGACCAGAACATCCGCAACCTCGGGCAGTCCCACACCAGATGCCAGAATGTACCCTCCTCCACCCCGCACTTAGGGCACATGCCGGTCCCACCAGCCCCAAAAGTAGCCAACCTAGTTGGAGTTATATAAGTTCTATGTAGAATGAAAAGTTGAATTTGCTGATATCTGAGAGACTTGGTAACTGTAGCAGGATATTCCAACGCAAGGGTCCAGTCCTCCTCAGTTATTGGACCCAAATCATCCTCCCACCTTCCACGGAGACGTGTCAGAGGGTCCGCATGGAGTTTAGTTAGGAGATATCCATACGCAAGGGAGACCATTTTAGCCCGACCCAGTGTAGCCACAAAGGTCTTTATGGGAAATGGGAGGATTCGTGGGGGGGACTCAGCAAATTGGGACTGGAGGGCATGACGGAGCTGAAGATATCTGAAAAAGTAGGAGTTGGGTAAATCAAACTCATCTTTCAGCTGCTGAAAGGATTTGAGTACACTATCTAGGTAGAGCTGGGATATAGAAACCACCGATCTAGGGGCCCAAACCTCCCGTCCCTCAAGTGCGTGTAGTTCAGGAAGCCAGTCAGAGTACCAGAGGGGGGTATCTGGGTCCAGGTCGTCGTACCCCAAGAGAACTCCCAGGGCCCGCCATATCTTTAAGGCCTGGAAAATAATAGGGGGGAGAAATCGAGCCATGTTCCCACTTAGCAGCACCTGCAAAGGAGATAGGTGGGGGAAGTAGCAACGAATAAATTCACAGTGTAAAGATTCAGCGTTAGAATCTTGCGCCCATATACTAATATGAGTCAGCTGAGCAGCGTAGTAATATATCTGAAAATTAGGCAGAGCCAGGCCGCCGTCAGAACGCTGCCTGGTGAGGGTATTCAACTGTATTCTGGGTCTCCTGTTGGCCCATATCAGTGAGGATAAGACGCTATTCAATTTCCTAAAAAATATTGGGAAGATATAGACCGGGGACTGGAGAATAATGTATAAAAGTTTAGGTAATATAATCATTTTTATGAGATTGACCCTGCCAGAGACCGTCAGTGGAAGCCTACACCAAGTCTTGGATTTGCTGATGACCCACTGCAGGGTTGGGTCCAGATTCAAAGGGATATAATCAGAGGGGTCATTAGTTATTTGGATTCCAAGATATTTAAATTGTGTTGTCCAACATAGTGGCAGGGAGACTTTGGGAACAGTAGGAGGGGAGCCCATGACTGGCATAATGTATGATTTGGACCAGTTAATTCTAAGGCCCGAATGGGCTCCAAAGCTCTCTATCACCCGCAGCAAAATGGGCATTGACTTGGTGTAGTCTTGCAAGAACAGCAACATGTCGTCTGCGTAAAGAGCTATTCTATCTTCCCGTGAGCCTGTACATATTCCTGTAATATCTGGATGCGATCTTACCAAACATGCCAAGGGCTCGATGGCCAAGGCGAACAGCGTGGGGGAGAGGGGGCAGCCCTGTCTAGTACCTCGGGAAAGCTGAAAGGGCTGGGATACATAGCCATTCACCAAGATCCTGGCACTCGGATGTTGGTACAGTAATTTAGTCCATCTAATAAAGTTGGGCCCGAAGCCCATACGTGCCATCACCTCCCATAGATAAGCCCATTCAATGCTGTCGAAAGCCTTGGCTGCGTCTAACGAGACCACAGCCGAGTCAGAAGGGGAGTCATGTGGGAGTTGCAAAATGGTATTTAGTCTACGCAGGTTAATAGATGTGGACTTCCCTGGCATGAAGCCAGTCTGGTCCGAGTGAACGAGGGAGGTGATTACTGTGTTAAGCCGTATTGCCAATATCTTTGCCAGGATCTTAGCGTCATTGGGAATCAGGGAGATCGGCCTATAGGAGTCTGGAGACCTAGGGTCCTTATCGGGTTTTGGAATCACTATTATAATTGCCTCTGACATAGAGAGGGGGAGCTCGTTACCGGCAAATATATCCAAGTATAGGGCATGAAGTCTGGGCCCAAAAAAATCAATATGATTCTTGTAGACCTCAGAGGGAATCCCATCAGACCCCGGAGCCTTGCCACTAGGGGACATGCCAATGGCCGCAGTCACCTCCTCGAGCATCAAGGGCGCCTCCAGCTGTTCACAGGCCCCAGAGGAAAGTGCGGGCAGCTCAATACCCCCCAGGTAATATGATAGATCTAGAGTAGAGCACGTCAATTGTGAGCTATATATCTCAGAGTAATAGGATCTGAATAATTGCGCAATGTCTGGCGTGGTGTCAACAATGGAGCCATCCCCACCATACATCCGGGCAATCGTAGACCCAGGACGATCATAGTGTATCAGGCGAGCCAGGAGTCCCCCCGTCCTATCAGCCTGCATATAAATATTAGTGGCTTTGAAAAGGTGGGAGCGTGAGTTTTTATCGGACAGGTGAGCCATCCAAGCCGACTGAGCCGCCAACCAGCGTACCTTCGTCGCTGGGGCACCATCTAGCAAATATTGGGACTCTAGTTCCCTGGCATCTCCCTCAAGGACCCGTTCTCTCTCCCTTGAGGACATTTTATGAGCCGCTATGCGTCTAATATAGGTACCTCTCAAAAACGCCTTAAATGAATCCCAAACTATCGTACCCGGGGCTGACCCTACGTTTTCATTAAAATATCCCCCCCACTGAGTCTCCAGGTCACTACAGTCACCCAGTTGGGACAACCAAGAGGGGTGCAGCTTCCAGTAAGAGTGCCCCCTCTGACCCCCCACAGCAATGGTCATCAACATAGGGGAGTGATCAGAGACCCCTCGAGCCTCATAGTGGATGTCAATGATCCCAGGGACAAGGGCAGGGGACACCAAAATCAGGTCAATCCTGGAGAAGGAGCCATGAGCACTGGAAAAACAGGAGAACTGACGGGCCACAGGGTGACGGAGTCTCCACGGATCCACCCACTGCAAACTATCCAAGAAGTCAGCAAATTTGGTAGGGCCACCACCCACCAGCGCAACATTCGGGGAATGCCATCGGTCCAAGGATAAATCTAGGACATTATTGAAATCGCCCAAGCATATCACAGGGGTGGTAGGAGATGGAGCAACAAAAGAGGCAGCCTGCTGCAGTACGGCATATGAAAAAGGAGGGGGAACATACACCGCTAGAATATAATAGGGGTGAGAACTCAGTTTACATTCCATAAATACAAATCTTCCATACGGGTCAGTTTTGATCGATAACAATTCAAATTGCACTGATTTTTTAATCAGAATCGAGACACCCCTAGAGTAGGAGGAATGAGAGGCATGGTAAGCCCATCCCACCCGGGCCCGTCGTAATGATAATAACCTATTCCCCTCCAAGTGGGTCTCACTGAGGCATGCAACGTCCGGGTCATATTTTTTAATCATATTTAAAACCAAAGAGCGTTTGATTTTGTTATTCAGACCCCGGACATTCCATGCCAAAAATTTCAGGTTAATCATGACCCCATACAGACTCTATGTGTCTCCCGGATAGACATGTCCCTAAAATATAACTGAGAATCAACATTAGCAACACCAACATCACTTGACGTATGTAAGCACTGCGTAATAAGCCACAGCGTCTGAATCATTAAACATCCTTGTGTCAAAAAAAACTTAGGTAAGAAAAATAACAAACTAAAGAAAGAAAACCAAAACCAACAGCGAAGGGAGCCGCAACCGGCAGCCTCCCAATTATCCCTCCCCTCCCCGTACACCTCCCCGAACTTCGGCATACTTTTTTCCCCCAAACCAGCAACCTACACTTCCAAGTGCTAAGAGAGGCCTAGATTCCCAACTAAACCTCTAACCCTTCTCTAGTCAACACCACTTGGACGTAAAAGTCTTGAGCCACCAATGCAAAGGAGGGGGGCTCCCCGATCCATGATCGTTCCCTCCGGTAGATCAGGCCTCAGCTTCCGCATCTCAGGAGGTCAGTCCGGAGCTAGCTGCCGAGCACCCGGTGCAAATCTGTCCAGCCATTGTGCCGCTTCTCTGGGGGTATTAAAAAACTTGGTCTCCCCATCCGCCACAACTCTGAGCCTTGAAGGAAACAGCATGGAATAGGAGATGTTAAGGTCTCGCAGACGCCGTTTTATGGGCATAAACTGGGCTCGGTCCTTCTGGACGTCTGCGGCAAAATCCGGGAAGGCCGACACCGTAACTCCATTACGGACCAACGGGCCCTTCGTACGCCCTAGGCGGAGAACTGAGTCCCGGTCTTTGTAATGTAGGAATTTGGCGATGAAAGTGCGAGGAGGGGCACCAGGAGGTAGCGGCCGAGATGGTATTCTATGTGCACGCTCCACCGTAAATTGGGCAGTAAAGGACTCAGCCCCATACATCTCCTTAAGCCAAGATTCGAGAAAGTCCTCCGGCTGCGAGCCCTCTTCTCTTTCAGGCAGGCCTACAAAACGTACATTGTTCCTGCGCAGCCGTCCTTCCATATCTAAGAGCTTGGTCTGAAGGGAGGAAACCTGCTGGGTCACCGTAGATACGGATTGTTTCAGGGGGCCACACATATCTTCCAGGTTGGAGACCCGTGTCTCCGCCTCACCCACTCTCTCACGAATACGCTGAACATCTTGTCTGAGTAAGGAGAGGTCGCACTGCACCTTTTCCATCTTATCGGAGAGACGCTGTTCACTGCCAGCTATAGCCTCCAGCACCTGCTGAATAGACGGCGCCTCTGCCATCTCTGGGGTACCGGCCGCGGACACAGAGGGGGGGTCCGAGTGGGTTGGAGAGGCTCCCTGGGAAGGAGCCAATGACACCCTGGGATTGGATTGCCTGGCATATCTTTCCAGTTTGGCCGCGGCCGCACTCTGGCCGCCCTTAACCATATCGTGCAGGAGCAGTCACACCTACCCCAGGGCAGGGTTTTTAGGATAGAGTGTAGGTAGATGGCGGCAGCAGCAAGGACGTACACAATCAGTGGTGGGAAGCACCCGTGCCTGGTCCTTCTGTCCGAATATCAATGGGTAGAAAATGCAGACTTGTGTAGCAGCAGCAGCAATAATATGGACAGAAGTATTGTAGAGGGAGTAGTCCCAGGAGGCAGGGGTAGGATATTGGTGTGTAACACACTGTTGAATATTAGTGCAGTACAGCAGCGTAGCCAGATCCTATCTATATGCAGCCTCTCTGTGGTAGAATGGGAGAGCTGCGCAGCGTGAACACCTGACGGTGCCTCCAACACTATGCTGAGGTAATATAGATGATATAGATAGTGTGAGGCTGATATTGGGTGAGATCAGCAGACAATAGGGTCTCAGAGTTCATAAAACAGAGTGCAAGTCCCTGGAGAGTCTCATCAGGCAGCCCCTGATATGTGTAGGCATGGGCAGCAGCCTCTGTGATCCCCTCCTAAAATGGCCGCATTGTCTCTTCCCCTTCCCCAGGAGTACCTGCCAAACGTCCTAACTTCAGGGTCCCTGGTCCCAGCTCACGAGGCAGAGGAGAGGAGAGGCTGTCTCTCCCCCACAGTCTTTCGGCTGCGTCTGGCGTCAGCAGCAGCCCGCCGCACGAGCTCCGGGCGTCCCGCGGCCGAGGCCGCCAAAATCGAGGCCGGGGATCCGGAGGAGTTGTAGACCGCAGGGCCGGGCGGCGGTGATTGGCGCCTCTACGGGACCCGGAGACCACGGACAGACACACTCGTCGGTGCCCAGCAGCACAGGGTGAGTACTTCAGCCGGGCAGAGCACCAGGGGGAGTCAGGATATATTCAGGAGTTTAGGTAGCCGGGGAGCTCCCGAGACTTGCTGCCTTCTCCTCAGCCGCCGTGGCCACGCCTATAAATGTTGGTTCTTAAGTGTATGAGTTACAACTACCCCTCAAACCCGCCCCCCCCCCCAACCCCATGGGGCAAAGAGGATTGCTGGTTTTGCATTGGCCCAGCACACAAAATGGCTGCCTCCACCATAGGAGACAGTTGCTCATACCTGTTTTCTAAAACATTTAACTGTACATTCAGCTCTATATAACAATGCAGTATACTTGCTATGTGGCTGTTAGTTCATCATGTATTTAGAGCAGAGGTTCTCAAACTCGGTCCTCAGGACCCCACACAGTGCATGTTTTGCAGGTAACCCAGCAGGTGCACAGGTGTATTAATTACTCACTAACACATTTTAAAAGGCCCACAGGTGCAGCTAATTATTTCACTTGCGATTCTGTGAGGAGACCTGCAAAACGTGCACTGTGTGGGGTCCTGAGGACTGAGTTTGAGAACCTATGATTTAGAGCACAGGTTCTCAAACTCGGTCCTCAGGACCCCACACAGTGCATATTTTGCAGGTCTCCTCACAGAATCGCAAGTGAAATAATGAGCTGCACCTGTGGGCCTTTTAAAATATGAAAGTGAGCAATTAATACACCTGTGCACCTGCTGGGTTACCTGCAAAACATGCACTGTGTGGGGTCCTGAGGACCGAGTTTGAGAACCTATGATTTAGAGCATAGTGTTGGACAATTAAAATAAAATTTGAATAGACCTGTTATATGCAAGAACCAAAAGTATACAGTGGGCCATGTAAGAGCTTATGTAGTTCCACTTTTTTGCTTTAGTTTATTTTTAATAGGATATTTGTCTTTTGTTTTCTTTAAAGTTTTATCGCTTTTTGAGGGAGTTATACACTTACAACATTGGCGCAAGTTAAAAAAGCAGATTCCAGTATTTGTTAGGTTATTGGCATGGAACATCAGCCCTGAAAGAAGTAATTACCCTTTACTGATCTTACGGATAGTGCACACTTGGCTTCTGGGATGTTTTCTTATAGCTGAAAAAAGGACTGAGGGGAGTATACTGGGGCCCTGTGCTGCCTACAGTTATTGTCCCTGCAGCAGCTAAACAAATTAGTTTGACTTTCAATAAAACAGAGGTCATCTCAGACTGATCTGCTCATTCCTCTTTTTCTGGAAAACTGAACTGCCAATGTTCTAGGACCACCGTACTGTTATACCCTGTAGCATTGAGGAGTTTAACACTTGTCTCATGGTTGAAACAATATATTGCTTAAATAAATAAGCCTACATTTAATATACCTGTAAGTATCAAGTATGGCAGTCTATTCTGTCCCCAATGCCAACATATACCTGTAACTATGGGAAGTGCTGGGCCCATATGATAAATATGTGTATGTGGTGGTACATTCCTCAGAGCTGGAAGAGTACAAACCTCTACATGAGAAAACATGAAGTCATTGTACTGTATTACTCAGACCTAGGTAAAAGCACCATTATGCTTCAGACAGGAACCAGACCATCATTTGGTTTGGTTATTTCTATAAGCAGGCGCTGCCAATATATTAAGATTGCCCACAGCCAAGTATCTCGAAATTGTATTTTATGTTTTATCTGGACTAGCCACCAGTTTTATAAGTTTGCAACAGGTTTCCCTATTTAAGTATCTATGCTATGCTCTGCATGGCTTGTTAGATCTTGAGTTTCTTACCTGGCCTTTACTGATCATCCCTGTCTGCCTGCGCCTAATGCTGAAACTAGGCCAATGGATCGGCTGGCCCTACCTGGCTTAATGCTGGGATGGTGATGTCACTACCAACGCGAGCGGAGGCTTTGCTTGGAGATTAGATGATTGGAGCGGAGCGGAGGCTTTGCCTGGAGATGAGATGATTGGAGTGGAGCGGAGGCTTTGCTTGGAGATGAGATGATCTCCAAGCGCCGTCTCTTCTCAGTAAAGGGTCCTGTGTCGCACTGACCCGGCTTACTCGTTCAGACCGCACTGCGAGCCGGGTTGAAATACCAGGTTGCTTGACCCAGATTATTTCAACTGGCCCATTTCAGATTGCACTGGAACCCAGGTTGCTGCGCACTCACGTTACTTGCAATAACCCAGGTTATTGCTGATGGTCTGAAAGAGGTATTACAAACTTATGAACCTGTACTGCCCATTCTGAACTCTGTTCTCTCCTAAATGTTGCTAGTTCCTTTGCTCCTGCTTGCTGGACCTGCCTCACTTAGGTAAAAACGGTCATTGATGTATACCCCCGCGGGTCGCAGTGTCTCGGGGGATGGGGGAGCCTTGGATCACCCGCTGCTCTGCAAAGTAGCGAGTGATTTCTGAATACATGCTGTGTGCACGTGCACGGCATGTATTCAGTGCTGTGAGGTGAACCGGGCGGCTGCCCAGCTGCTCGGGGAGCGCTGGCTATGACCCGAAAATGAAGAAAAATGGGTCGCGCCGTGAGGCCAAGCCCACTCAGCAGAAGCTGAACAGTGAAAAAGTTGGGAGATATGCTGCTGCTTTTACAAGAAGTAATATTCACCAATAGCTATTTCTCTTAAGTTATGTAGTTACTTTATTGCCTTTTTTGAAGACCAAGTTTTTGTATCCTTTTCCTACCGTATATTGCATTTGTCACTTGCATTCATGAAATTAAGTATACATTAAAATTCACTAGCAAAGCATGTATTGCTACACCATCAGGGGGGCTCTAAATCCCACATTTTTGTAGAAGGATCTTTGGAACACTGCAATAGTGATTGACATTTTTTCCTGCAAATGCTTCTAATACACAATTTTACACTGCAAAACTATTTGCACTTCATACATAGGGCCTGATCCATACTTGAAAGTAGTGATGTGCACCGGACATTTTTCGGGTTTTGGTTTTGGATTCGGTTCCGCGGCCGTGTTTTGGATTCGGACGCGTTTTGGCAAAACCTCCCTGAAAATGTTTTGTCGGATTCGGGTGTGTTTTGGATTCGGGTGTTTTTTTTACAAAAAACCCTCAACAACAGCTTAAATCATAGAATGTGGGGTTAATTTTGATCCCATAGTATTATTAACCTCAATAACCATAATTTACACTCATTTTCAGTCTATCCTGAACACCTCACACCTCACAATATTATTTTTAGTCCTAAAATTTGCACCGAGGTCGCTGGATGGCTAAGCTAAGCGACACAAGTGGCCGACACAAACACCTGGCCCATCTAGGAGTGGCACTGCAGTGTCAGGCAGGATGGCACTTCAAAAAAATTGTCCCCAAACAGCACATGATGCAAAGAAAAAAAGAGGCGCACCAAGGTCGCTGTGTGACTAAACTAAGCGACACAAGTGGCCGACACAAACACCTGGCCCATCTAGGAGTGGCACTGCAGTGTCAGGCAGGATGGCACTTCAAAAAAATTGTCCCCAAACAGCACATGATGCAAAGAAAAAAAAGAGGCGCACCAAGGTCGCTGTGTGACTAAGCTAAGTGACACAAGTGGCCGACACAAACACCTGGCCCATCTAGGAGTGGCACTGCAGTGTCAGGCAGGATGGCACTTCAAAAAAATTGTCCCCAAACAGCACATGATGCAAAGAAAAATGAAAGAAAAAAGAGGTGCAAGATGGAATTGTCCTTGGGCCCTCCCACCCACCCTTATGTTGTATAAACAGGACATGCACACTTTAACGAACCCATCATTTCAGCGACA
Organism: Pseudophryne corroboree; assembly: GCF_028390025.1. NCBI lineage: Eukaryota > Metazoa > Chordata > Amphibia > Anura > Myobatrachidae > Pseudophryne > Pseudophryne corroboree. Next base: position 383,850,619 of record NC_086452.1, read on the forward strand.
GGGTCTGCCACACGACTGTGACTTTAATGACTGGTTGGTTTGGGCCCCCACCAAAAAAATAAGCAATCAATCTCTCCTTGCACAAACTGGCTCTACAGAGGCAAGATGTCCACCTCATCATCATCCTCCGATTCCTCACCCCTTTCACTGTGTACATCCCCCTCCTCACAGATTATTAATTCGTCCCCACTGGAATCCACCATCTCAGGTCCCTGTGTACTTTCTGGAGGCAATTGCTGCTGGTGAATGTCTTCACGGAGGATTGATTATAATTCATTTTGATGAACATCATCTTCTCCACATTTTCTGGAAGTAACCTCGTACGCCGATTGCTGACAAGGTGAGCGGCTGCACTAAACACTCTTTCGGAGTACACACTGGAGGGAGGGCAACTTAGGTAGAATAAAGCCAGTTTGTGCAAGGGCCTCCAAATTGCCTCTTTTTCCTGCCAGTATACGTACGGACTGTCCGACGTGCCTACTTGGATGCGGTCACTCATATAATCCTCCACCATTCTTTCAATGGTGAGAGAATCATATGCAGTGACAGTAGACGACATGTCAGTAATCGTTGGCAGGTCCTTCAGTCCGGACCAGATGTCAGCACTCGCTCCAGACTGCCCGGCATCACCGCCAGCGGGTGGGCTCGGAATTATTAGCCTTTTCCTCGCACCCCCAGTTGCGGGAGAATGTGAAGGAGGAGATGTTGACGGGTCACGTTCCGCTTGACTTGACAATTTTACTCACCAGTAGGTCTTTGAACCTCTGCAGACTTGTGTCTGCCGGAAAGAGAGATCCAACGTAGGTTTTAAATCTAGGATCGAGCACGGTGGCCAAAATGTAGTGCTCTGATTTCAACAGATTGACCACCCGTGAATCCTGGTTAAGCGAATGAAGGGCTCCATCCACAAGTCCCACATGCCTAGCGGAATCGCTCTGTTTTAGCTCCTGCTTCAATGTCTCCAGCTTCTTCTGCAAAAGCCTGATGAGGGGAATGACCTGACTCAGGCTGGCAGTGTCTGAACTGACTTCACGTGTGGCAAGTTCAAAGGGTTGCAGAACCTTGCACAACATTGAAATCATTCTCCACTGCGCTTGAGTCAGGTGCATTCCCCCCTCCTTTGCCTATATCGTGGGCAGATGTATAGGCTTGAATGGCCTTTTGCTGCTCCTCCATCCTCTGAAGCATATAGAGGGTTGAATTCCACCTCGTTACCACCTCTTGCTTCAGATGATGGCAGGGCAGGTTCAGGAATGTTTGGTGGTGCTCCAGTCTTCGGCACGCGGTGGCTGAATGCCGAAAGTGGCCCGCAATTCTTCGGGCCACCGATAGCATCTCTTGCACGCCCCTGTAATTTTTTAAATAATTCTGCACCACCAAATTCAATGTATGTGCAAAACATGGGACGTGCTGGAATTTGCCCAGATGTAATGCACGCACAATATTGCTGGCGTTGTCCGATGTCACAAATCCCCAGGAGAGTCCAATTGGGGTAAGCCATTCTGCGATGATGTTCCTGAGTTTCCGTAAGAGGTTGTCAGCTGTGTGCCTCTTCTGGAAAGCGGTGATACAAAGCGTAGCCTGCCTAGGAACGAGTTGGCGTTTGCGAGATGCTGCTACTGGTGCCACCGCTGCTGTTCTTGCTGCGGGAGGCAATACATCTACCCAGTGGGCTGTCACAGTCATATAGTCCTGAGTCTGCCCTGCTCCACTTGTCCACATGTCCGTGGTTAAGTGGACATTGGGTACAACTGCATTTTTTAGGACACTGGTGACTCTTTTTCTGAGGTCTGTGTACATTTTCGGTATCGCCTGCCTAGAGAAATGGAACCTAGATGGTATTTGGTACCGGGGACACAGTACCTCAATCAAGTCTCTAGTTGCCTCTGAATTAACGGTGGATACCGGAACCATGTTTCTCACCGCCCAGGCTGCCAAGGCCTGAGTTATCCGCTTTGCAGCAGGATGACTGCTGTGATATTTCATCTTCCTCGCAAAGGACTGTACTCCTCCTATATTATACAGCTGCTCCCCAGTCCTCCCCACAATTAAGCAATAAAGTACAATCAAGTTCAACAATAAACGGAGAGGGTGCCAGCCACGTCCTCTCCCTAACATTTCCAATGCACGAGTGAAAATAGCGGCGACGCGCGGCTGCTTACATAGAATCCGAATCTCGCGAGAATCCGACAGCGGGATGATGACGTTCGGGCGCGCTCGGGTTAACCGAGCCATACGGGAGAATCCGAGTATGCCTCGGACCCGTGTAAAATGGGTGAAGTTCGGGGAGGTTCGGCTTCCGAGGAACCGAACCTGCTCATCACTACTTGTAAGGGAATAAATGTATAAGGAACTGAGCAAAAACCATGTGCACTGCAGGTGGGGCAGATGTAACATGTGCAGAGAGAGTAAGATTTGGGTGGCGTATGTTCCAAATGAAACCTAAATTGCAGTGTAAAAATAAAGCAGCCAGTATTTACCCTGCACAGAAACAATATAACCCACCCAAATCTAAATCTCTCTACACATGTTACATCTACCCCAACTGCAGTGCAACATGGTTTTGCAAAGTTGCTTGATAATTTGCTTTACTTACAAACATGAACAGGGCCATACACACTAGACAACTTTTTTAAAAGGATTGAATGATATATACGATTTTGAACGATTTATATCGTTCAAGTCATCTACTGTGCATGGTCCCCCCGACGGCCGATGCGCGCACCCGTGCTCGTTAAGAGCAGGTTGAGGGTCGGCCGTGCATGCAGCTCAATATAAGCAATGTCACTTGTGACATCGCTCATCACGGCATGTGTGTACGGTGCCACGATGAGCGATGTTCACAATGTGACACTGCTCCTCCTACCTGACAGAAAATATTTTACACATATATAATATTATACATTGCCCCCTAGCGGCCAGAATTTTTTAGGGGCACAATTGGATCCCAAGGGGATTGGTGGCAGTTCAGGAAGAAGGGCCGCACGCGGAGGGGCCAGGGGAAGAAGGGGAAGAAGAAAGAAGTGACAATTGAAAATATTTTCAATTTGTCTAGACATATTTTGACGCCAGCTGAAACCTCAGTCTTATCCCTGGGACTTTCCTTTGTACCTACCTTTAAACGTGAGGAATTCGATACACAGGTGGATATGTATAAGATGGGACGCAAGCTACGGTTGCGTGAATTCTTTAAAGACTCTCGCGACACAGTCGTTGATAGTAACACATTCACAATGAAAGGATCTAGTGATTTTGATCCCCCATCGGCCAATCCGAGTATTAAGACTTTTTTAAGGATGGTTGATGAGGATCTCAAAGTGTCCCCTGGAAATTCTGGTTGCTACTCAAACATTAATTATGAACAAAGAGAGGCGATTAGATCACTACAAAATAATCAAGAGATTGTAATTCGTATGGCAGACAAAGGGGGAGGAGTTGTATTGCTGGATTACCAATATTATGACGAGGACATTAGATCTCAATTAAGTGATACTGCTACGTACACGCGAAAGTCGTATAATCCAATGTATGAGATTAAGACACAAGTAGATCAGCTGCTGGACCAGGGCCTGTCGGGAGGCTTGTTGGATGAACGTTTGGTGAAAATTTTGACTGTTGATCATCCGGTCTGTCCAATACTATACTGTATACCTAAGATCCACAAGTCCCTTGACAGACCCCCAGGTCGTCCAATTGTGTCAGCTGAGAAATCGGTTTTACAACCTCTAGCCAAATACATTGATTTTTTGCTACAGCCGGTAGTAGCGAATAGCAGAAGCTATATACATGATACTGCAGATTTTTTGAGAAAACTCACCTCTATTGATACATTACCAACAGATTATCTATTTGCCACTATGGATGTATCATCTTTATATACAGTAATACCCCATGATTTGGGTATTTCGGCAGTACGATTGGCATTGTCTAATTTTGACTTTGTAGGGCCCCCTATTGACTTTGTATGTGAATTGATTGAAATCATCTTGACTCAGAATCATTTTCGCTACTCTGACGCCTATTATGTGCAGAATGCTAGGACCGCGATGGGATCTAATTTGGCGCCTGTTTACGCCAATATTTTTATGACGCAATATGAAAATGAGAATATCTACCCTAGATATGGTCCCAGCATTCTGCACTATTATAGGTTTATCGATGATGTATTCATTATTTGGGGTAATACCCGTGATAGTTTCATGCAGATGGTAGCGGAATTAAATGGGCTGGACAGCCCGATCCGCTTCACACACAATATCCAGACGGACCAGATAGAATTTTTAGATGTATGTGTATTTAAAAAGGAGGGTTTATTGGGAACCACCCTGTATCGAAAGAAGACAGACAGGAATACGTTTTTATATTCCACTAGTCACCACCCCAGGGCACTAAAAAATGGACTACCGATTTCACAGTTTCTCCGCGTAATGCGAAATAACTCAGAAGAAATGCTAAGAGAACAACAACTTGTTGAAATGGCGTCCAGATTTGATGAGAGAGGCTATGGTACATCTCTGGTAAAGAAGGCTCTAAAAAGGGCTAGATACATCTTTTCCCATGAGGACAGTAAACCTAAAACACGGAACAATGAGAGAATGGTCATCACCACACAGTATGATGTGAAAGCTCCATCGTTTGCAAAATCGGTGAGAAAGCATTGGCCAATTATAGCCACAGACACTACGTTTAAGAACATAAAAAAGAAGCCACTAATATCATTTGCGCGTGGCCCGAATCTGAAGCAGATTTTGATGCAACCTATGAAGAATTTTGATAAATCTAAGACCAATTGGCTTAGGTCCAGTAGGCTTGGTTGCTTTCGTTGTCTAGGATGCACAACTTGTAATAGTATGCTCACCGGCAAAGTGTTTTCTCATCCTCATACTGGTCAGAAGATTGCCATTAAACATCATGTCACGTGCACCTCAGACCATGTGATTTACATTTTGATGTGTCCTTGCGGACTCTATTACGTTGGAAAGACCATCACCACGTTTAGGGAAAGAATGGCGAATCACAGACTCTCGATTCGACAGGCATTCATTAACAAACAAAGTGATAAGCCGGTGGCTCGGCATTTTTTGACCAATGGTCACCAACTGGCAACACTCAAATGTATGATCATAGATCATGTCCCTAAATTGGCGAGGGGTGGTGACCGTGGTAGGAAACTACTTCAAAGTGAATCTAGATGGATATTTAAACTTGGCACCAAGATACCTAGGGGCCTAAATGAGAACATCAACATGAAGTGTTTTTTATAAACACAAACTGGATATATAATGATCAACCGATATCCGGCATATGTTACTTCATTCATCTGTCTGAGTCTGTCTTGATATATGGTGGTTAGTAATATAGCTCTTCAGTATGTCAGTTTCTTTGTTTTTAAAAAAAAGTTTTTTCTAGCATGGCCTTAATAGGTTATTGTATTGGTAATTATGGTAATTATGTGAACCAGAATATAATTGTTTGTCAATATTGTGGTGGGTGATCGGTGATGAACAATGACTAGTGGGACCCTCTTTGCATGGATATTGCCCCGTTCATTAATATTTCAGTGCATCTATGATTAATATTTTAATGCATCTATGATCTGTATAGTAAGACCCTAATGACCTTATGGCTGTCGTGAACCATATCTGCGCTGCATGTGATTTTCCCACATGACCCTATCAGTATGCTTTATCACAGGTGATATTCTGTTGGAGAACAAATATGCATACTTATTTCCAATATAATCCAGGAAACCAAGTTGTTGACGTGCAATGCGGGGCAGTGATGCACAGGTTTAAACCTGATGCTCACGGCGCCCCGTTGTCATGGAGACAACTGAGTCTTGGTTCCTGTCTCGAGTGCGCCCAGCGCACGTCACCGGAAGTGACGTAGCGTGAATTGAGGCGCACGAGCAGGAAGTGACCAATCTAGTGAACCGCAAATGGGTCATGTGGACGGAAGGTGATAGCTGTACAGCAGCGCATGCGCAGAGTGGTGACACGCACGCCGGGTGATGTGGGGTGGATGGCCGATGCACCTGTAAGTAATTTATAATAAGTAAATGTATATAAGATGGATGGCGAGGCTTTGCATGCACAGATGGCTCTACACTAAACACGGTGACAGTGACATGATGTGATGGTCTTGAACGGTCATTTAGTGACCGAGGTCGACGGACAGCTAAGTCATCTAATCTTGTGTTTTGTTCTTTGAGATTCATTAATATGGAAAGATTAATTAGGCATCGGCGATGCCATACTTTTCGGAACTGTTTTTCTGACTTTTAAGCCTGAGCCACCGTGAAACATTGTTTATTCACCGTTATGCCCAAATGTGGGTGATAATAAAAATTTAAAGTACATGATTGAGTGAGTGCCCTTTTCTCAAATATTTCTATATATATATGTATATATATATATATATATATATATGTGAAAGAGTGGTAGAACCCGGCACCACTGTTCACACACACATATATATATATATATATATATATATATATATATATATATATATATATATATTTATGAACCTATTATAATGATTTTTCTATTAAGTTGGTGGCACAGTGGAAATTGGTGGGGCAGTGGGTGAAAAAGACTGAATTGGTTCCCCCTTGTACAGCCCTGCCCACACATCGAGAAATGCCTCCCTAATATTAAAATATTTAAAAAAGGTGCCAATTCCACAGATATCTTTCATCTTTGAAATTGTTTAAAATATTGCTTAGTGTGTACACTCAATTTCATTTGTCAGGGCTCTGGGAAGTTCAAGGGAAATTGCTCATCATCCACATTGTTCATCTTTCACATTGGTCATGTCTTCTAGTGTGTAGGGCCCTTTAGAACCGAAATCTCTGTATCACATAAATATTACATATTTACACTGTACTGCTTCCCTGAAATGGTAGTGCACTATACAACCCCAAATCATGTAAACATTTATCATTCATTCTATAATCATGAACAATACAAATAAAGATACTGGAAACCTTAAAGAAGAAAAAGGAACAATGTTTTGACTGAATAACTTGGCAGGAAATATGACAACGTAACACTGGTTACATTTGAGTAGAACAGACATTTCCCCCAGGCTCTGTGTTTGGACTACATCCCATTCATAAGAAGAGATGACAGCTCAAATCATTATTTATGATTAACCCTTCAAGACATAGGTCAAGGCAGTATAGTCTATGCCTCATCCCATCATATAATCACCACCCTACAGGACAGCACGCCAAGAGGAACCATGATGCAAAGTGAGTATCGACCTTGAAAAGAATGTGGAAATAAATAACAAGAGTCATTTACATCCTTTTAAGCAACAATGTTTCTCCTAGGTATAGTTACTTATTTGTATATATATATATATATATATATATATATATATATATATATATATATATATATATATATATATATATATATAAATCCTGGAACCACAGTAAGTAACTGAAATATTAATGATAAATTGAGTTTGTTAATTGGAATTGCTAATTTTGTTGGTCTCCAGTTAGTAAATTTTAAACTTTGGTAAATAAATTATATTGGGAGCTAAGTGACTGCTGTGCCTAAGCACAGTGGAAGTTTTTTCAGTGCCCCCATAATGATGGTTTACATCATGACTGTCGAACTACTGTATCAATCTATTGCAGGCATTCCCAACCACGGTCCTCAAGGCACACCAACAGTGCAGGTTTTAGTGATATCCAGGCTGCAGCAAAGATGGTTAAATCACAATAACTGAGCTACTAATTAAGTCACCTGTGCTGAAGCCTGAATATCACTAAAACCTGCACTGTTAGTGTGCCTTGAGGACCGTGGTTGGGAATGCCTGATCTATTTGTTTAAATGCTAACAATGAGAATGAAGATTATTAACTCAGCAGGAACTAGTGACATCACACTGTATCACTGATTAGCTTAGCATAATTTTGGGCCCACCAACTGCAACCAGGTGACCTCATCTGGTGGGTTCCTACCACTAAGGTTCAAGTCCAGGGCATGGGACCTACCAGGTCAGTACAGGCCAAGTCATCACACTAGTTAGAGGGGAAAATGTTAATAAGTGTTACATAAGTAAGAAGCAGAAGCTGTATGTTAAGAGTGTTACATAGGTGAAAAGCCATAATTAGAATGTCAACCAGGGTTACATAGGAAGAAAATAATTAGGTTCTAAAAATAGTGTGCTAGATTAAGGGGTATATGCAATTAGCGGCGAATCGCGGCAATTTTTCGGCCGTTTTTTAATTCGACACAATTCGACTGTCTAATTTCGGCAAGTGGGTGCCGAAATTGACCATATTCAATAAAAAATGGATTCGACAGTCCCGCTGACGAAAAACGGCCGATTTGACGGATTTTGTTCCGATTTTTAAAAAACGGGAAAAAACTCGGAAAAAAAATGGCGTGGGGTCCCCCCTCCAAAGCATAACCAGCCTCGGGCTCTTCGAGCCGGTCCTGGTTCTAAAAATCCGGGGGGAAAAATGTCATGGGATCCCCCGTATTTTTAAAACCAGCACCGGGCTCCACTAGCTGGACAGATAATGCCACAGCCGGGGGTCACTTTTATACAGCGCCCTGCGGCCGTGGCATTAAATATCCAACTAGTCACCCCTGGCCGGGGTACCCTGGGGGAGTGAGGACCCCTTCAATCAAGGGGTCCCCCCCAGCCACCCAAGGGTCAGGGGTGAAGCCCGAGGCTGTCCCCCCCATCCATGGGCTGCGGATGGGGGGCTGATAGCCTTTGGAAAAATGAAAGAATATTGTTTTTTCCAGTAGTACTACAAGTCCCAGCAAGCCTCCCCCGCAAGCTGGTACTTGGAGAACCACAAGTACCAGCATGCGGGAGAAAAACGGGCCCGCTGGTACCTGTAGTTCTACTGGAAAAAAAATACCTAAATAAAAACAGGATACGCACACCTTGAAAGTACAACTTTATTTCACACCTGCCGACACACACATACTTACCTATGTTGACACGACGTTCGGTCTACTTGTCCAAGTAGAATCCGGGGTACCTGTGAATAAAATTATACTCACCTCAATCCAGTGTCCAGGTTATAATCCACGTACTTGGCAAAAAAAAAAAAACGAACACCCGGACCAAACGGACTGAAAGGGGTCCCATGTTTACACATGGGACCCCTTTCCACGAATGCCGGGACCCCACGTGACTGCTGTCACAGAAGGTCCCTTCAGCCAATCAGGAAGCGCTACTTCGTGGCACTCTCGTGATTGGCTGTATGCGCGTCTGCTGTCAGACAGCGCATCGCAAAGCCTCTCCATTATATTCAATGGTGGGAACTTTGCGTCAGCGGTGAGGTCACCCGCGGTCAGCGGCTGACCGCGGGTAACCCCACCGCTACCCGCAAAGTTCCCACCATTGAAACTAATGGAGGGAGCTGTGTGATGCGCTGTCTGACAGCAGACGCGCATACAGCCAATCAGGTGAGTGCCACGAAGTAGCGCTTCCTGATTGGCTGAAGGGACCTTCTGTGACCACACCTTCTGTGATAGCAGTATTTAGAGTGTGCACCTGCATATTTTCTTCCTTTTGTGTGTAATTACAAGTCTCAGCATTGTAGCACTTCTCATTACGTTTAGGGTATACAGACCAAGGCCACGCTACCCCAACACACTCATAATAAACACTATCCTTTGTTATATTATTAAATGGAGGTCTAATATAATGTGGGGGTAGGACGACAGTGGGGGATTGGGTCTGGCTTGCCATGGATTAATTTCTGTGTTTCAATGATAGGATCGCTCCAAGAAAAGTGACCAATGAGCAGGGCCGTAACTAGGTGTGTAACGCGTTTCAGACATAAATAGTTCTTCATCAGAAGCGCTTCTGATGAAGGACTACTTATGTCTGAAACACGATAAGCGTATTATCCACTTGCTGTCTACTACAGACATCTTTGGCTGTATGATGGTGTGTTGCTGAGCTGGATTACAGTATTCCGGAGCGGAGATCTATTCACTACTCCATCTGGATGACCAGAACTCCAAAGACCAGTTGCTGCTTTTGCCTATATGGAGACATGCTTTATGCGCTTTATACTTCAAACTTATTGTAAGTGCAATGTGTGAATTAAACTTGTGGTTTTAAAAGGTTAATCTGCACTACTGTTTGTGCTATTCTTTGTGGCCCCTCTTATGAATTGTTATTGCCTGCTGGCAAACTAAGGGGGACACAGCCTATTTTCAGGTACAACTTTATATGAATCCTCAAATCTATTGGAATGAGGAAATAAAAACTCTGTCCAGATTTGCTGCAGTAATACATCTGAACGTTGATTATTGTTCTGGTTTTTTTTTTGTTTTTTTTTTAACACTTTAATTGGTGCTGTACATGTAAACACAATCACAATCCAAACTAGTCCATTCTATGTATCTGGAACACTCCCAAGATGGAAATGAGCCAGAGCTAAAGATGCCAGTCTAAAAAAATAAATGTGGAAAACAAGTTAAACAATAATCTGTTGGGGCCTCTTGGTCACTTACACAAGCTTGGCTTTCCAGGAGAGGAGTATCTATGCCTTTTCCTGGTAGGAGAGAGCAGCACAGTCTGCAGACTGCCCAATTCTTGTTACATACAAGGAAGAAGAGGGAGAAATAGATAATGGGGAGGCAGTCAATTTATCAGCTGTCGGGATCCCGGCCGCCGGCTGGAATCCCCACTTGGGTTGTGGTCCACACCACCACTCGAGGGGGGAAGCATGGCGAGCGCACACACTGCGCTCGCCAACGGTATTCCAGCTGTCAGGAACCCGGCGCCGGTGTCCTGACAGCTGGGATATCACACTGAGCCCCTCTATGTAGGTGTATTGGGAGAATGTTATGTGAAAGCTGCCTGCCCAGGAATGCTATTGTAAATCGATTTTGCTGCGGAAATGACTGGTGCCCCAAACCAGTATCTTGCCTAGGGCCCAGTTGTGTCTTCATCTGACTATGGTTACAGCGCATCAATGCTTTTTGCATCTCTTATTAAAAAAACAAAAGTCTCTAATTCCCATATGCTAAAAACAAGATAAAAACACTAAAGACTGAAATAACACTTCACATACAATTACATTTTGTGAAACATAACAAACCTTATATCAATCTCACAGTCAGTACTAAGGGGAAAAGAACTAATGTAAAACCTAAATTGGCTTCCGTACTCCCAATTAAACAGAGATGTAGAGATTCTCAGGGTACAGTACACATTGTAAAATCAGGATTAAAAATGCTTTGCTTCTCAATAAAGCTCTTTGTGATCAGAGAATTAGAGCCTCTCTGCGCACAACCTAGATCGTTGTGGGATTCTCATTTTTCTTCCACACAGCTAAGATTTAACCTGAGAAACTTCCGTTCAACTGGGTTTTGTTTTTAAAGCAAAAGCCAGTTATAGGTTAGCTAGATTTGGTATATCTGTTTTATGTATTTCGGAGTCCTTTATAAATACACATGGTACTGTAACTATGCACTGTAAATCCCTATATCGCTTCCAGTGAAAAGAGAAGTAGTGGCCGACAGAAGATTAAACTATTCATAGAAAATAACGATAAACTACTGTACATGTCATCAGAAAGTACTTTACAGGGAAACATGAAATTATTTCCTGCTGCTGAGTAAAATTTAGGCTAAATAAATCACGTCTTTGAGATCTTCATAAACCATTAAAAGGGAAAAATGGTATTGCAGAATAAATTAGGTTTCCCCATCTATTAGAACCTTAGCCCACATCCGCAGTTCTCAGGATACATATAAACCAATAAACCCTACATTCCCAATTCTCATTGTCTGAACAATTCTGAACCAGCTGTGGTCTTGCAAGTTGTATAGGTGACATCAACAACTGCCCCTGTTTGACTGATCCATGGTCTCTCACTGCAGTAATCTCCACACAGCAAGTTCCCATGGACACTGTCCCACCAGCTGTCTCTTCTACAAAGCAATGTGGGAGGTGATATAGTACATCCCATTAAGAATACCCAACTCTGCTCCCTTCTCCATCTGTATGTCCTCCCAAAGCTCTTATAAAATGTGAGCAGGGAGATCGTTCTCTCTGTGTTCTGGAATCTTCTGATTATAATTATGTATACTTGTAAAATTGTTGTCTTCTCTGCAACTGTCCTATCTGATCATTCATGTACTATGTCATTTTGTTGTATGCTTCATCCACTATGTATGGCGATATGGAACTCTTGTGGCACCATATAAAGATATTAATAATTAAGAGTATTCAGTGGACAAATATATTTGATGACTATGGGGTCTATTCATCATCACTTAATTTCTACAAAAGTAGGTGAAAACTAAAATTTTCACTTACTTTTATAAAAATTAAATTTTGGGGCCATTCATTATTAACGCTCCTTCTTACCTTTCATTACCGATAGGGTCTGGCATCCCCAATAGTACACTAGTATGGGGACCTCATTCATCAAGCTCCCGCACCCCCACTGCTTACTAATTGGAAGGAGTCCCGGCTTGGGAAAAGGGATCCTTCTGGATCCCTCCACCTCACTCCAGCTTTTACGCTGGACGCCGAGGGCTTTGTGTACCTGTGTGCACCCTAGTTCACGCAGGCGCACTAGTGCTAACACTGACAAATTTTTCCACTGCTGCGAAACGAGCTGAGAGAATATTTGTAGAGGCAGCTGAATTTCGGATCAGTTGTCATTGCTCCAGCACTCGCGGCAAGTCAGAATGTTAAGTATCGGGGCCCGTTAATTAACATGATGAATATGCCCCTATAATAGCTGCCATGGTTATAGTGACTAGACTTTTTATACCATACTGATTGGAGAGCAGGAGAACGTAAACTCTATACTTTATTATTTAAACCATAGAGTTCTGGTTATGACCAAATAAATTACTATTATGAACTTAATTTATCCTCCTTGAATGCATCCAGTTTATTGACCTTTCACCAGTCATGTAAAACAAAGCTTTAAATGACTACTTTATCCAACTACTGTAATTTTAAGATTCAGTTTATTTACACATGATACATATCTGGAGAATGTAATCTAGCCTGGCCTAAGCCAAAGCTGACGCAGTAAATCTATCAAAGATCTTTTAAATGTTCCATTGACCTCATACTTAACCTAAGGAACAACAGCCAACTATTAATGTACCTTAATATGCTAGGCCTTCTAAAACTCAGATTATAGAAATACAGTGATAGTTGTGAAAAGTAAAAAAAAATTCAGATACAGGTAATTTGTCACCGTAGAAACATCCAGATGTCAGCACAAGTCATATTTACATATATGCAACATGCTACCAAATCTAGTGTTCATTCTAGCACCCTGCACCTATCACAACCCGTGCAGTTACTTTTTCCTGTCTGGGTTGTCGCTCTCTGCTCTGTAGCACACTCTGGTCTGTATCTCAGATACAGACCAGAGTGTGCTAGAAGCACCAGAACAGCAAGCGATGCCCCAGGCAGGAAAGAGGAACTGCACGGGATGTGTCTGGTCTGTATCTAAGATACAGTCTAGAGTGTGATAGAAGCACCAGGGTGGAGAGCGACACCACAGGGTGGAGAGCGACACCACAGGCAGGAAAGGGGATCTGCACAGGTTGTGACAGATGCAGGGTGCTAGAATGAATACTAATATCTTACAGTAAAGTGCACCATTACCTACTAAGAGCAAATGCTACCATTTTGAGCAGCGACAATGGGAATGAAAGCACAATGCAGAAACAGCCCTCCCCTATAAAAGCAGCATCTTCCCAATACAATGTACCCCCACCTGAGCTGCTTACCTTAGCAAGTGTGAGCTAGGGGCAACATTCTCAACAGCTGGGACTGGTAGTGTGACACTTGACTGTGACATCTTTGCCTTGCTCCAGACTAGCAGCATAACAGTAACACGGAAAAGTGGCTTCTCTTACATGTCAGTGGGCAGCTGTTAGTGTGGGTGCTGCAGTGCCATTAAAACATTGGTTAGGGATTACTGGGCCTGAATTTCAGTCAGATGCAGTGTCAATGCTGCACGCAGTTGGCCGATCTTTTGAGTCTGTAGTGGTGTCCCAATTGTTAGCGCTCAGAGACGCAGTACAGCATCGGACACGGTCTGTCATTTTTTATGACACCCAGTGGGGTGGTGAAACGGACGTGGGTGTGTCATTGAAAGCTGCTGCTTCCAAAATCGCTGAACCGCTCACACAGAAGGCCACACTCAGACTGAGAAAGTGCACCTGCCATGGGGGGTTTCGATGGTGGGACCTATGGTTTGCCTAAAGATGCACAGAGACAGAAATTAAAAGTCCCAAGATGCTACAAGTGGACATCTGTTATGGGAAAATCGGCCACAGAATTAACAACAAGAGGCAGACATGGCTGTGGCAAGAGAGCCAGATGAATCTATTATGTCACTCATTCAGAGTTTTAGGCATCCTTTAGCCATTGGTGGCCTAGGCAACTAGATTAGTTTGCCAACTATTAGCACTATCCATTTTTTGTGGTATGAACCAATATTCAAAAGGATGTTAGTTACTAGTGAATTAAGAGGCTGCCTCTATAGTGTGTAATAGCAAAGTCCAATTTAAACTACAGTGCACTAGCACCTAGAAAGGGGAACGAGTATTACAGCTCTCACCCCCAGAGCCTGGGTGGCTGCTCCATGCAGCCGTGATTCCATGGGCACGTACTTAGTCTCCTGGCCCCACCTGACAATCAGGATGGTTTGATGTTCTGGAAGAGAGTGCGAGCTAGGAGATCAATCACGGATATTCGATTTCTCATTGGTCCTTTTGCAACCTATTTAAAAGGGTGAATAAATAATGTTCACCACATTATATGATAGTACAGCTCTAGGTATTAAATGTAGTGACCTAAAATGGATTTCCAGAACACTAATGCAAGTACAGGCGTGGCAATGTTCCTGGTTCTTCACATGATTCTGCGATGTCACTACTACTCATTTTTGACAACTTTCCAGATCTCCAGACTGGGTGATCCCACAGAGAATGCAAGTTCAGGACACAAAATGGCTGCCCTCCACTGTGAGGGAGTCAACTACACAATCAAATGTAATCAAAAGGGATCAGCGATCTTTTCCCTTTACAATACAAAGGTCATATACTTTCTGATGTGGATACTTTAAATCTTCCATTTAATAGGAAAAACACTTGAAAAAGAACGTGACAGCATGAACAGAAGGGTTTTTTTCATGCAGTAGTATTGTACTGTATGTGTACATGCTACATGGGGAAACCATTTTGTTTGGGTATGGAGCAGTACTCCTTCACACACCTGCTGGGAATGCAGTTGACACTTTTTCAATGTACTTTTTTCGGTTGCACTATTACTAATAAAAACTCAGCATGTGGGATATTAAAAAAAAAAAAACAATGGTGCAAAAGAGTCTATGAGGCACAATTCATCCTATTTGTACAGTTTTAAAAGACGCTTGCTGATAAATGCATTAACAGCAAAATGAGGTAACTGCGCTCCCTAAAGGAGCACATTCTGTAAGTGAATGAAAAGATATTTTAAAAAGAGGGGGGATTTAATGTATAATCGAAACCAATAGGAAAAGGAATACTGTATCGTTGTCATTAACGTCTGTAAAAGCTCATATCATAGGACAACGGTAATTTGAGTAGCTGGTGGGTCTGCAGTGCAGTCCAAAATTCAAATAGGGGAGCCACGACAACTGCCGGTTAGTCCCGGTCGGCGATGTTTGCCAGTGTTTTGGGGGACAGTTGCGGTCTTTCCTATTTGAATTTTGGACTGCACTAAACCTCACCTCTGGAGACGCCACTGGTTATATTCTAATATTATGTGAATAAAAGTGGGGCCCAGTGGCAGCTCCAGAAGTAGGGCTGCAGCACAGTCCAAAATTCAAATAGGAGAGCCACAACAATTGCCGGTTGGCGATGTTTGGCAGTGTTTGGAGGGGCCGTTGGTGTGGTTTCCCTATATGAATTTTGGACTGTGCACAGCCTCACCTCTGGAGCAGCCACTGGTGGGGCCTATTCTTCAGAAGGCTTAGAGAAAATAAGAATTTACTTACCGATAATTCTATTTCTCGTAGTCCGTAGTGGATGCTGGGAACTCCGTAAGGACCATGGGGAATAGCGGCTCCGCTGGAGACTGGGCACAAAAAGAAAGCTTTAGGACTACCTGGTGTGCACTGGCTCCTCCCCCTATGACCCTCCTCCAAGCCTCAGTTAGGATACTGTGCCCGGACGAGCGTACACAATAAGGAAGGATTTTGAATCCCGGGTAAGACTCATACCAGCCACACCAATCACACCGTACAACTTGTGATATGAAACCCAGTTAACAGCATGATAACAGAGGAGCCTCTGAATAGATGGCTCACAACAAGAACCCGATTAGTTAACAATAACGATGTACAAGTATTGCAGACAATCCGCACTTGGGATGGGCGCCCAGCATCCACTACGGACTACGAGAAATAGAATTATCGGTAAGTAAATTCTTATTTTCTCTGACGTCCTAGTGGATGCTGGGAACTCCGTAAGGACAATGGGGATTATACCAAAACTCCCAAACGGGCGGGAGAGTGCGGATGACTCTGCAGCACCGAATGAGAGAACTCCAGGTCCTCCTCAGCCAGGGTATCAAATTCATAGAATTTTGCAAACGTGTTTGCCCCTGACCAAGTAGCTGCTCGGCAAAGTTGTAAAGCCGAGACCCCTCGGGCAGCCGCCCAAGATGAGCCCAACGTCCTTGTGGAATGGGCTTTTATTGATTTAGGCTGCGGTAATCCTACCGCAGAATGCGCCAGCTGAATAGTGCTACAAATCCAGCGCGCAATAGACTGCTTAGAAGCAGGAGCACCCAGCTTGTTGGGTGCCATCAGGATAAACAGCGAGTCAGTTTTCCTGACTCCAGCCGTCCTGGAAAAATAAAATTTTCAGGGCCCTGACTACGTCCAGCAACTTGGAATCCTCCAAGTCCCCAGTAGCCGCAGGCACCACAATAGGTTGGTTCAAGTGAAAACCTGAGACCACCTTCGGGAGAAACTGAGGACGAGTCCTCAACTCTGCCCTATCCATATAGAAAATCAGATAAGGCCTTTTACATGACAAAGCCGCCAATTCTGACACACGCCTGGCCAAGGCCAACAGCATGACCACTTTCCACGCGAGATACTTTAGCTCCATGGTTTTAAGTGGCTCAACCCATGCGACTTTAGGAAATCTAACACCACGTTGAGATCCAAAAAGTGCCACAAGAGGCACAAAAGGAGGCTGAATATGTAGTACTCCTTTAACCAAAGTCTGAACTTCAGGCAGTGAAGCCAGTTCTTTCTGGAAGAAAATCGACAGAGCCGAAATCTGGACCTTGATGGACCCCAATTTGAGGCCCAAACGTCACCCCTGCTTGCAGGAAGTGCAGGAATCGACATAGTTGAAATTCCTCCGTCGGGGCCTTCATGGCCTCCCACCAAGCAACAAATTTTCGCCAAACGCGGCGATAATGTCTTGCGGTGACATCCTTCCTGGCTATGATCAGGGTAGGGATGACTTCCTTCGGAATACCCTTTTCCTTTAGGATCCGGTGTTCTACCGCCATGCCGTCAAACGCAGCCGCGGTAAGTCTTGGAACAGACAGGGTCCCTGCTGCAGCAGGTCTTGTCTGAGCGGCAGAGGCCAAGGGTCCTCTGCCAGCATCTCTTGAAGTTCCGGGTACCAAGCTCTTCATGGCCAATCCGGAACCCCGAGTATGGTTTTCACTCCTCGCCTTCTTATTATTCTCAGTACCTTGGGTATGAGAGGTAGAGGAGAAGACACATAAACCGACTGGTACACCCACGGTGTCACTAGAGCGTCCCCAGCGATCGCCTGAGGGTCCCTTGACCTGGCGCAATATCTTTTCAACTTCTTGTTGAGGCGGGACGCCATCATGTCCACCCGTGGTCATTCCCAACGGTTTACCCGCATTTGGAAAACTTCTGGATGAAGTCCCCATTCTCCTGGGTGTAGGTCGCCCATCGGAGAATCCTTGTGGCTTCTGCCATCGCCATCCTGTTTCTTGTGCCGCCCTGTCTGTTTACATGGGCGACCGCCGTGATGTCGTCTGATTGGATCAGTACCGGCTGGTTCTGAAGCAGGGGCCTTGCTTGGCTTAGGGTATTGTAAATGGCCCTTAGCTGCAGAATATTTATGTGAAGCAAAATCTCCTTGGAAATTTCTTCCCTGTGTGACTGCACCCCAGCCCCGAAGGCTGGCATCCGTGGTCACCAGGACCCAGTCCTGTATTCCGAATCTGCGGCCCTCTAGTAGATGAGCCCTCTGCAGCCACCACAGCAGCGACACCCTGTTTCTTGCTGACAGGGTTATCCGCTGTTGTATCTGTAGATGGGACCCGGACCATTAGTCCCACAGGTCCCACTGGAACGTCCTTGCGTGGAGTCTTCCGAATGGAATTATGCTTCGTACGAAGCTACCATTTTTCCCAGGACTCGTGTGCATTGATGTACCGACACCTGTCCTGGTTTTAGGATGTCTCTGACTAGAGATGACAACTCCTCGGCTTTTTCCACTGGAAGAAACACTCTTTTCTGGTCTGCGTTCAGAAACATTCCCAGGAACAGAAGACGTGTCGTCGGGACCAGCTGTGACTTTGGAATATTGAGAATCCAGTCGTGCTGTTGTAGCACTTCCCGAGAGAGTGCTACCCCCACTACCAACTGTTCTTTGGACCTCGCCTTTATCAGGAGATCGTCCAAGTACGGGATAATAAAAACTTCCTTCTTGCGAAGGAGTATCGTCACTTCGGCCATTACCTAGGTAAAGACCTTCGGTGCCGTGGACAACTCCAACGGCCGCGTCTGGAACTGATAGTGACAGTCCTGTACCACATATCTGAGGTACTCCTGGTGAGGGGAATAAATGGGGACATGCATGTACGCATCCTTGATGTCCAGGGAGACCCTGTAATCCCCCTCGTCCAGGCTCGTAATAACCGCCCTGAGCGATTCCATCTTGAACTTGAATCTTCTGATATAAAAGTTCAAGTATTTTAATTTCAAGATGGGTCTCACCGAACCGTTTCGGTACCACAACCACTGTGGAATAGTAACCCCTTCCTTGCTGAAGGAGGGGCACCTTGACAATCACTTGTTGTGATTATAGTGTTGAATATCCACCAACACCGTCTCCCTGGCAGAGGGAGGTGCTGGTAAGGCAGATTTTAGGAAACGGCGGGGGGAAGAACGTCTCGAACTCCAGCCTGTACCCCTGAGATCCTACTTGAAGGACCCAGGGATCCATGTGAGAGAGCCCACTGTCCGCTGAAATATCTGAGACGGGCCCCCACCGTACCCGGGTCCGCCTGAGCAGCCCCAGCACCATGCTGTGGACCTACCGGACGCAGGGAGGACTTCTGCTCTTGGGAACTAGCTGTGTGTTGCAGCTTTTTCCTCTACCTTTGCCTCTCGGCAGAAAGGATGAGCCTCTAGCCCTCTTGCTTTTCTGGGGCCGAAAGGACTGTACTTGATGATTCGGTGCTTTCTTTTGTTGTGGGGTAGCCTGTGGCAAAAAAATCGATTTCCCAGCAGTAGCTGTGGAAACGAGGTCTGAAAAACTATCCCCAAACAGTTTTACCCCCTTATAGGGCAACTTCCATGTGCCGATTCGAGTCGGCATCGCCTGACCATTGTCAAGTCCATAACCCCCGTCTGGCGGCAATGGACCTAGCGCTTATTTTTGATGCCAGCCGGCAAATATCCCTCTGTGCATCACGCATGTATAAGACGACGTCTTTTATATGCTCTATTTTCAGCAAAATATTGTCCCTATCCATAGTTATTTTCCGACAGGGAATCTGACCACGCAGCGGAAGCACTGCACATCCATGCCGAAGCAACGGCTGGTCGCAATATAATGCCCTAGTGTGTGACCATATCTTATAGGGTAACCTCCTGCTTTCTATCAGCAGGTTCCTTCGGGGCGGCCGTATCCGGAGACGGTAGTGCCACCTTTTCTGATAAGCGTGTAAGCGCTGTATCTACCCTATGGGGTGTTTCCCAACGTGACCTATCCTCTGGCGGGAAAGGGTACGCTGCCAATAACCGTTGTAGAAATTATCAATTTCTTACCGGGGGAAGACCACTCTTCCTCACACACCTCATTTAATTTCTCAGATGTAGGAAAAACTACTAATAGTTTTCTCTCACCAAACACAATACCCTTTTATGTGGTACCTGGGGTATAATCATAAATGTGTAATACATTTTTCATTGCCTCAATCCTGTAACGGGTGGACCTATTTGGAGGGTACACCAGTCTCATCGATGTCGACACTGGAGTCAGTATCCGTGTCGACATCTGTGTCTGTTATCTGAGGTAGCGGGCGATTTTAGAGCCCCCCATGACATTTGAGACGCTGGAACAGGCACAAGCTGAGTAGCCGGCTGTTCCGTGTCGTCGACCTTTTATGTAAGGAGTTGACACTTTCACGTAATCCTTCCATAAGTTCAACCACCCCGGTGTCGACCCCGCAGGGGGTGACAACATATTTACAGGCATTCGCTCCGCCTCCACCTCATTATCCTCCACATACCTGTCGACACAGCCGTACCGACACACAGCACACACACAGGGAATGCTCTGATAGAGGACAGGACCCCACAAAGCCCTTTGGGGAGACAGAGGGAGAGTATGCCAGCACACACCAGGGCGCTATATATCACAGGGATAGCACCTAAAAAAAAGTGTTTTCCCTTATAGCTGCATATATATTGTATACTGCGCCTAAATTGTGCCCCCCCTCTCTTTTTAACCCTTTCTGTGGTGTATTAACTGCAGGGGAGAGCCAGGGAGCTTCCCTCCAACGGAGCTGTGAGGGAAAAATGGCGCCAGTGTGCTGAAGGAGATAGCTCCGCCCCTTTTTCGCAGACTTTTCTCCCGCATTTTTATGGATTCTGGCAGGGGTTAATGTACATCCATATAGCCCTGGGGGTTATATGTGATGTATTTTTGCCAGCCAAGGTGTTAATATTGCTGCTCAGGGCGCCCCCCCCCAGCGCCCTGCACCCATCAGTGACCGCAGTGTGAGGTGTGCATGAGGAGCAATGGCGCACAGCTGCAGTGCTGTGCGCTACCTTGATGAAGACTGATGTCTTCTGCCGCCGATTTTCCGGACCTCTTCTTGCTTCTGGCTCTGTAAGGGGGCCGGCGGCGCGGCTCTGGGACCGGACTCCGAGGCTGGGCCTGTGTTCGATCCCTCTGGAGCTAATGGTGTCCAGTAGCCTAAGAAGCCCAAGCTGGCTGCAAGCAGGCAGGTTCGCTTCTTCTCCCCTTAGTCCCTCGATGCAGTGAGCCTGTTGCCAGCAGGTCTCACTGAAAATAAAAAACCTAAAACTAACTTTTATCTAAGAAGCTCAGGAGAGCCCCCTAGATTGCACCCTGCTCGGTCGGGCACAAAAATCTAACTGAGGCTTGGAGGAGGATCATAGGGGGAGGAGCCAGTGCACACCAGGTAGTCCTAAAGCTTTCTTTTTGTGCCCAGTCTCCTGCGGAGCCGCTATTCCCCATGGTCCTTACGGAGTTCCCAGCATCCACTAGGACGTCAGAGAAAGGAAACTTGCATTACATAAAGAAAATTCTGTATATATGCAGCTTGGTTGCTGAAACATTTGCATATACATTTCTTAATACTGTCATTAAATATTTAATATAAAACCATTCACATTTTCAATTTAGTGGCTGCTACATTACATTGCCTAAAACAATACCAAAGCAAATATTTTTGTCTCATTTTATTATGCACCCTGAGATACTGCCATGGTCATAATGGATTGCAATATAACAGCAGCCCCAGTTCCAGAAAAACAGAGATGAGGAAGAAGTACAGGTAGATCTCACTTCCTATTGGCAGCACAGACGCCCGTGAGTTCCCCATGACCTATATGTGACTAGTACAATATTACCCAGACACCTAAACAGCAAACAAACAAAATTTTAATCTTAAAATTGACCCACATACAAATGAAAGGAGAATGAGGAAGAACTAGCTGTACTGGTTTTATACAAATCTACTCATGGTCAAATATACAGGACTCACAGATACACTATTCTTCAACAAATTCCCTTTAAGTAAAGGAAGCTAGAAGTAATTGGCCCTACTAACAGTCCGAGGTGCCCGACGGACGGGGGGGGGGGGGGGGCGGGGGGGTACATGCAGAAGGGGAGGGCACGGGGGAAGTGAAGTTTCTTCACTCCCTGACGTCACCCGGCTCCATAGCCATGCATGTTAATATGGACGAGATTGTCCATATTGGCTTGCATGTATAAACGAGCCGGCACCAACGATGAAAGACCGCGGGGTTGCCCATCGTTCATCGTTGGTGCCTACACACTGAGCGATACGAACGATAATCATTCATATCGCTCAGTGTAATCGCTAAGTGTGTAGGGCCTATAAGAATGAAAGCAAAGTAGGTTTAATGTTCAATAGCAACAATATATGTTCCTATTACAGCAAGATTGTATTACAACTAACCTACTAATTGGGGAGGCATTCCAGACCCGGGATCCCGACAGCCGCCATACTGACAATTATTTTCCCTCTTGGAGTGTCTACAACACCCCTGGAGGGAGATGAAATAGCCCACAAGGGGCTCCTTTGCGCTCAGCCCGCTGCCGCCATTCCGGCGGTCGGGATCCCGGCGCCAGTATGCTGGGCGCCGGGATCCAGAGTGTCGGTATAACATAGTACACCCTGCTAGTTGGATGTTATAACAACAACAAAAATAAAAATAAAAATTTGGAAACTATCCGATTGATTTTGCTTGGCAGTAACTAAAGCTCTAAGTTCTTCTCAAGAACATTTTTTACATCTAAATTATACTCTTTCAACTGGCTGGATGTTGCTACAGAAGAGCCATTTTATGATTACATCTTTAAAATACAAAATAAATAAAACAATAACATTTTGAACTATGGGAATACCCAATAATAAATGTTCTCATGTAATATAATTACATTATTAGAACAATGTTTATCTTAATTCCACATACTCGGCAAGCAGTAAACCGTGACAATAGCTCTTAAATGATCAAATTCAATAGAGCAAAGGTATTATGTAAAGTTCAGTGTCGGTTTTTACCTATGGGCTGCAGGACTGCAGTCCCCCCAGGTAAAATCCGACACCCAGCTCACTGACAGTGAAGCCAGATGCAGTCCGTGAGACTGCACTGGCTTCACTGTGACAGGCAGTGACTTCCTATTGCATACCTCCCAACATGACCCTCTCCGGGAGGGACAAAATGTTCTACTCTTGGACTTTTCTCTTAATTTATGATTGCAGCACCTGTTTTGAACAGGTTAATGGATAAAAAGGTGTTTCAGCACAGGTGATGGCAATCACAAATTAAGAGGGAAGTCCAGGAGCAGAGCATTCTGTCACTCCTGGAGAGGGTCATGTTAGGAGGTATGCTATTGGAAGTCCTACCTGTCAGTCACAGGCACACAAGGCAATCCCATTGGGAAGTGTGTCCTCCCACCAGGACTGCCAGATCGGGCTGCAATAGGTAGAGAGCCGGTTTCCTGTAGGAAGCCAACTTCCTGCCTCGTCAGCCCTAGCCGGCTTCTATGGGCTGTAGCTGATGCAGTCCATAGAAGCTGTGGTTTTTGTGCATGCGATGATGCGCAGTACCGTCGCTGCTACTGCGCATGCGCCAGGTCCCGGCGTCTGATCTGTACGTAGCACAGGTGCTGGGACCCAACACAGTAGGAGCCCCCACCGGTACAGTTACACTGAATATACATTTTAAGATTACATTGAATACCGAATTCTATTACAAACGTTTTCTTACCGTTTCAGGATGAGGAGATCTACATTAATAAGCAACGTAGGGGTCTATTTACTAAGCCTTGGAGAAAGATAAAATGGAGAAAGATAAAGTATTAACCAACCAGCTCCTAACGGTCATATTTAAAACACAGCCTGTAATATGGCAGTTAGGCGCTGATTGGCTGGTACCTTATCGCTCTCCCCTTTACTATCTCCAACGGGCCCATTTATCATAGATCGCATTTGCAATGTGATCTGAGCGTGATATTAGCACCCAGGATTGCACTGCAAACTGTAATCACATTGGGGGAATGCATTATACTGCACCTGCAGGGACAGGCCTGACTGCACATGCACAGCAGCCATTTCCAGCAGAGGGTTCCCAGGGGAACTACAGCCGTGATCTGTGGCTACAATGGACTACCTCAATCTACAGATGGCGGTAGCTGCAGTGGTCAATTTGGGGAATACTTTGCATTCTGGAAATTGATAAATCTGGCGGCATCGCATCTCCCATAGAAACCAATGGGGATGCGGCTGCCGGGGGGAATGGAGGGATCGCAGCGGGTATCGGGGATATCTGCTGCAGTCTCTGTTATACAGTCAAGCTATATACAATGATAAATGGGCCCTTAAGACTTGGTAAATAGACCCTATAAACAGAATTGCTTTCTACAGTGCTCATATACTAAATGTGTGAGTACATAATACATGGCAGTACGGATGGTGTAATGGTTAGCATTACTGCTTCACAGCACTGAGGTCATGGGTTCAATTCCCATCATGGCCCTAACTGTGTGGAGTTTGTATATTCTCCCCGTATTTGCGTGGGTTTCCTCCGGGTACTCCGGTTTCCTCCCACAATCCAAAAATATACTGGTAGGTTAATTGGCTTCCAACAAAATTAACTCTAGTGAATGTGTCTGTGTGTACATGTGATAGGGAATAAAGATTGTAAGCTCAACTGGGGCAGGGACTGATGTGAATGGGCAAAACATTCTCTGTAAAGCGCTGCGGAATATGTGTGCGCTATATAAGTAACTGGTAATAAATAAATAAATAATGCACACAGAGGCGTGGTTATGTGTGTGCATATACAGGCATATTGTTGTGGGGGCATACAGAGGTGCGTGTTACGTATGTACATACAGAGGTACGTGTTACATGTGTGCAAAAGTGAGCGTTACGTGTGTGCATACAGAGGTGCATTTATGTGTGTGCATACAGAGGTACGTGTTACGTGTGTGCATATATAGGAGGGGTGTTCATATATAGAGGTGTGTGCATACAGAGGTACGTGTTATGGCAATGGGGGTAATTCCAAGTTGATCGCTGCAGGAAATTTTTTAGCAGTTGGGCAAAACCATGAGTACTGCAGGAGAGGCAGATATAACATGTGCAGAGAGAGATAGATTTGGGTGTGGTGAGTTCAATCTGCAATCTAAATTGCAGTGTAAAAATAAAGCAGCCAGTATTTACCCTGCACAGAAACAAAATAACCCACCCAAATCTAACTCTCTCTGCACATGTTATATTTGCCACACCTGCAGTGCACATGGTTTTGCCCAACTGCTAAAAAATTTCCTGCTGCGATCAACTTGGAATTACCTCCTATGTGTGTGCATACAGAAGTATGTGTTACGTGTGTGCATACAGTGGTGCATCCATATGTAGAGGTGTTTACTTGTGTGCATATAGAGGTGTGTGTAAGGTGTGTACATGAAGAGAATACATGTTACGTGTGTGCATATAGAGGTACGTGCTACGTGTATGCGGAGGTGCGTTTTACGTGTGTGCATACAGAGATGCATTTACATGCGTGCATACAGAGGTGCATTTACGTGTGTGCATACAGAGGTGTGTGTTACGTGTGTGCATACAGAGGTGCATGTTACATGTGTGCATACAGAGGTGTGTGTTTCGGGTAGTTCTTCACAGTCCCAGAAGAGTGGGCACCCCTCCTGCATTCTGCACTCTTCCTAATAAAATGGTCAGAATGGGGAGACAAATATAGAGAAAACGCTGTCCCGCTGGAGGGGGCGGGCCTAATGATGCGATTAGCGCGGCCTCGCCCCTGTTGCTAACCATCTGCTTCTCATCTCTGGGTTTCTCCCGGAGAGGAGATTAGCAATGTAGGTAAGTTTGGTGAATGCATATGGAGGTGAGTGTTAGGTGTGTGCGTGTAGAGGTGTGTGTTATATGTGTGTGCATATAGAGGTGTGTTTGAGGTGTGTGTATACACAGCTGTATGTTGTAGGCATAAGGAATGAATGTGACATGTCAGTGGGTAATTTCATTATTCTCCTAATGCTATGAAGCCAGTTCTCCTCACCCCAAGTACCAGTCACAGGTAAGCTCCTCTGTACACTGATACACAATGGGCACATCATATGCTTACCAATCACTGTGTCACTTCATACTGCCAGTGTGCAGATGGGGCACAATTATTTATAAAACAGCATAAATACACAGCAAACCATAGCATAAGTACATATCATGAATACAAAATATTGTAGTAAGACCATGGACAGGAAGTGGGGGCTGCAACTCTCTGTAGGTTGTAGAGGGTGTAGTAGGGTATGCCGGCGGCCGGGCTCCCGGCGGCCAGAATACCGACAGCTGGGTGAGCGCAAATGAGCCCCTTGCAAACTCGCCACTCTATCTATTCTCCCTCCAGGGGGGTCGTAGACCCCCAAGAGGGAGAAAAGGTGTTGGTATGCCAGGTGTCGGGATTCTGACACCGGGATCCCGACAGCCAGCAAACTGAAGACCACCCGTTGTAGGAGCAGGCAGGCACAACAGCCCTCAATGATCCTGTACACAGTACCCTTTTATACCGCTTTCACACTGCACAAATAACCCGGTATCAACCCGGCATATTGCCGAGTCGACATGGGACAGCGGGGACTGGTGTCCCAGGCCTATACAGAGAGGGGGGCCCACCCCTGGCTCCTACCGCCAATTCCTGTAGAGCTGCACCAAACTCTTGAATCAGCAGCAGGCTGATGCGCAGGGAGGACTTCTTAAAACAAGCCTTATCTGTGCATCAGCTCTCTGTGAACTGTTCCTGTAGTTCTGCAACACTCCACCTATATGTAATGTCACAATGTATGACACCACATAGGGGTGGAGCAGTGCGGCAGAAACTTTTTTTTTTGTGGGGGGGGGGGGGGCACTGTCTATTTTGTAAGTCCCGGGCCCCACAATTTCTGATGGCAGCCCTGCGGGTCAGTGTGCCGTGTGAAAGGGCCATGGTCAAAATCCCGGGTCGCCTGACCCGG
Organism: Pseudophryne corroboree; assembly: GCF_028390025.1. Lineage (NCBI taxonomy): Eukaryota > Metazoa > Chordata > Amphibia > Anura > Myobatrachidae > Pseudophryne > Pseudophryne corroboree. The sequence continues at coordinate 383,877,671 of NC_086452.1, forward strand.
TAATTCAACCCGGGAATAAAGCAGTGTTATTCCTGGGTTGAATACCGGGCCAGTGGCAGTGTAAATGGGCTCCCGGGTCGTTGCGACTCGGGACCCGTTCACTACAATAGGAAGAGGCCGCGCGGAGATGATCTCATCTCCCAGCGCAGCCTCTGCCCCCAATGCCAGTTCCGCCCCCCGCCGCTATGGCAACCCACCCGGCATATTGCCGAGTCAGGGAAGCCTGCTGTAGAGTCCAATGCCAGATCCCAACTTGGAAGGACCGTTTCCAATTCCCAGGTGGGATCCGGCATTGGCGGTGTGAAAGGGGTAATACAGTACGGTATTTCAGAGTCGCTGAAAGGAACTAGAAGAGAAAAGATAAGAAGGGGAAAGGGAAGAGGGCCCTGCCTGAGAGCTTACGTTATACATTACATGTGGAATGTCAGTTATGCCACCGACCTCTAGCATCACTACATTGCCATAATAATAATAATAATAATAATAATAATATGGAGTGAAAAGGATTAGTAAGGCTCGTTCCACTATAGCCTACACATTTGGTGCAGGGGACATGTGCCCACATATAAGTGGTTCCAGGAATCTACATGTAGGAACCAAGCAGTGACACGGAAGGACAGGATGCAGGGGCAGGAAGTGACAACCTGGCTAAGAGGTAAAATAGTAATGTGTTTCAGAAATATTTACTTCTGATTGGCCGGGGAGGACATGACATCACTGACCGCCTCAGGCGCTGTCATTATGGGGAAATGCATTGTGTGGTATAGAAGAATCTAAACATGGCTCATCAGAAGATTTAAACATGATCCAGCATAAAAAGCCACTGGATGTGGGTCTATTAGTAAAAGATACAAAGGAAATAACTAAAAGGATCATTTGTTACGGTCACTTCTGCACACAGAGTGTCTCAGTGGTTAGCATTGCTGCCTCACAGTGCTGGGGTAGAACTCCAACCAGGGCCTGTGTAGGCAATATAGACTGTGAGTTCCACAGATGTGAACAATTAAATATTCTATGATCTCTCTAATTCACTGTCAGTGAGTGCTGCACTTACTGTATCTATTGCATTGTGGTAGTGGGATGTCAGAGGAGACTGGGACTTGCATACAGCTGCAATGTGTCCTGTGATTCCATAGGGCAGACCAGATTTCCAATAGCTTCCATGGCCTACATTAAATACAATGGATGGTGTATTTTCCTTCTTTAGGAGTTTAGGTGATTTTTCAGGCTTGAACAAAATATTCATAATACACCTGTGTCCCCTTTTTCATTTTAGAATAGTTAGAGCTACCAGAGTTTCAGACACTCACAACTGCAGAATGTTTTTTTCCATTCACACATGAACGGCCAATGAAAGGCAATGCACACCAAGTACAAATGCCCTGACTCGGATTGAGAGTTGGGCTGCATACAGAGTTATCTGAAGCTTCCATCCTACTTCACGGCTCCGAGGCTTGGCAAGCTTTCACAAAGCAGAATAGTTTAAGGAATTTGGCCCAAGAGCAAGCACTACACACTAAGGGGGTGATGTATCAAGACTTGGAGAAATATAGTGGAGAAATTGGGCAAAGCAGCTGGCCAACTTCTGTCATTTATCATGAAACACTTGCCTACCCTTCCGGAATAGCCGCAAGGCTCCCAAAATCAGGTGGCACTCCCGGCAACCTGGAAAAGTTGGCAAGTCTCCGCAGACGGCCTGCAAATGCAACTGCCCGCAGTAGCCCCGACCCCCCTGCAGCGCAGTGGGATATATGGCGCAATTTGCGCTGAATGCTGGTAAGCTGGGCATTGTATAGCGGGGGGCGGGGACACAATGCAATCACGCCTCCCACACCCTCTGCATCGTCCATCTATTCCGATGCCAGGCCCCTGTTGTGCCGACATGGCTGGGGACAACCAGAAAGACGGCAAGTATAGATTGGTTGATTTGGGCAACTACTCCACTTAATATCTCCCCAAGGCTTGATACACATACCCTCCAACATGACCCGCTCCACTAGGTACAAAATTCTCTGTTTCTGGACTTAATTTATTATTGCCATCACCTGTGAAGAAACAGCTTTCTTATAATTTAACTAGTTCAACACAGGTGACGGAAATCATAAATTAAGAGGGAAGTCCAGGAACAGAGCATTTTGTACCTAATGGGGCGGGTCATGTTGGAGGGTCTGGATACACCCCCTCCTAATCAGGATGACCATTCTAGTTTACATTTAAGATATTGTTGATAAGTACAGTGAAACAAATTTCACAAGTCCATGGATTATATAAATTAATAGATGCTCAATTTAGAGGCTCTGTCTCTGAATAACTCCGTTACACCCATCATGATATATGAACACAATTTTATTTGTTTTTTTATTTTATTAAATCAATGTCTCTGAATCTACAAAGAGTACTAGATCCTGGAGGTAGAAATGTGAAATGTACAGATTTACATGAGGATTTCTTACATTTATAACCAATGCAGTCTCTTTTTTTTTTTTTTTTTTACACAGTACACACCATCTGATAAGAGAAAATACATCTGCTAAATACATAAATGTGTAATATGGTATTATGCTCAATACAATGAATATTTAAGACTCAAAGTTGTTTTCTAACTGCGGGACATGTTGGCAGATTCCCTTCCAGACAATTAAACCTAACTGAATGGCCTAGTTTACACTGAAGTACAAACTAATGGGCTGCAGGAGCAGCAGTAGGTCAGCAGGGCTGAATAAAACCATCCCCTCTCCTGAATGTAGAATGCGATCCTTAAGGTTGAACAGTCTCTATTAGAAAATGATGAGCCAGATTTTAAGACCCGAAATCATTATCATTATCTCGCCCAACATCACACGGGGCCGCCGGTTGTCAGGGAAACATTGCAGACAGCATTCTTGTCATATTCAATATATACAGGGAAGTGAATGGGTTTCAGATTTTTCCATCAACTGAAAGGAAACATGCTATGAATACCCACACATAAATCTTAAGGATTTACAGTCCGCACTGCCATTAAAGCGCTTTTCCCCAGTCACTGAAAACCTGGCACACAGGCAGCATTTCATCCTAATGTTCTAAGCAGACGATGATTCATAAACACAGATCTATCAGGTGAGACAATCAATTATCCAGGTGTAACGCTTCCTGGTTGGCTGCACAGTGACAGATGCAATTGCTAAAATCCCCTCTGCACAGTGTTATGCGCCAAAGGCTGGTAAACTTGAATTTGGCTTAAGCTGCAAACATTCACACTGCAATTAAACATATCCATGGAACTTTAATATCTGCATAGAGTGCAGTGTGTGCCATCCCCAGCCTAGTTACAGTCTAAGTGCTGAAGGCATCCTCAAGGACATATGTAACCTGAGATCTGGGGATATAGATCAATTTGCAGACAATTAAGGATGCAAGGGACACCTTATCAGACTCCTAGCAAATCCATCAGCAGCAAGGATTTGCAGCGGGTAGAAAGCATGTTATAGCTTACCAGTTATACACCATCCTCTGTCTTTTTCACCAATGCTGGCTCCCCAATTTTCTGTGCTATAAAAACCGACAATTCAGCAGATGGACCAGTAGAAGATGGTGAGGTCATTTGAAGGTTGTTTGTTTGCTCCTGGTCCTTAGGCTTCTCCGATGACTGGCCATCTCCTGCCCCTTAATTCATTCCGAGCTGTGTGGATGCACTGAGCCCTGACAATGCCAGCTTGCGTTGGGAAAGTAGTTTGCAGCCTGCCTTGGAATTGTTGCCATGGAAATAAATGTGCAGAGGGGAGGGAAAAGGAGGGGAGGTAGGGGATGACAAAAGCACCCACTGAACGCAGAGGAACTGCAGGAAAACTGCCTGGGATTCTGCAGCCAGGATGAGTTGACAAAATGTCCTGCTCCTTTTTCCCTGGTTTGGGATTGCTCACACTCACCAACAATAAGTGCTTCAGTTATTCCCAGCGAGGACGTGGCTCTAGGTGAGCAAGCACATGTTCAGCGAGCTTCATCATTAGACATTACTTAGGGACAGACTGGTAAGTGGGATGGGTTCATGCTTGTCCACATTTCTAAGGATCAGAGTCCCCTCCCACTTGTCCCAAGTGAAATCTCCACCACGAACGACAGTCAAAATCAGATAAACGGGCAATCCTGCTTCTTAAACACATAATCCCTGTGTTCTACAATTTACTGCAATTACAGGTGCAGCAAATTATTTGGATTATGAGCTCCTGCATAGGTTATTAAACTACAATGATTTTCTTCTAGTATTATCATTATTTTATTTATAAGGTGCCACAAAATTCTGTAGCGTTCTATGAGACGTACGCTAATGCATTCGTAGGTGTGAATTTGTACGCAGCTAATGTGTGACCAGCGTCTCCAAAGATCCAAGCAACTGTATACAAATACACAGTGGTCGTCGCAGATCCTTCGATAATCGACTCCTAGAGTGGCCATGGGAACTGAAACGATGGAACCATGTTTAAAAAAAATGCTGCGGCTCACCTGCGTTTTTATTGCCATTCTCTGTTACCTCTCCCAAAAGGCCCCTGACTGTCAATCACTTTGCGAATAAATCCTCACTTAGCGGCATCGCTAAGATACCTTGGACATACTTGCCTACCTGCCCCTCTCCATGAGGGAGAAAATGCTCTGTTCCTGGACTTTCCTGGTAATGTATGATTGCCATCCCCTGTGGTGAGCTGGGTAATTGATAAGAAAGGTGTTTCACCACAGGTGATGGCAATCATACATTACCAGGAAAGTCCAGGAACAGAGCATTTTCTCCCTCATGGAGAGGGTCAGGTAGGCAAGTATGACCTTGGTGCGTGCGCAGTGCGACACTGAAGCATGCCAGGTCGGCTGATAATCACTGAACTAAGTGAATATTGGCACTGTGTTTATGTCTAAATAAGGCCCTTTGTCATACTTACCTACATTCTGGCTGCTCTCTGCGGGAGAGAGCAGCCAGGTCGTCTCAGAGGGCGGGCAGGGGAGGCTGTTACGTGGATGAAGGGGTGGACCGGAGGCGGGACGGGGGTGGAGCGGGGCGGAGTCACGATGACACTGCCTTTAAGCCACGCCCCCGCACTGTAATGCCGCGATCACCGGCATTACACTGCAGGGGGCGTGGCTATGATGACGCAATTCAGAAAGAATCGCGTCATCAACTGCCCGGACCGCCCACTTTACACACTAAGTGGGCGGACGGGCAGGGGGACCCCGCGAATCGGGAGACTTGCCTGCTCTTCCGGGGGGCCGGGAGGGTCACCCGATTTTCGGGAGCCTCCCGGCCATTCCGGGAGAGTAGGCAAGTATGCCCTTTGTACATAACGGAACCGTGACACTGGGAAATCTGTAGATACCAACTAGCCCGCATTCAAGACACTGAAACCAGTTTATTAGATGTACTTCAGACAAAAACAATACTAATATTTTTTGGGGTTTTTTTCTTCACAAAAGTACTAGGCTGTTGCTTGGCTAATTCATATGATAGGTTTTCAAACCCAGTCCTCAGGACCCTTAACAGTTCATGTTTTCCTGGTCTCCTCTCCTCACAGAATCACAAGTGATATAATTAGCACTATCTGTGGATATTTTAAAATGTGTCAGTGGGTAGGAATACACCATACCTCCCAACTTTGCATCTTTGGGGAGTGGGACACTCGCGCGGCGAAGTCGCGCGTGCTCCCGAAAAGGGGGCGTGGCTTCACGGGAGGACCCGCGATCGCGAGCCACGCCTCCGTTTTCGTCACTGAGGGGGCATGCCCAGCGCTCTGTGAGCCGCTGGCATGCTCCCTCTCCCTCTGTCTCCAGTGAATAGACGCTGTGCGCATGCGCACAGTGTCTATTCACCGCTGCTCTGCTAAGCAGAGCAGCGATTGACAGAGCCTCCCAACTGCCCCCCCCCACCGCGGGACACTGTGGGACAGTCCCCAAAAAACGGGACTGTCCCGCGAAAATCGGGACAGTTGGGAGGTATGATACACCTGTGCACCTGGAAAACATGACCTGTTTGAGGTCCAGAGGACCGAGTTTGGGAACCACTGGTCTAACTGAAAAACTTTTCAAGAGTATGGCTTTACTAGTTCCATACTAGTAGCAAAATCCCTTGTGTAGGATTAATGACAAATTGCACAGTTACATGTAATCATATGCAAGACCTGTTTTCTTCCTGCGTGTGTGGGAGACTTCATAGTACAGTATCACTTCTCTCATTCTGTGTGCTGGGTCTCTCTAGCAGTCTTTAATCAGCTGAGTTTTTATTCCTGCGGGTAAGAATCTAACAGAAAGAAACTATATTCATATGTGGAAATGTAAACCAAATAAATTCTGAGTCTGCCAGAAACATATATACATCTATATATACTGTATTGGTTCATAATCAAATTATTTCTGATCGCACTATTTATTGAACAAATCATAGACTAGAAGAATCAACTGACAATCTCACTTGAATGAAAAAAAACAACAACAAAACACAACAATAATATACTGTACAACTCCCTGAATTCTATATGACCAAGAGAGACAGAAATATAAAAGAAAATGTCCCATAAGATAGACATTTATAATATATTGACTGAAAGGTCAATTGATTACAGTACACGGAGCAATGGAGAAGCTGCTTTGTGTGCCAAATAAAGAAGTACTCAGACTAGGATACATGAGGCACTTGAATTCCTCATACCTCAGTGATGTCGCAGGTTCCCAGCGAATTGTAGGCAGCATCTACATTAGTACTAATCCAACATAAAATGAATACATGGTGTCTAATAGAATAAAAGTCATTCTGTTTCATGTTAGATTCTACTTCTTGTTCTGCTCATCAATACAGTAATTATGGGGGAAATTTACCAAAGCTTGGAGAGAGATAAAGTACTAACCAGTCAGCTTCTGTCATTTTGCAGGATGTACTTGAAAAATAATAGGAGCTGATTGGTTGGTACTTTCTCTCTCTAATGGTGCCCATACACTTGTGAGATAATCGGTGCTAACCTTCGATTTCGACTGCATCTGTGAGAGATTGTATGCACATTTTAGGTACCTTTTGACGCGATGCGCGGGCACGCTGTTCGAATCTCACGTCTCAAGATAGTATGTGCTGCACTTAATATTTATCGAATCGCAGTGCGATCGCATGTGTTTTTAAAAACACATGCTATATATCGCACTGCGATGGGCACCCGCTGGGAGCAGATGGTGGCCGCTCCCACTCGGCGGTGACGTGCCCATCACGTGATTACCATGCGATCCATCGCATGGTAATCTCTTTGGCAGTTCAGGTGCGATTTCATCACACCTGAACTGCCGGTGCGATGCCCCGCGATGTTGCGTCGCGGGGCATCACACAAGTGTATGGGCACCATAAGCTTTGATAAAACTCTGCCTTAAATCTGTTACACTTGTTTTACTTGGGGCTTATATCGTGCACTATGTAAATGTACGAAAGAAAACCAGCAGCTTTCCCTTCACTCAGGTGGTAACAGAGAAAGACACAGTGAGCTGTATATAGCGAGATTTGGCTCATGCATTATACCTGTTCCAGGGCTGCTGTCTACTGACGTCACCACTCCCATGACTCACAAGCACTGAGCACTACTAAAAGTCAGGACAAAGTACAAGGTTTTGTGTCTGCTTTAAACAGACGTTTTGTTGTTCAACATCTGTGTGCTTGAGCTCTTCATACAGTATGTAAGTTTACCATTACCATACACTGTACCTTTTATTTCCTCTTTTGCAGAGATTAGATTGCCATTTTTCACCAATAATTTGCAAATTGATTAGTATACACTTATATACGCTACTTGCCGAAATATATACAGGAATAATAATGATGCTCTGTACAACCCTCTCTATAGGGCAGATTCAGTACAGAACGCAAGCCGAGTGTAATTATTTCTGCTACGCGTGCACAGAACTAAGGGGGTCATTCTGACCCGTTCGCTCACTGCGTTTTAACGCAGCAGAGTGGACGGGTCCCTACTGCACATGCGCCGGCGCCGTAGCAGGGATACGATCGCCTCTGCCTGATTGACAGGCAGAGGCGATCGCTGGGCGGGAGGGGGCGGAACGGCGGCGTTTGGTCCGGCCAACGCAGACGTGGCCGGACCAAACGGGGGGCGGGCCACAGCGGCTGCGTGACATCACACACAGCCACTGCGGGCCGGGGAGCGATGAATAGCTCCCGGCCAGCACGCTAAAGCTGCGCTGGCCGGGAGCTACTCTTGAAGTGCAAAGGCATCGCCGCTGTGCGATGCCTTTGCACTTCTGCGAGGGGGGCCGGACTGACATGCGGGGCGGGCTAGCCATGTGCTGGGCGTCCCCCCGCATGTCAGGGAAGAAGATCGTAGCTGTGCTAAATTCAACTCGGAATGACCCCCTAAATGTATATAAATGCCCGCAAGCAAAATTGTATGCACATGTCAGAGGATCGCCCCTATACTTACACTTGGTTTTATACCCATCAGCAAGGTATACCTGTACCAGCCCTTTCCTTGCTGCAAACATCTAGAAACTGGTGAAAATACGTTTCAGAGACAACTCTGCATCACCAACACTTCGATACATCATCTCTATATACTGCCTACACAAGAATGCCAGTTACGTCACTACAGTCGCAAGTAAAGGTGTGACTGAAATGCTTACACTTCTGCATTGCCTGTACTTGCATTCGTAAGTTCCAGAGCAGGCACAGTGTGAAAATGTGCTAAAGACACTCGGCAAGCAAATGTATGTCCCCTATGCATCAACCCTATATTCCCTGGTCTCATCGTGCTACTGTACATACTGTAGCATTTTGCAAAGCATCTCATATACCAAGTCTAATATCTTTACGACACCCAAATGAAGCAGCGCCATAATGCGGTAAGTGCCAGGCTCTGCTCTGAGAGGGGATCTACTAGTATGAAATATGAAATTAGTGAGCATGCATACCACCCTACACCCAGACACTGGAGAAAGGGGTATCTACACTTCCTGGAAATCTTATTTTACATATATCAGCCTTGGATTCTCTCCCAAAAGGTCCCCTGTGAGCATATTTCCCTGAACAGCGAAGCTTATATTATTGCAATCAATCTGCGTCAACTCTACAAGTGCCTTGCTAAACTGAATATTTATCACAATCTGTAGCGGCACATTGTTCACCAGAAAGCGTGCAATAGCTTTGAGCAATTTATGTAGAAAACAAGATTTAAAAGGATGCATTGATATTCCACTTACCATGCTATTTTCTCTCCTAATGACTCACATGCAACATCAATGAAACATTTGGGAGGTTCTACCTTGTCTCTTAGCAACACAGGACTTCCACCACACTTCCACCTCAAAGGCTTGAAGGAAAACTAGAGTAAGGACCCTTCCCCCCCAGCTTAAAGAGATCTGACTCAGGGATTTCACTCTGCATTCATCCATCAGATTCCAAAAGGATGCCCCCCTGGGAGACCCATTCCCCAGTACTAATTTGTTTTCTCCAGTTTACATATTAAAAATATTGTAGGCCTTCCCCCATGTATCAGCAGAGGCTACCTCTACGTGGGATGAAGCGTGGCCAGATGCTGCTAATTGGACCGCAACAGTGCAAAGGTGAAGTGTGATTAATAGAGTATTGTATAAGGTAAAACTGAGGAATTGGTCTGACTGTAGCTACACCTGAACAGAAATAGAATGGCTGTAACACCATCATCACCCAAATGCGTCCTGTCTAATGCTCAGGCAGAATGCTACAGGAAGTCTAAAAGCTACAGGTAAACATTACTAAACAACGAAATGGCTGCTTTGGATTACAGCTAATGCTGCCATCCTTATGGTAAACTCTGGATTTACAGAGTCTTGGTGAGGTTTAGTAGTACTGCCAAGCCTTGCAAATATTTTTGCTAACAATTTACATTTTATATATCTCTAAGATGCATATTTTATTGTCACACAATCATACTATATAAATTAGGTCAAGAACTGTAAAACGAAGCAGTATCAGCAATTTAAGCCCCTTTCAGACATAATTACCCGGCTTAAAACTGGTTTGGACCCGGGACACAGAGCATGGGTTGAAGTCAGGGTTACTACTTTCACACATGGGTGATGACCCGGGTTATTACCCTTCACACCAGACCCGGGTCTTACAGTGACCCAGGTATTCCAGCATTCATTGGGCGCTTGGAGATGATCTCTAAGTGCTATGGTCCCCAGCCAATCAATTTCTTTTAGGCGTTACCCGGGTCACCAAGACCCAGGTCGCACCTTTCATACTTAAGACAGGTCGTCTACCCAGGTTGCAAGTATCTGGGGGAAAAAAGGGTCACGGACCTGGGACTCTCAACCCGGGTAGACCCTTTTAGACATAATCAGGAAATGGTTTGATGCGCAAAAACCAGACTTTTTGCGCATCAAAGGGAGTGCAAGTATAATCTCAAAGTTACCTTCTATACTGGAACTGGAATTGTTCTGCAATGAGGTATACTAATGCAGTGTTATACATACTATACTGCAATGAAATACAGTATAGTATATGCCTTATCTATAGGCATAAGGATTTCTACCATACAAGGTATACTGGGCATTGTCTCAGAGCCGTAACTAGACTTTTTGGTGCCCTGTGCCAGAGAGAGAATTGGCGCCCCCCTTTCCCGCCATATTTTTTTCAATAGGTACATAAGGCGCATGACTCGTGGGAGAGCTTGTTGTTATTCAGTTATAGTGGTATATTCAATTGAAGTCGAAAGCTGCCGTCTGTCGAAAAGACGTCAGTTTTCGACTTTTCTTAGGTCGGAAGGGTTTCCGACTTATTCAATCTAACTCCAAATTATTCGACAAGTCGAGGAATTCGACTTGTCTAAAACACGTGGATCGTGGGATAGCTGCCGATCTGCGTGCTTGTCGGTTTTGGCCCCCTTTTCGACCATCTCAATTCGACTTTAAAAAAGGTCGAAGTGAGATGTGGGAGCAGAGATGGGGAGAGCCGCGGGCAGACGGGGGAGAGCAGCGCTGGAGCATGTGTCCCAGCTGCCTCTCACAGCAGCGTCCACCCGGCTCCAGCCGGGAGTTGAGACGGGGGAGACTCGCGGGCAGATGGGGGGAGAGCAGCGCTACAGCAGCGTAGGCGGAGGATGTCACAGCCACCGCTCACAGCAGCGTCCACCCGGCTCCAGCAAGAGAGACCTCACTTGCTGGAGCTGGGTGGACGCTGCCGTGAGCGGTGGCTGTGACACATCCTCCGGCTACGCTGCTATGTCGCTGCTGTAGCGCTTCTCTCCCCCGTCTCAACTCCCGCATCTCAATTCGACTTTTTATAAAGTCGAATTGAGATTGCATTGAATAGCCCAGGTCGGATCCATTCCGACAAATGAATGTCGGAATGGATCCGACTTCAGTTAAATATACCCCATAATATCCTTTATTAAATAACACATTTCAATATATTGCCATACCCAGGATTCCAACCTATAACCTGTTAAATTCTAATCAAACACCCTACTCATTAAGCTATTTGATCCTGCATAAAAACTATGAACACTGTATGAAGCTACTGGTACTTTGTAAAAATAATAATCAGCATTGCCATTGAGCAGATCTATGTAGTGTGCAGCCAAACATCCAATCTCTTTCAGCCACAAACTACACAGATCTGCTCAGCCACAATGCTGATCATTTTTTTTCACAAAGTTCAAGGTAAGCTTCAAATAGTTAGAATTCTCTATTTTAGCATTACCTACCTTCCTATGCAAGGGCAGATAGCTCAATGAATAGATTTTTCTGAGTACAATGTCACATGCAATGGGTTCGAATCCCGGGTATGTCAGCATTTCGAAATGTAATAAAGGACAGTGTGACTGAATAACAAAGAAATCTCAAGTTGAGTTCATGAATGTTGTATAGGTATTAGGGGTCAGGGTAGGAGACAGCGGCAGCCAGGAGATGGGCTTCAAATAGTGGGGAAGCTGCAAGTGAAAGTATTTAAAACTAATAATTATCAAGAGCCGCCAACAGCGCCCCCTACCCTGCATCGCTATGTGCGGTGCACCCCTTTGCACACACCTTGTTATGGCCCTGCATTGTCTAGTTAATAGTCTTAATTTAATATATTCCTGTCCAGTCTCCACAAACAAGCAGCAAGCTCTATGGGGGAATTCAATTGTTTTTGGGTGCATATAAGTAATGGGTGCCCAACAGGCGATATTTAGTTATTCTGCAAGTGCTGGCACTTGTGCTAGATAGCAAAACAATTGAATAACCTCCGTCAGGTGCTCATTACTTACAGGTGCCCAAAAACAAATGAATTCCTCCCTAAGAGTGCATGCATTTCATATTTTGCCCACACCATAATGGTTAAAGGCTAGGGACAAGTGCCTAGGTGAAATAGATTTCTATAGGTGCTTGTCCACTTTAAGTATTGACTGGCACATTTTAAAAGATCCAGAGATTATAATACGTTTCACGTGTGATTATGGGGGAGATGTATCAAGCAGTGAAGAGACAGGAGAAGTGGAGAAGTTGCCTATATCAACCAATCAACTAGCTCTACCAATCGTTTTATAGAATGTACTTGATAAATGCTGCATTGAAGCAGATTGGTTTATACAGGCTTGATACATATGTGAGGATAGTGTCAGGCATGAAGGGCCCACCGGGGGAATGCAGTGGTAGGAGCTCATGTTTATAGGTGTGGCCAGTCTATAGAGGGGGTGTGGCCAGCCACCACATTGGTTTGCCTAACCATTAGAGAGTGCATGGGCTGGGCCCATTGATAACTATATATAGTAAGTACTGCTAGTGCATGTATGACAATATACCAGATTAATAACAGCAATGCACTGCAGAGAATACATCACTGCCCTGCGCAGTATAAGGTAACATATATATATATATATATATATATATATATAATGTATAATTCAAGTACACAGACTGGAACCTGATCTCTGGAGTAGGAGGAGGAGGGTGGGATTTTCCCACTGTACCCCCTGTGGACCAGTCCAAACCTGTGTCCAGGGCTGCCAAGAGAAATCCTGGGCCCCGATACAAGGGGGTATGGCCACACCTCTTTGGGGGCGTGTCTAGCACATGAGAAGCACCCATTCACAGGAGCATGGCATGCCTTCCAGCCAGGGCAGTAGAGAGCCTGGCTAGGCCCAGGTACTTTTCAGGGGGCATCACCTAATCACAGGAGGCCTGGGCCCCTCCATCAGACTTGGGCCCAGGTAATTTGTACCCTCTCCCCCCTCTCTCGGCTCCACTGGCATAGTCAGACACCCCTGTGGACCAGTTCTGGGGAATACTGACATAAATGGCAATTATATAACTAATGAGAGGCATAGATGAAAGGGAACATTTTACAAATGTGCAGCTGTGTGTGGCAATATTGTTTTTATTGTTTTTCACTAGCCAAATATGTCACCTTTTTCTTGTGGACCATTATTTTTAAAATGTGCTGAATTTTCTCCTACAGACAAATGAAACAGCTCAGTGTGTGCACTGAATGCTAGAAATCAGGTCTGCTCCCAACAAAAAAAATCAATATAGCTGTTGAACTTTTAATCAAAATTCCGTGGATATTATGCTAGTGTGCAGGTAGAGTTACAGTATAAACACTTCACAAGTGGTACATTATGAAATGAAAGGACTTTACATTCCCCAACAAGAATACCATCCTCCCATAAAACTCTCATTCAGAATTTAGTTGGCTGGCTGGGCCATGTAGTAAAACAGATTACTTGAGTCTATCCTTGTGAATATTTTAGGAACAGGTGGTCCAGTATACAAAAAAAAAAAAAAAGTTAGACAGAATAGAGAACAAGTGAAGCAGCACCATAAGGAGAGAGAATTGACAGCATAGGAAAGGAATGAGTTAAACATCTTGTGAGGGGTGGACCTAGCTGGAAGGAAAGTACAGCCCTTTGGAAAAAGGGGAGGGTTAGTATATATAGGGAAGGATAGGCATTTTGTCTCTCTCTTGTTGGTGAAATTGCCTTTGAGTGGGTGAGTGCTGCATAGCAGGCTTCCCAACTTTGACTGTGTTTCCCCTGGGGCTCATTAACTTTATTTTAACACCCTCCTCTGCATTCCCCCTCTACAATTCACCTAGGCCTCCACGGGCTCGAGCAGGGCCGCGGTGCGGCGGCCCGGGTCAGCTTTGTCGCTGGGTTCCAGGCCGGCTTTGCCGGAGGGACTTGAGCGGCGAGGTGGGCCAGCAGTGCGTCCCGGCCGCCCGGAGGTGGAAGGGCGGCTGCCCCCACCTCCGAGCGCGGCGGGTGATTAGTGGGAGTCGGGCGACCGCGGGCGCGCGCATGCGCGCCGCTGTGGGCGCCCGTCCGTGGAGCCGCACGGGGCTCGTATTCAGCTCCCTGGTCCCTAGGCAAGGTGGAGGGGCCAGAAGGGAGTCGGCTGCCAGCCGCGCGAGATCTGTCACTGGGCCTCGCGCGGCGGATCTACAGGGGGATGCGGCCGGGCGGGAAGCAGTGGGACGTGCGCGCGCACCCACGCTCGCTTCCGGCATCGCCGTTCACGCACGGGGGCGCGCAGCGGCGTCGCCAGCCTCCCGGTCTCCCCAGCTTGCTCCCCTGCAGCCGGAGTCCGGGGGGGGGGGGAGAGGTAGGGCACAGAGTGGCATAAGCAGGGCTCTGCAGGAAGGGACGGCCAGGGGGAACACGGGGGGTTAGAGGCACCAGGAGTCGGGGCGCGCGCACGAGCCCGTGCTCACGGCAGGCGGCGCCGTTTGCGCGCGTGCGCGCGCAGCGGCGCCGAACATCTCTCTGTCTCCCCAACTCGCTCCCCTGGAGCCCGATGCCAGCGGCTTGCGGGGGAGGAGGGGGGGGCAGGAAGGGGTTGGGGGCCGCAGGGCTGCTGCGGGCGCTAACCGGCCTCGCCGCAGCTCCCTCCCAGCGGGCGGAGTTGGCTCCGATCTGCAGGGGGAGGGGGCGAGTGTAGGTTCGGAGAGCGACAGCAGCGTTGGCGCCGACGGCCAGTCCCTCGGTAGAGACGGAGTGTGGTGGGGGACTGGTTCGCAGTGGGTCAGGGGCGCCCCCCTTTTTCCCCGCCAAGGCGGACGGGTCGGCAGACGTCGGGCCCCGGATGACGCCGTCGGGCGTCATGCGGGTAGGCGCGCGCGGGCCCCGGCTGGGGGTACCGGGGAGCCGGCGCCGCGGTTCGGGGCAGTCAGGGCCCCTCCGGAACTCTGGCGTTGGCTCTGGCCAAGGTGGGCGCGGCATTACGGCCGCTGGCTGCGGCAGCATCACCGGGGGTAGCGGCAAGCTCCGACGCGGCCGCGATGGAAGGCGGGTCCGGAAGGCGGTCAGCTTCAGCGGCACGGCGAATTGCCACGCCTGCAGGGAGCTCGGAGAGGCCGCCGCAGACCTGGAGCACTGTCCGGAACAGGACGGGCAGGGACGCGCTGCGGGGACAACCCCCTCACGAGTTGCTCGGCATGCGCCGCAGTTGCTTCCTGTGTCTTTCGCCCCTTTTCTCTCCTGCAGGGGATCGCGGCGAAGTGGAGATGGTGGAGTACGAGTAAGAAGTCGTCGGTTCTGCCACGCCGGAGGATTCCGTGTCGGTGCAGTCGACGGGATCAGGTGAGGTGTTACAGTCGGTAGCGGGCTCATTCACGAGTTCCAGTTCTCGCAGCTTTTCCTCTTCCTCCTTTTCCTCTGCTCTGTCGTCGCAGGCGTCCGAAGTCAGTAGCGCGACTAGGGCGAGGAATCAGGCGACTAAATTCGCCAAGAGGGCGGCGGGGCAGCAGGGAGCTGGAAGAGGCGTAAGCGGCTTAGCGAGGAAGCTCGCAGGGCCAAGAAACGCAGCGATTTGCACGGGTTTGTTCGCTGCGACTACACTGCGGTGATGCGGGGCCTGCGGGATAGCTGCCGTAGGAAGATTCGCAGTGGGACTTCGTGCATGTGTTCGTCTGTACGAAGGAAGTGAAGGAGTATAGGTCGGCGGCTGTAAAGAAGGGCATCGGGGCCGAGGCCTTCCGTACCTTCGATAACTGGCTGGCCGGTTTTTGGGTCTTCGCGGCGTGCTACCTGGAAGATAGGCCGGACGAGCACAGGAACGTGATTCGGTACATGCTTCTCATACATGACTTGCAGCGCACATCTTCGGGATCGGAGTGGCGTAGGTAGAAGCAGGATGGTTAGCGGGTCATGGACTTTGGGTTCAAGGACGTCTAGGTCTGGCTCAAAGTCACTCGGGCTTCGCAGCAGGCGGAGGAGCCCCGGAAGCCGGGGGCGGACGGGCACCGCGCAGGGTCGTCCGCCCAAGGGTCCGGCGCGGACGGCGGATCGGCCAAACCAGGTAGGTCGGCCGTCCGTACAGGGGGGAGAGCCGACACAAAAGGAAAATGTTTCGCGTTTAACAACGCGGCCTGTTCCTTCGGCGAGCAGTGTCGTTTTCGACACTTGGGCTTGCAATGCGGCGGATCCCACCCAGCCTCCTCCTGCTTCAAAGGCAGTCGTCAAGGTACCCGGGGTAAGCAAACTTATCCAAGGCAGGCCGCGGGCGGGAGCGCTCCACAGAGCTCCAACGCCAATTGATTTAGAGACGATGGGCAAGTGGTTAAATTGGTATCCAAATAGGGCGGATGGAAAATTTCTGTTTTCCGGTTTTAGTTTTGTTTTCGCGTGCCTGTTGCGAGCGAGGTGTCGGTTCGGGCCCAGCGGAACCTTCAGTCTGCCCGAGCCTTGCTGTTCGTGCTGAGGGAGAAAGTGGATACGGAGGTCATCTCTCCAGTGGGGGTGGTTCCGAAGAAGACTCCGGGCGCTTTTCGGCTTATTCAACATCTTTCTTACCCATCGGGGACGTCGGTCAATGACGCGATACCGCCGGATCATGGTTCGGTGGTTTATCAGTAGTTTGACGAGGCATTGGCGCTGGTCCGCAGTTACGGGACTGGGGCACTCATGGCTAAGATTGATGTTGAGTCCGCTTTTCGGTTGCTGCCGTTACATCCGGACTCATTCCGTTTTATGGGGTTTCGGAGCGGAGTATTTCATCGGCAAAGGTTTGCCGAGGGGGTGTTCCGTTTCATGCTCATTTTTCGAACGGTTTAGTACGTTTTTACACTGGTTCGTGGAGTCTTCGCCAAGGGGTCATGGGGTCGCGCATTACCTCAATGACTTCCTGTGTGCGGGGCCGGCACATTCAACACGGTGCGGCGACTTGCTGGTCAGCATCCGAGCCCTGTTTTTCCACTTCGGCGTTTCAGTGGATGAGGATAAAACTGAGGGACCGTCCTCCTGTTTGTCCTTTTGGGGATCGATTTCGACACAGCGTCAGGATCGGGTCGGCTGCCTCGGGACAAGGTGGTGAAGCTCCGCGAAGCTATTGGCCGGTTCGAAGGGTCGCGTAAGGTCACACTGCCGGAAGCTGGAAAGGGCGACTGCGGGGTGTGCCAGACCACATCATTTCGTGCGATGATCCTCCGAGATTAAAGGGGATGGAGCAATATGGGCCTCATTCCTGGAGGATTTCAACGGGGTGTGTATATGGCAGGCTCCAGCGGGGGACAGCGCTAGGTTGCAGTTGTTCACCGACGCGGCTGGGGCCTCTGGATACAGATGCTATCGGGAGGGATCTTGGTGCGCGGCTTCGTGGACGGCATCGCGAAGGCGTAACCAGGGACCTTTTGCTTCTGGAGCTTTTTCCCCATTATGGTGGCGCTGGAGGTTTGGGGCGATCGGCTGGCTCCTCGCAGCATCTTGTTTAGATGTGACAATCTGGGCGTTGGCGCATGCGATAAATAACAAGAGGGCGAAGTCGCTGTCATTCTGCGGGTGCTGGGACAGTTGCTGTAGACATGCCTACGTCGGAACGTGTGGTTCCGCGCGCAACATGTGCCGGGGCTGGAGAACGGAATTGCCGACGCTCTGTCACGAGGGCAGTGGGAAAGTTTTTGTTTGTTGGCACCGGAGGCCGACGAACATGGTGTTCATTGTCCCGGTTATGTTGGGCAGGTGATCGGGACGGATTGGAGGGTCTTGCGTTGCGGTCAGTGGCGCCAGCCACGCTTAAGCCGCAAGCTTGGAGCGAGTGGGAGGAGTTTGTTTAAGGACGAATTCAGCAAGGTAAGAGCGGGCATCGGATGATGCTTTCTTTTATTTGGCAGCTGTATGTTTCGGGTAGGTCCAGAGCGGTGGTATCCCGGTACTTGGCCAGGATTTCGTTTTTCAGCAAAATAAAGGGCGTCCCCGACGTGGCTAAGAGCGGGATTCTGTTGAAGGCGATGAAAGGATGGGCGCGAGTCGCGCAGACGCCGCCTGACAGGAGGAGGCCCATTGATGCGGCCTTGTTGCTGGATGTCATCAGGGCGGTTAGAGGTGTCACGTCGTCCATGTTTGAATCGCTGTTGTTTTTCAGTTTGGCGTGCTCAATGGCTTAACACGGGGCTTTTAGGGTTTCGGAACTGGTAGCGCCTTCTAAGCGAGCAGATTCGCGCATGCTGGTCGGGGACGTGGTGGTGTGTGAGAAGTCTTTGCTTTGCAGATTGCGGCGCTCTAAGACGGACCAAGTGGGGAGAGGTCAATGGGTCACCTTGGTTCCGGCTCTTGAGGAGAGCATTTGCCCAGTGAGGTTGGCAGTGCAATATGAGGCAGTACGGCCCGAAGGTCGGGGGTCATTGCTGCTGCACTATGACGGGCTGCCGGTGACGAAGTATCTATTTCATGGGATGCTGGGTCGCTGTCTTGCGAGCTTGGGCCTTCCACCCGCTGCGTTCGGGACGCATTCCTTCCGCATAGGGGCTGCGACGTCGGCTGCGGCGGCGGGATTTTCCATGGCTGAGATCCAGGCGGTGGGGCGATGGAAGTCGTCAAGTTACAGACGGTATATGCGCCCCGTTGCATGAGAGGTTAGCTCGCGCGTACTTTTGTTTCAATTCCAGTCGTTTAATCATGTTGTTACAGTTCAGTACGTTATGGTGTTGTGCGTTTGTTTGTCTTCCCCTTTTTATCCTACTCAGGGATTAGCTACTCGCCGTTGCTGGCATGAGCCGGCAGCGGGGGTCTGGAGTTATTTTGCAATTTTTTGCCTGACTTGACGGACTGAATTCTAATCCACAATTCGGCTAATCTGTTCTAATCAGAGTCCCTCAGCAGGTCTTTATGCTTTCACCTCCAGCTGAGTTATTACATGTTTCCCCCCCCCCCTTTTTTTGGTTATTTTCATCTTTCCCATTTGTGTGTTCATGTTATGCTTCAAATTGGCTGATTGCTCGTGCAGATCGGCTAGGCCGAGACTGCTGCAATATACGACAGCAAAATTTTTCTTTTTGGCAGATCCTTCAGGTTAATGCAGTAGATTAAACGATGGTACAGATGATTAGTATCCACTTTTACCCCCTTTTTCCTCCTCTTCAGGTTGGTTGGAAGATGACTTGCCTATTTGGGTGGTTGGCCACTCTTATGTGTATTGGGCCACCCAGTTTTGGCCTCGCAGGGGGCACAGATGTTTCCTAGGGCTCGAGGAGTTCGTTGGCTTGGTTGGCAAGGGATGATGTGGACGGAGGGGAGAAGTAGACTAGTGAGTCAGGTCAGCAAGCATGTAGCCCTAGGGTGTTGGTTGTCCATTTAGGTGGCAACGACCTGGGGAAGAGGACGTCTTTGGAGATGCGGTGGGCCATGATACAGGATCTGGCAAGTTTGGCCGCAGCATTGGACCAATTGTATATGGGTGTTCTCCTTGATGGTGCCAAGGTTGAGTTGGCAAGGTGTGGCGGACTGTCGCGAAATTGAGGAGGCCAGGCAAAAGGTGAATGGGGCGGTGGCGAAGTGGGTGTTGTCCCACGGAGGCCAAGTGGTTCGCCACCCTAGGATTCGGTTCAGAGACAAAATCACCTTTTTCGGCCTGATGGTGTGCATCTATCCAATGAGGGGATGATGTTTTTTCCTGGAGGATCTGTTCCTAGTGTTGCTGGAGTTAGGGTGAGGTTATGGTGGCGGTGCGAAGACTCTGGGAAGGAGTCTTTCGCTGTTGGCGGAAAAGAACGGCAGTTTGTGGTTGTATGGTAAGCTGTAGTGATTTACAGTTTGATTTGGTTTAGGTGCACTCACCTCCATCGACTTATTGGCCGCTTGACCACCCGTCCGGGAAGGCAGCGGCAGGGCACCCAGGATCGGTGGGTAGTCACTGTGGGGGTTGAGTTGTCACCTATTACCGGTTTTTGATAGTTGTAGTAAAATTAGGATGGTTTCGAATTTTTAGTATTTTACGGTTAATTTAGGTTAGTAGAGCCGTTCTTTTTGCTGCCACCATATGCCGGCTGAATCGGCATCTTAATAAAGTTTTCATTTACAGGTTTGCTATGGTTAGGGTCAAATAAATAGCTAGCAATTTTTCTGCCAAATTCAAGTCTCCGTGTCTTTATTTATTGGTATTAGAGGTAACCGAATGCTTTACTTGGAATGAACGGGTCCACCAAATGTCACTAGGATGTTTATACAGTCTATACATTGTGACCAAGAACAAATACTGAGAATTACATCCTTGAAGAGTGAGAGAAGTTGGACTACGGAGAAACAATAAGGTGCAGATCTGTGCTGTGATAGCTTTGTTACATCACTCAGTTAAAAAAAAAAAAAAAAAATGGAGAGAAAGAAATAATGTTATTACATAAATTATAATCATTATTATTATCAGTATTGTAGATTTGTAAGGTGGCATAGTCCTCTGCAGCGCTGGATGATGGGCGAAATAGGGACATACAAGGTAGACAGTAAAAATACAGACATGAAAAGACAGGGTAGGGAGTGCCCTGCTAATGTTAATTGGATTACATGCTAATTAGAGTAAAAAGGGAAATTCAAAGTATAATGAAAAACAGAAGATTATAGATCTAAAATGTAATAGTAAAAAAAATCACCTATTTTACCCTATACTTGTGGAACTATTTTCATTTTCTCATCACCCTTGCAACATCACCAGTACCATAACAGGTATGGACTCCGCCCTGTGCCAGCCCCTCCCTTCATTTTCTCATCACCCTTGCAACATCACCAGTACCATAACAGGTATAGACTCCGCCCTGTGCCAGCCCCTCCCTTCATTTTCTCATCACCCTTGCAACATCACCAGTACCATAACAGGTATAGACTCCGCCCTGTGCCAGCCCCTCCCTTCATTTTCTCATCACCCTTGCAACATCACCAGTACCATAACAGGTATAGACTCCGCCCTGTGCCAGCCCCTCCCTTCATTTTCTCATCACCCTTGCAACATCACCAGTACCATAACAGGTATAGACTCCGCCCTGTGCCAACCCCTCCCTTCATTTTCTCATCACCCTTGCAACATCACCAGTACCATAACAGGTATAGACTCCGCCCTGTGCCAGCCCCTCCCTTCATTTTCTCATCACCCTTGCAACATCACCAGTACCACCACCATAACAGGTACAGACTCTGCCCTGAGCCAGCCCCCCCCCCCCCCCCCCCCAAACGTGACATCATGGCATAACTCTTAGGGAGTAGGAAGAAGTCTACTGTCTGGAGCAGAGGTTCTCAAACGCAGTCCTCAAGGCACCCCAACAGTCCAGGTTTTAAGTTTATCCATGCTTGGCCACAGGTGACTTAATTAACACCTGCGTTAATTTGATTTAACCATTTAACCTGTGCTGAGCCATGGATATACCTAAAACCTGGACCGTTGCCTTGAGGACCGCGTTTGAGAACCTTTGATCTAGACTAGAGTGACCTAAAGATGCTACAGGCGGCTTATAGAAACTGTAGGCTGAAGGCCAGACACAATAGTGCCCCTCGGACCCTGCGCAGTGGCAACGCTTGCTCGCCCCCAGTTGTGGCTCTGACCAGTACTTTTTATTTCCTGCACCTCTACCAACTTTGTTCACAAATTCTTTCCCATTCGAATTCATTATTTCACTTCTTTCTAACACATTATAATACTTAAGGGCATATTTAATAACGAGTTATATACTTGTGTTATCCTCCATTATTAATCTTACATGCTGATCCAACCAATGAGCTCCTAATTGTCATTATTCAAACACATGACAGGAGTTGATTGGTTGGAGCATCGTTGTTAAATCTGCCCCTTAATCCTGTAACATCACTTTCCACAAATGATATTTTTGCAACTCCGAGCGCTTCACACCTCGAACCATCTACAGCTCTATCGCCCTGCTCTTTATTCACAGTCTACGAACATAAGTGGCATCCACCATCATCGCTCCTGTTCAACATTACCACAGTAATCATCACCTACAAACAAGACCCCATGGCTACAGGTAGATAAAAAGGTCTGAGTACCCTGCTCTGAAGAGTTTACAATCCAAAAAGCAAATATAGGGAATAAAACAAAAAGCAGATGTACTAGTTTGTGGGAAGGACCAGCTGCATTTATTATAACATTGACATATTTTAGGAAGGCACTTTTCTGCCTCATGCCTCAGTGAGGTCACATGATTATTTATGCTGGATATTGCTTTAAGACACAACGTGGCTGAGTACTCTAGATACAACAGGCACCCTGTAAAATCATAATATAAACGAAACTTATTTCATGCCTGAAATGTAATTCAGTTTTAAGAAGTTTATTTTACCTTTTTATTTTTCACAAACTAAATGATATTTCCATGTAAGTAATTCAAATTAGAAGAGCTGTTTTTGTGTAACTTGTAGACATGAATGTATCTGGACAAAAGGACAATACACTGCAAGTGTTTACATTAACAGAAGTTGAACACTTCCCAGAATTCCCACAGCTACTGAAAGCACTCTACACTCTGTGGGAATGAGCTTTGCTGTGCTGCATCCATGAGATACATTAAACAAGTAGCGCCATCTGCTGGCCCTACACAGAATTATATCCAACACAATCAGCTATTTCTGACCAGACAGCACAAAGTGTGAGCAGCAAAACGGTTTTAGCTTTGTGGAAACATCAAATGACTACTTTTCGCAGCTTATTTATAGATTTACTCTGCTGTGGCTTGTGTTGTAAAGTACTGCATGGTTTTTCTGGATGTTGTTGGGTTAAGCAGGAAGGGGGGAGGTCACTAAGAATAAATAAATAAATGGCTAATATTTGTGCAGTTATTACAAGAAAAATTGCACTAACAATTAGAGATGTGCAAGTTTGTATTTGCCCGGATCTCAAAACAGCATCTGATTGGCTCTCGGATGTCACGTGTTTTGGATAGCCAAAAAAAATATCTGGATAAATCCAAACGTGACTTAATTTTGTCGTTTAGAACAGAGTAAATCCAACCCGCACATCTTTCAGTCCATCACGTGACCACTAGCTTTCCTAAACAAAAGTCATCGATCCCTATTTTTAATGAAACAGCTGTGTATATAGACTTTTAGAAGTTGAATGATGAATGCAGCATTCTCAACAAAACTATTAACTGTTCATTAACAGATCTGCTAAAGAGCCTACAGTATGTACAATCGGGCTCAGTTTAATATAGGGAACAAAAATGCCTTTTCCTACGTTGGGGTGCTCGGTCATTGCTGAATGTTGCAACAATTTTTTTTTTCTATAGTTATGCCCTAGCCCTTACCTTTTATACACCACAAATAGGACCATATCTAGGGACGGATTGGGAACAAAAAGCGGCCCTGGAAAAATTTGTACTAGTGGCCCCACTTGGGCAGCACCAGAGGTGTAAGGCCTAGCCATGGGCCATGGCAGCAGCACCCTCCCCCCAAGACTTTCCAGATAGTGGGGATGTCCAGCATCAAGGGGGGAAGTTAAAAGGAAACAAAATTAATTATGAGCACATTATATGATACACCTTCAGAATTTAGGAAACTATATAATTCTTTAGAAAGATATATTTTCTTGCTTATTACACCAACCATATACCAATCACTATTCACTCAATCTTATATGTCATCCAAGCAGGCAGACAGAGCATACACTAGATCAGGCCTGGCCAACCTGTGGCTCTCCAGATGTTGTGAAACTACACATCCCAGCATGCCCTTCCACAGTTTTAGCCTTCCCTAATAGCAAAACTGTGGCAAAGCATGATGGGACTTGTAGTTTTACAACAGCTGGAGAGCCACAGGTTGGCCAGTACTGCACTAGATCATCTGCAATCACAGGCTAAGTGGCAAAGTCATTTTCATATATGCAAATTATTTTGCATCTTATTCATTATGTCTATAAAAAGGACCACATGTCCTCAAACAAAACAGGCCCCGCGGGTGCATCGGCCCACCGGGAATCTTCCCTGTGAACCCTATGCCCAATCCGCCTCTGACCATATCCCTACTAATATATAAGAATGAAACGTATGTTTGCTGCTCAATCGCAGCCAAACCTTTGAATCAATTGACTTAACAATTAGCATAACAATAGTTTAGAGGCTGGGTTAGAAGTAATAGGCTATGTTAGCCGTGGCCAACCTGTGGCTCTTGAGCCGCATGCGGCTCTTTCTTTATTCAAATGTGGCTCCCGACACTCAAAGTCACTTGACCACAACAGATCCTGGAAACTGGTGCACTCCAACCAGACACACAGCAGCACTATGGCGACTGAAAACTGAGGGAGCCAGATACTGGGCTGTAGTGACATATGAAGGTGGGCTGGAGTGACAAAAGGGGGAGCTGGCTGGAGTGGCACAGAAGGATCCTGGTAGGAGAGACATAATGGGGGAGCTGACTGGGGTGATACAGGAGGGTGCTGGCTGGAGTGACACAGGAGGGTGCTTGCTGGAGTGACACAAGGGGGAGCTGGCTGGAGTGGCACAGAAGGATCCTGGTAGGAGAGACATAATGGGGGAGCTGACTGGGGTGATACAGGAGGGTGCTGGCTGGAGTGACACAGGAGGGTGCTTGCTGGAGTGACACAAGGGGGAGCTGGCTGGAGTGGCAGGGAAGGATCCTGGTAGGAGAGACATAATGGGGGAGCTGACTGGAGTGACACAGGAGGGTGCTGGCTGTAGTGACACAGGAGGGTGAGGGCTGGAGTGACACAGGAGGGTGCTGTCAGGAGTGACACAGGAGGGTGAGGGCTGGAGTGACACAGGAGGGTGCTGTCAGGAGTGACACAATGGGGAGCTGACTGGAGTGACACAGAAAGGTGCTGGCTGGAGTGACACAGGAGGGTGAGGGCTGGAGTGACACAGGAGGGAGCTGTCAGGAGTGACACAATGGGGAGCTGACTGGAGTGACAAAGGAGAATCCTGGCAGAAGAGACACAATGGGGAGCTGACTGGAGTGACACAGGAAGGTGCTGGCTGGAGTGACACATAGGGGAGCTGGCTGGAGTGGCACAGAAGGATCCTGGTAGGAGAGACATAATGGGGGAGCTGACTGGAGTGATACAGGAGGGTGAGGGCTGGAGTGACACAGGAGAATCCTGGCAGAAGAGACACAATGGGGAGCTGACTGGAGTGACACAGGAAGGTGCTGGCTGGAGTGACACATAGGGGAGCTGGCTGGAGTGACACATGGAGGAGATGAAGTGTATAATGTGAATATGGCTTTTTCAATATATTTTATGTGGATCTGGATTCTTAAATTATTTTATGTGGAAGTGTCTTTTTCAATGTATTTTATGTTGATTCTGGCTTTAAAATGTATTTTATGTGGATCTGGCATTTTCATTGTATTTTATACCAAGGGTGTGGCCTATCAGGCACAAGGTCACACACCATTTTTGCACACGGTCCTTCGGCTTGATGTCGGCTCTTTGATGTACCTAACAAGATTTTTTGGGCTCTTTGTGCCTGACTGGTTGGCCACCCCTGGGCTATGTGTTTGCCCATAGCTCCTGGCTCTCTGCTTGGCCGCCTGACATACAGAAAGATGGGGTGTGCTCTAGAATGCTGGGGTGTTTCATGTCCCCAGTCCACCCCTATTTCTTAGGTACTTGTGTACCAACTCCAACGGGCATGTGTATCTCGGACAAAACAAAATAGGGTTATCTGTAGTAAAGTTAGTTTGTATCATAGAGATAATAAGGTCAAGTAAAAGTATCAGAGAGATACTAAGCGCAAGTAGAAAAAAATTATATACAAACAAATACATAGGCTTCAGTCAATGGGGGTAATTCAGACCTGATCGCTCGCTAGCGTTTTTTGCAGCGCTGCGATCAGGTCAGAACTGCGCATGCATATGCATCGCAATGCGCAGGCGCGTCGCACAGGTACAAAGCGGATCGTTGCTGTGTGATGGGTTTTACGAAGAATCCATTCGCACAGCCGATCGCAAGGAGATTGATAGGAAGAAGGCGTTTGTGGGTGTCAACTGACCGTTTCCAGGGAGTGGTTGGAAAAATGCAGGCGTGTCCAAGCGTGTGCAGGGCGGGCGTCTGACGTCAATTCCGGTCCCGGACAGGTTGAAGTGATCGCAGCGGCTGAGTAAGTCCTAGGCTACTCAGAAACTGCACAAGATCTTTTTGTACCGCTCGGCTGCACATGCGATCACACACTTGCACAGCTAAAATACACTCCCCTATGGGTGGCGACTATGCGAACGCAGGACTGCAAAAAACAGCTAGCGAGCGATCAGGTCTGAATTACCCCAATGTACTGAACAGCAGTAAGTCTGAAATTGCTTACCACAGAACTTGGAGTGGAGTAGCTGCACGTAGTAAAACCACAATATTTGTAGCTTTTGTCAGCGTTGTCTGTCAGAATGTGTAGAAGTGTGCTACAATAAACAAGTCATGTCTGCTGATTGCCGTTAATTATATTTAGTCTGCAGGCATAAATTAACAGAGATACTGTCCGAGACCACTTGTCATAACAGCTGCAATGCAGATAACTTGAAAGCGGCTCCACATTACATGGAAATCCTTAGGAGATGCTGGGAAACTGTAGTACAGTTCATTGTGCGGTGGGGGCTGGGAGACCGGCGGTCAGCATACTGTCCAGAATGCCGGGGGGGGGAAGGGGGGGGGGCAGCGCAACAAAGCCCCTTGCGGGATTGGTGGTCGCTGCACTCGCCACAGGTTTTATTCCCACTCTATGGGTTTCATGGACACACACGAGTAGGAATAGTCCCTGTCAGTCGGCATGCCGACTGTCGGGCTGGTAAGCAGGCGGGATCCCGGTGTCAGCATGGTGACCACCGGGATTCCGAACGCTGGTCACGTGACCGGATCCCCTTTGTGCTCCTTAGCACTGCCATCTGGCACATTACTTGTAGCTACAGGCAAACACTATTCTGCCATCCAGGCTCGCTGTTCACATTCACTTTTACAATGTAGTGTCTCAGACCCTTCAGTGCAGAGCACATAATAAGAAGAACTGTAGTGCTGCCAGTCGCGCGGCCACACACACACACACACACATCAGTTTAGGCATAGCACTTTTAACTTCACAGTAAAGGTGAACGTCATAAAAAATAAATAAATTTGCTTTTAGAATATTACTTTAAATGTCACTCAGATGTCCGCAAACAAAATCTTATTTCTATTTAATTCTAATAACGTTACGTAACAAAGTTGTCCGGCCAACACCAGGTACTACAGCTAAACACACCGGCTACTTACATAAACAGTATATAGCAGGGCTGGCCAAACCAGTCCTCGATATCTACCAACAGTACACATTTTCCAGATCACCTAGCTGGTGCACAGGTGTAGTCATTACTAATTAAGATGTGCTGCATTCATTCCTAACTGACAATTCTACAGGTCTCCAGGAGGACTGGAAAACATGAACTGTTGGTAGATCTCGAGGACCGGTTTGGCCAGCCCTGATATATAGGATAATATTCCCCTGGACACATAATGGGTTACTATGATAGGAAAACCTTGTTGTGTTTTGCTTGCACTACTTTTATTTTACAATTAACACTGTGTTACATTAAATAGATCTTCTGTGTCAAGACACTTAATTTGCACCAAGGACACCTAACATAATAGTTGCTATAAATCTCACAAGTCTATTTTAAAAGTAACAATTTATGTTTCCCATAAAACAGCAGTTTCTGTACAGAGGTATGGTGCATACACACGGTGAGATATTTACTATCTTCGATTTTGACTTTGCGATTTCCCCTGAACTCCCCGGTGCCCTGAACCACCAATATTGACTATCTTTATTTGAGATTTTGACTAAGTGCCAATTTTGACTATACTATGTACTAGATTGTACACTATATAGTCAAGATTGACTTGCACGCACAGTCTATCTTTCCTTGCGATACCGACCCCATGGGAGTGCGCATTCGTATCACATCGGTATAGCAGCTGGCTAAACACAGTGCGATATGCACTAACTTTCCTTGCAATTTTGACTACAGTATATAATCAAAATCGGAAGAATAAATCTCACCGTGTGTACACACCTTAACAAAGATACAGCATAGTACCATGCCTTATGGCTATACTGTACTGAACTCAGATATAAGCTGCACTTCTGCCTAGTAACAACAGTTTGCATATAGCACAGTCCTGAACAAGTATTCATGCAAATGGTGCATTCCTGTATACATACAGTATATGGTGCAGGTGACCGCTGTATGAGTCCCCTAGTTTCTATTTCACTCCAAACTTGTCCTTATGGCATGGTGGACAGAGTTACTGTTTGTCTCCTAAACTGAGCGCCTCTAGGCACAGGCCTACTGCCAGGGCCGGAGCTTCCACTAGGCAGCTTTAGGCAGCTGCCTAGGGGTGCCGGGACCTGAAGGGGCGGTCTGCTACAGGTGCATGAAAAAGGTAGTGTGGTCCTACATCTCATAGTCGCCTCAATCTCCCTGGCACTAGTATCTACAGTAGCTGCGACTGCCAAGCTCCTGTATTGCAGCATCCAGCTCCACCTGGCACAGGCAGTAACTTTGACAGCTCCTGGAGTCTTGGCTGGGGGTGACATGCGATGCTGCTTTTCATTCCAGGCTCTTTCACAGACTACTCAGTCCCAACTCCTCATCGCATCCTGCAGGTAAGGTGGCTGCACAGTGCACTCTCTGCATTAAATAAGAAAAGAGGGGGAGAGCAGCCGTTTGGAGGGTGGGGGGGGGGGGGGGGCGGAGATGAGCAGCTGGCATGCACACAGATGGTGGAGGGGATAGAACAGAAGATATTTAAAAGAATGGGGTTGGTGGAGGAGGGGGGGGGGGGCAGCAGGAGACCACACAGACTGGCGAGATGGGGAGAAGAGAGCAGCCATACAACAGACGGGGTGGAGGAGAGCAGCAGTATGTCTTTCTCCTGAAGATCAGGTAGGGGGAAGGGGCAGTAGGCAGAAGTTTTGCCTAGGGTGCCGAGAAACCTTGCACCGGCCCTGCCTACTGCCACTTTAAGCCCTGCCCAGTTACGCATCACCACTGGCTGCCATTGCTTCTCTCAGGGGAGGATGGACCGGCGTGCAATAAATGTGGCTACATGGGAGAAGAGTAAATATAATATATCAAAATGAACATCACAGCAAATGGATTCTATTCTTTATAGCCAGTGGCGGACCATATACTGTAGGGTCTGGTATACATACAATAGCCAGCTTCCATAGTGTGTGGAATTCACCTCCTTTTCTCAACACATCTGCCAAGTTTCCACATGCTAACTAGCTGCTGAGTACCGGATCCGGTCATGTAACCGGCGCTAGCACTATTTGCACTTTGAATAGAATTCATCTACCAGTGACACTGGTGGTTTTAATACAAGTGCTGAATTGGCAGCAAAAATGTTAATTATATTGTATATTGAATGTTGTCTTTGTGTCTTTTTTACAATAAACTATTATATTTATATTTTATTTTTAGAATTACACTAATTTGAGACAGCGCATCCTACTTTATTTGGTTCCATAGGACAAATAGGTTGACAAGTGTGCACTGCCTCATATATTGAGGTCGTGTTTGAACCCGGGTCTGTAATTAATACATGAGGTATGGGAAGGCAAATTTAACATTATTTGCCCTTTGAAGGAGAGAACCAGAGCCATACCAGTCCACAGGTTAATTGTGTTCCGGACGAGGACGCCCCTCTGCGACTTTGTGCAAATGTAGCTACAAAGTCCTTTCCTGGTGAACGAATGTGCAAGGACCAAGATGCCCACTGTCTATACATCCGTACATGCAGGAATACCGATTGGTGCGTCCTTAGACAAACCATCAAAACTTTCACCTGCCCCATGCCATATGCAGGTTCTCCGTCTGTGTATGTCCTCCTATGTTAGCGGTTGAGCACCTGTGTACACAACCACTGTCACCGCCATGCCCTCGACGCTTCCTTAATACTCCCATAAGATGGACCAACTCCATGCATGCGCTAAGTCACCTACCTGTCACCGCCCAATACATTTTCAACACACTTCTGAGACAATGTATGTCCAACGGGATTCAATCAAGACTACTGTGAATGCACAGTGTGACAGACTCATGCACAAAAGAAAAATATTGCTCTACTGCGTTCGACATCTGCAGTCTGTGTGACTCAGAACCAGGCCATATAGATCCATTATAGAGGTGGAACTGGACCCCTGAAAAGTGCTATGAGGAGCCCCCTTCAGGCTCGCTGAATACATTTATTGTGGCAGCAACCTAACCAACAGCTACTAATTATAAAAAACAAATGTAAAAAAAAAAAAAAAGACTACCTTCGATCGTGCATTGAAGTATAATCTAGTTCTTTGTGGTGGAGTAGAATTTGGTGGGTGAGTCTGACCCTAGTAACAGAGGATTCTGAACACTACAGTCAGCACCAGTTTTTTATTTTTTTTTATTTTGCCTGTGCCCTAATTTAATAGAACGGAGTGGATCAAGGGTCTTGTTATGTCGGCTGCCTAATGTAAGGACTTACACTGACAATTAGAGCCAAATCTTCCAGCTGTGGCACAGTGCGCTAATCTTTCTTAATAACTGCACTCATTTAATCTAGTTTTAAAAACAGCCACGGAGAATAATAGACTGCATTTGAAGGAGGAACCAAGAATAAATTACAGGGCTCATCCACAGCTTTGGAGAAATAAAACATGATCAGAGCACAGTAATGAAAATGTTAATTGCACATACTGTATACAAGACAATCCCAGAAGACTTGCCTATACTATAAGTAACAAAGTCGGATTCCTGATCCCAGTGTTGCTGTCGGTTTAATGTTCCTGGGGTGTATATGGCTGCTAAAAAGCTTACCTACAACCATAATGATGGTATATATTAGTTGCTACGGGTTCTGCATGAATTACCGATGGCTGCAATACCAGCTATCAGTACATCGACAGCAGCATCCTAGCCACCAGTATGCCGGCAGTGGGGCGAGCGCGAGTAAGCTCCTTGTGGGCTCATTGTGCTTGCCGTGCAGCAGGCACAGTGGCTCACTGCGCTCACCACAGGTTATATTCACCCGATGGGTGTTGTAGACACCCATGGAGAGAGAATCTCTGCCGTGATTCCGGCGACAGCATTGTGATC
Source organism: Pseudophryne corroboree (assembly GCF_028390025.1). Lineage (NCBI taxonomy): Eukaryota > Metazoa > Chordata > Amphibia > Anura > Myobatrachidae > Pseudophryne > Pseudophryne corroboree. Next base: position 383,908,957 of record NC_086452.1, read on the forward strand.
GCCGGGATCCCGTGCGGCGGTATGTTAACCGCTTCCTGTTGCTACAGTGTCTATTTTTATGTATTATACCATGTATTTTTCCCCTTACTCCTGTTTTAATATTTTTTGCATATTGTTTTATCTGCTGTGTTTTTTGATTGAGTAAGGTCATTATGTACCCTTTAATGCGTTTATGAATGTACAGGCCATGTGACAGCGGCAACATAACGAGGATGATACTTGTAGACAGGACCGTTCCACGTATGTAGTGAGCATGACCACATCTATATATATATATATATATATATATATATATATATATATATATATATATATATATATATATATATATATATATATATAAGGCAAATCCACTGACCTATCACAAAATCTCTAAGTGTTGCTCCCTTATTTGAATAATGGCCTGCTCTAAAACTGCCACTGGCAAGGAAGTGCAGAGACGTCAGAAAAAGTGTCCTCAGTGTCCTAAAAAATGCAGTTGTACCCTCTGTCCACTTATCCACGGACATGTGGACAAGTGGAACAGGGCAGACTAAGGACTATATGACTGTGACAGCCCACTGGGTAGATGTATGTACTCCCGCAGCAACAACAGCAGCGGCACCAGTAGCAGCATCACGCAAACGCCAACTCGTTCCTAGGCAGGCTACTCTATGTATCACCGCTTTCCCTAAGAGGCACAACGCTGACAACCTCTGACGGAAACTGAGGGACATCATCGCACAATGGCTTACCCCAATTAGACTCTCCTGGAGATTTGTGATTTCGGACAATGCCACCAATATTGTGCGTGCATTACATCTCAGCAAATTCCAGCACGTCCCATGTTTTGCACATACAATTAATTTGGTGGTGCACAATTTTTCGAAAAATGACAGGGGCGTGCAGGAGATGCTGTCGGTGGCCCAAAAAATTGTGGGCCACTTTCGGCATTCAGTCACCGCGTGCCGAAGACTGGAGCGCCATTAAACACTCCTGAACCTGCTCCGCCATCACCTGAAGCAAGAGGTGGTAATGAGGTGGAATTCAACACTCTATATGCTTCAGGGGATGGAGGAGCAGCAAAAGGCCATTCAAGCCTATACATCCACCTACGATACAGGCAAAGGAGGGGGAATGCACCTGACTCAAGTGCAGTGGAGAATGATTTCCGTCTTGTGCAAGGTTCGCCAACCCTTCAAACTTGCCACACGTGAAGTCAGTTCAGACACTACCAGCTTGAGTCAAGTCAATTCCCTCATCAGGTTTTTGCAGAAGCAGCTGGAGAAATTGAAGGAGGAGCTAAGACAAAGCAATTCCACAAAGTATGTGGGACTTGTGGATGGAGCCCTTCATTCGCTTTGCCAAGATTCAACGGTGGTCAATCTGTTGAAATCAGTGCACTACATTTTGGTCCCCGTGCTCGATCCTAGGTTTAAAGCCTATGTTGTATCACTCTTTCCGGCAAACACAAGTCTGCAGAGGTTCAAAGACCTGCTGGTGAGAAAATGGTCAACTCAAGCGGAACGTGACCTGTCAACAGCTCCTCCTTCATTTTCTCCCGCAACTGGGGCTGTGAGGAAAAGGATAAGATTTCCTAGCCCACCCACTGGCGGTGATGCAGGGCAGTCAGAAGTGAGTGCTGACATCTTGTACGGACTGAAGGACCTGCCAACGATTATTGACATGTCTACTGTCACTGCATATGATTCTGTCACCATTGAAAGAATGGTGGAGGATTATATGAGTGCCAGCATCCAAGTAGGCATGTCAGACAGTCCGTACATATACTGGCAGGAAAAAGAGGCAATTTGGATGCCCTTGCACAAACTGGATTTATTTTACCAAAGTTGTTCCTCCTCCAGTATGTACTCCGAAAGAGTGTTTAGTGCAGCCGGTAACCTTGTCAGCAATTGGCGTAGGAGGTTACTTCCACAAAATGTGGAGAAGATGATGTTCATCAAAATGAATTATAAATACCTCCAGGAAGACCTTTACCAGCAAATGCCTCCAGAAAGTACACAGGGACTTGTGATGGTGGATTCCAGTGGGGACGAATTAATACTCTGTGAGGAGGAGAATGTACACAGTGAAAGGGGTGAGGAATCGGAGGATGAGGTGGACATCTTGCCTCTGTAGAGCCAGTTTGTGCAAGGAGTGATTTATTGCTTCTTTTTTGGTGGGGGTCCAAACAAACCAGTAATTTCAGCCACAGTCGTGTGGCAGACCCTGTCGCTGAAATGATGGGTTTGTTAAAGTGTGCATGTCCTGTTTATACAACATAAGGGTGGGTGGGAGGGCCCAAGGACAATTCCATCTTGTACCTCTTTTCTTCTTTGCATTATGTGGGGGACTAGTTTTTTAAAGTGCCATCCCGTCTGACACTGCTGTACAACTCCAGGGGTACTGCCATATAAGTCCAGTCCAGTGGTGCTGTTTTGTGCTGCATCAGTCCAGTGGTGGTGTCCTGCGCTGTATTTTATTTACTCCAAATAAAAGGCTTATATACATCACTTATATTATTATCCAAATAATTTTTACAGGTTTTGCCCTATGTGGTGTAGAGGTACGCTTGCCTGTGCTGCATATTATAGCTTCAAATAAAAGGGTTATTATTATCCAAATTAATTTTACAGGCTTTGGTGTGTGTGTGTGTGTGTGTGTGTGTGTGTGTGTGTGTGTGTGTGTGTGTGTGTGTGTGTGTGTGTGTGTGTGGGGTTTAGGGGTACGCTCTCCTGTGCCACCAGTATTGTGCGTGTATTACATCTGGGCAAATTCCAGCACGTGCCATGCTTGTGCCGCACACTTCTGTTGCTTAGCTTAGTCATACAGCTACCTCATTGCACCTCTTTTTCTTATTTGCATGATGTGCTGATTGAGGACTAGTTATTTAAGTGCCATCCTGTCTGCAACTGCAGTGCCACTGGTAGATGGGCCAGGTGTTTGTGCCGCACACTTATGCAACCTTTTGGCCTATAAACAATATTGTGAGGTGTTCAGAATAGACTAAAAATGAGTGGAAATGAATGTTGTTGAAGTTAATAATACCGTAGGATCAAAATGACCCCCAAATTATGTGATTTTAGCTGTTTTTATGGGGTTTTTTTCTTTTCAAAAATCATCCAGATCCAAAACCAAAACACGAAAGGGTGGTTTTGGCAAAACCAATCCAGATCCAAAACATGAGGATGGAACCAGAACCAAAACACGAAAAGTATATATATCAGATATAAGTACTTAACCAACCTACAGTATTACCAGTCAGGAGAGGATAGTGTCTCAATTGTCAGAGGTTAACCTGTCACTTGAACTACACATTGCCGAACCTCTCAGAGAGCGATAGGAGGTAAGGAGACATAGGGCCTAATTCAGACCTGATCGGTGCTGTGCACAGCAGCCTATCAGGTGTGAACTCGCTTGCACTGGTGCCACAGTGCGCCAGAGCATGCCAGACAGCACTGATCAGGGCAGCGTCAGAGGCGGGATGGGGCAGAAAAGGAGCTGGGTAATTCTCCTCAGCACCAGTCTTTTTACAGCATCAATCCAAAGAAGGCCTGCCTGAAGGTGCGGCCTGTCAAAGATTTGCAGCGGTGGGCGGAGCATTTCCTGTTGTATGTCTAATTAGTTTACCAGGAAGTCCTTCAAAATTAAAGTTATATGCATGGAAATACTTGAAATTCCGTAGCGAGGCATGGGTATTCAGCTAGTATATTATATACTGGTGTAAGCTATGTTATTTGCTGGGCTGTAATTGTATATGAAGTGGTCACTGGTTGATCCATGGAAAGCTGAGGCATGAGATATACGTTTCTGTCTGTACCATAGTTTGGGAGAACAGTGCAGCACCTTGCATTAATAGTGACAGTACTTCTCTAACTTGGATCACTGTGCCATTTTCTCCCAGATTCTATCTTCTGCAGTCCGAAATCCCTGAGGCCTCTTGTCACCAATCAAAGCTGATCCGCCATATATTATCATCAGCTACATGTTAAATTGCTGCAGATTTGAAGAAACCTTCCGTCCCCTCACTTCAAGCTGTCCTCCCTAGAATATGGCATATATATATATATATATATATATATATATATATATATATATATACATATATACATACATACACACACACACACACACACACACACACACACTAGGTGATTCATCGCGCCCTACGGGCGCTCTTCACACCGTCGTGAGGGTCTACTCCCCCGTAACCCCCGGAGAAATGTCAAGGTGTAGAATAGTACTTTCAGAGTGTTTTTTTGGTGGAGCTGGAGGTGGGGGGGGGGGGGGGGGGTTTGAGGTGTATGTGGTTTACAGTTAGGGGCAGATGTTGTATGTGATATGTTTTGGGTGGTTTTGTGCTGCATTGTGGAGGGGGGTGAAGTGACTGTGGGTGGCTGAGTGTGTTGTGGGAAGGTGTACATGGATTCGGTTGGCTGGGCCGAAGATGCTGTGGTTGGTGGGTGACCAGAGTGAGGTTGGACGGTGTATGTGGTCCAGTCACTGTATACTTTGGGCTAGGACTGATGTTTGGGGGAGGGGAGGGGAGGTGTTCCACTTGGTGGAGGTGCAGGGGTTAGGGGTAGGGTAGACGAAGGTGCCATGGCTGAGGGATGTTTACATGGGGTGAGTTGTGTAGGGTATTGGGGTGTGTGGTTGAATTGTAGTGGCAGGCTTTGTTGTGTGTTGTAGTTGTGGGTGTGCAAGGGCTGTGAGGGTTAGTGGTTGCTAAGGTGGAGTTGGTGGGTGGTGGTTTTGCAAGTATGGGGAACTGGTGTTGTGCGAGCAGGGATGTGTGGAGGGTGCGTGCATGGTGTGTTTGGGGGAGGGGTGGGTGGATTGTTCCTTCGTGTGGTAAGGAGAAGATGATGTGGTGTTACAGTGTTTGTTGGGGGCTGAAGTGTGTTGGTTTGGTAGATGTTGGAGTTGCGATGTGCATCTTTGTGGCTGTAGGATATACGGGTAGTGTTGTGCGCTAACTTGTGTTTTGTTGGTTTGAGATAATGAGTTGGCTGTAGATGGAGGGAGGTGGGTGTGGGATTGGTTTAGGGTGGTGTTGGGCTGGAGTGTGGAGGGTGTTGAAGGGAATGTGCGTGTTGGAGTGTTGTTTGGGAGGGCAACGTAGTTTGCTGTGGGGGTTGCAAAAATGCTGTGGGGAGTGTTTTATGGTGCTTGCGCAAATGCGTGGAGGTGGGCTGCTGACTGTATATGTTTTGGGTAGGGGTGAGGGATGGTGGTGGTGACAGGAGGTGTAGTTTGTGATGGAGTTGTGGGTGGCAGGGGGATGGGGGTTGGAAGTTTGCATGGGTGGAGGAGGTCCACATGGAATGGTTGGGTGGAGGTATTTTTGGGGTTGTGGTGTGTGCATGCAAGGGGGGGTGACTGGGTTAGGCAGATGGGGAAGGTTGTGTTGTGGTGTAGGGGGTGTTGGATGGGTGGTGTATTTAGAGGGTGGGTGGCAGGTATGGGTTAATTGTGGTTGTGGGATGGGTTTGCGGTGTGCGGCGGGTGTTGGTCAGGTGGTTGAGTGGGTGTGGGGTTTGTAATTTGTAGTGTTGGGTGTGTGAGGGTTGTGTTTTTTTATGTGGTGTGAGGGTGAAGGGGGCAGGAGGGGTTGTTGGTGGGTGGGGGTGTAGCAAGGATGGGAAAGGTGTTTTGTGTATGCAGGGGACGGGGGAGGGTGCGTGCGTATTAGGAGTGTGGAGGGTGAGTGTGTGTATGTAAGGGAAAAGAGGTTGCACTGTTTGTGTGCCGATAGGCGATGGTATGTCTCTGGCTGATGGCTGGATCTGTAAAGTGTTGTGGTGATAGGGCTGTGCTGGGACCATGAGGCTGCACTTGTTCCCCTCCTTGTGATGGCGGCATGCAAGTGTGGATTAGGGCATAAGGCATTGCTGCACATACGGGGATGGGTGATAGTGCAAGGTGGCTGTCTGTGAGTGTCTGGCTGCGTTAGGTGTATAGAATCTGGAATGTGCGCTCGTGTCTCTTGTCCTACGGTGTGGGTGTCTGGTGCTGGCTTGGAACATACATGTCTTCCGCAGGACTGGGGGCAGTTGTGTCGATACACCTAACGGAGGTACAGAGTGAGGTGCGGGGTGCTTGCAGTGTGATGCGGTGTAGCATGTGCAGCAACGGGCAGTGTTAACATGGTGTGTGCTGGTCCGTTGCGCGGACGGCGGCTCCCGGCCAGCATGTCCCCTCAGTGGCTGGATTTGGTTGCTGGTGACGGGGTTTGGCGGAGGGAGGGTTCGGTGGTGTGGCATGTGGGTGTCAGTTGGGGTGTGGGTGGCTGTGTGTTGGCGGGAAAGGAGGCTCTCGCTTCCACAGGGCCGCAGTGTGTGTGTGAGCTGGCAGCTGTGTCCGGAGCGAAGCATGGTGCGTGCAGTGGGAGTGTTGTGTGAGCAGGGATGGGTGGGTCGTGTGGCGTTGTGCAAATGGCGTGTGTTGGTCTGCATGGCCCCCCTGTGTTAGGTGGTGATGGGGTTGCATAATTGAGGGGTCCATGGCGTGGGGTGTGGGTGTATATGTGGCCGGATTAAGTCCTGGGGGGACCCAGGGCACCCAAGACAGGCGTGCGACCCCCCGTGCCGATCACCAGCACCATCCCCCCCCCCCCCCCGATTTCCAGCATCCCCCCCCTGCTGATATCCAGGACCATTCCCCCCCCCCAATTTGCAGCACAACCCCTGCTGATCACCAGCACCATTTCCCCCCCAATTTCCACCACACCCCCTGCTGATCAGCAGCACCATTCCCCCCCCCCCAATTTCCAGCATCCCCCCCTGCTGATCACCAGCACCATTCCCACCCCCCCACCCCGATTTCCAGCATCCCCCCCTGCTGATCACCAGCACCATTCCCCCCCAATTTCCACCACACCCCCTGCTGATCACCAGCACCATCCCCCCCCCCCCCCGATTTCCAGCATCCCCCCCTGCTGATCACCAGCACCATTCCCCCCCCCTGATTTCCAGCATCCCCCCCTGCTGATCACCAGCACCATTCCCCCCCCAATTTCCACCACCCCCCCTGCTGATAACCAGCACCATTCCCCAGCCCCCCCGATTTCCAGCATCCCCCCCTGCTGATCACCAGCACCACCACCCCCCCAATTTCCACCACACCCCCTGCTGATCACCAGCACCATCCCCCCCTGCTGATCACCTGCACCATTCCCTCCCCCCCTGCAGATTTCCAGCACCACCCCCCCCCCCCCCCCTGCTGATCACCAGCACCATCACCTCCTCGCCGATTTCCAGCCCCCCCTTCCTGATCACCAGCACCATCTGACCCCCCCACTCCCCGCTGCAAGCGCGGCTCACCTGGGCCGGTCACACAGGCATCGGGAGCGCTGCAGCAGGGAGAGAGGAGACCGGGTTGCCGGGGCTGGAGGGATCCCCGCTGGCGGGAGCGGAGTGCACAGCCCGTGCATGCGGCTTCCTCCTCTCGGGCAGCATGGTCGAGCAATCTCCAGCCTCCGCCGCCAGCAGCATCTCTCCTGGTAGCGGCGGAGGCTGGAGTTTGCTCGACCGTGCTGCCCGAGAGGAGGAAGCCGCATGCACAGCCCGCACTCCGCTCCCGCCAGCGGGGATCCCTCCTGACCCGGCAAGTTGAATGGGGACCGAGCTCCGGCTGAGGGGCCCCTTAAAGTAGGGGATCCCGGGGTAGTGATCCCCCGGACACCCCCCTTAATCCTACTATTGTGTTGTGTGACCGGGCACGGTAGGGCGTCTGTCCAGTGGCGGCTTTTCCGTGGTCAGTGATTGTGTCCGCCTCCTTGGTGTTGTGCTGGCACAGGGGACAGGCCGTTGACTCCGCCCAGCACTGTAACTCCCCCCAGCGTTATGGCAGGCACAGAGTCACAGATTTAGCCTAATATATAGGAGATATATATATATATATAAAATGGAATACATAGAAACATAGAATTTGACGGCAGATAAGAACCACTTGGCCCATCTAGTCTGCCCTTTTTTTTATCCTTTAAGCAATCTCAACCCTTTTTGATCCTTAATTCTTTTTAAGGATATTCATATGTCTATCCCAAGCATGTTTAAATTTGCCTCTTCCACCGCTGATGGGAGGCTATTCCACTTATCCACTACCCTTTCTGTGAAGTAATTTTTCCTCTGAACCTCCCCCGCTCCAGTTTCAGTGTATGTCCTCGAGTTCTAATACTTCACTTCCTTTGAAGAATGTTTCCCTCCTGAACTTTGTTAAGACCCTTGATATATTTGAAAGATTATATCATGTCTCCCCTTTCCCTTCTCTCCTCCAAACTATACATGTTAAGATCTTTTAGCCTTTCCGGGTAAGTTTTGTGATGTAGACCATGCACCATTTTAGTTGCCCTTCTTTGTACACTCTCTAATGTATTTACATCCTTCTGGAGATATGGTCTCCAGAACTGGACACAGTGGCCCTCATTCCGAGTTGTTCGCTCGCAAGCGGATTTTAGCAGATTTGCTCATGCTAAGCCGCCGCCTACTGGGAGTGAATCTTAGCATCTTAAAATTGCGAACGATGTATTCGCAATATTGCGATTACACACCTCGTAGCAGTTTCTGAGTAGCTCCAGACTTACTCGGCATCTGCGATCATTTCACTGCTTGTCGTTCCTGGTTTGACGTCACAAACACACCCAGCGTTCGCCCAGACACTCCTCCGTTTCTCCGGCCACTCCAGCGTTTTTTCCGGAAACTGTAGCGTTTTTTCCCACACGCCCATAAAACGGCCTGTTTCCGCCCAGTAACACCCATTTCCTGTCAATCACATTACGATCGCCAGAACGATGAAAATGCCGTGAGTAAAAATCCTAACTGCATAGCAAATTTACTTGGCGCAGTCGCAGTGCGGACATTGCGCATGCGCATTAAGCGGAAATTCGCTGCGATGCGAAGATTTTTACCGAGCGAACAACTCGGAATGACCTCCAGTATTCCAGATAGGGCAGCACCAATGACCTATACAGTGGCATTATCACTTCTTTTTTCCTGCTACTGATTCCTCTCCCTATATAACCAAGCATCTGACTTGCCTTTCTCATTGATTTGTTGCATTGCTTTCCTGCCTTCAAGTCACTTGAAATAGTGACTCCTAAATCCCTTTCCTCCTCAGTAGTTTCCATTATAGTGCCCTTGATATTCTATTTAGCCTTTAGGTTTTTGAGACCCAAGTGCATGATTTTGCATTTTTTAGCATTAAACTGTAGTTGCCACGTTCTTGACCATTTCTCAAGCCTACCTAGGTCATCAATCATTTGTTTTACCCCTCTCGATGTGTCTACCCTGTTGCATATCTTTGTATCATCTGCAAAAAGGCATACCTTCCCTTCAGTACCATCTGCAATGTCACCAACAAATATATTAAAGAGAACTGGACCAAGTACAGATCCCTGGGGTACTCCACTGGTAACATTTCCCTCCATAGAGTGCACTCCATTAACTACAACTGTCTGTTTCCTATCCTGCAACCAGGTTCTTATCCATTTAACTGATTTATAATCCACCCCCAGGCTTTCAAGTTTATTTAGCAGTCTGCGGTGTGGGACAGTGTCAAATGCCTTACTGAACTCTAGATATGCTACATCTACAGCTCCCCCATGATCTATTATTTTCGTCACAGAGTCAAAAAAGTCAATAAGATTTGTTTGGCACGATCTCCCACCAGTAAATCCATGCTGTTCTGGATCCTGTAAATTGTTTGATTTAAGATATTCCACAACATGTCAAGCATTATCCATAATACATCTTTGTAATTTACTAAAGTGTGGGACCTCTGGACCTCTTTTTTTCGGGTACAACCCCAGTTTACTTTGCCCTTTTTTTTAGCCACCCCTACCCCCTTCCATTCCTACTCCTTTTCCTGTGGACTGCCTTTCCGCCTCTATTGTCTATTACTATTGTTAATATGTGGTACACGTTTATTTAAGTCTTGATACCTCGTTTATGTAACATCCTATTTTCAGGCCGGTCAGTTCCAATGTCCCGATACTTTTGGAGCTTTTGTTTTCATTTATGCCTGTATTATGTACCATCCTCACCTTTCTTATTTGATATATGTGACTGTGCCTTCCAATAAATTCTTTAAAAAAAATAGTGATAGTAGTGTAGTATTTAGGACAAAGGAATGTGTGGTGCGGACATCGCCAGGCCTAAGGGTGAATGAACCTGCGCAAATTATATCATTTAAAGCTGGAGAGAGAGGGTTGTAGATGGTAATCCTAGTGGTGGCATAAAAAAGGTTTTCATCTGGCCTCTGAGACCTAGATACTAACCTGCTTCTTGACACAAAGCTCCAGTTACCAGCGTAACTCTACAATAACAGATTGCATGTCGAAGAGAAGGGTCCTTCAATCACTGTGTTAAAGTGGCGACCAACAACGTTAGTAATAGAGTAACGGAGAGAGAGAGAGAGAGAGAGAGAGAGAGAGAAGTATTCTTTCCCTCCATCTACTCCTAAGTAGTGTCCCCATTCTCTTTTTCAGTCAATAAGTTATTGCAGAAGCATTACCTTCACCTCATTGACCCCACATCAGTCAGTTAGCACGGGTTGACATGACAGCGCTGGCTGGATAATAGGAAACAAGTAAATTGAGATTTCAATAAAATAAACTAAGTGAATGACCATATTGCCTATACCTAGCAGTTCCTAGCTCCGGCGTAGGTTTCCTAGTGAGTAATTCAGAGATCCATTTCTCTTCTCTCCTCCCCCAGTCCTCTCACTTCAGAGATTTAAGTGATCAGGTAGGGGGACATGCTGGTCATTTAATAGATCCAAACTGGAGATCGTGCAAGTATTTATTTTTGTAGGAGCAGATGAATGAATGAATGAATGAATGAATGAATGAATGAATGAATGTGCATTATAATGGGGTCCTGTGGGACTATTAATATCTATTAATTATCTATTATATATAGGGACTAATAAATTTAGGTTTATAAAGGGTCACTTGAAAGCTACCGACTTGATATTGGGGCTTGTTTGGTGAGGGAAATAGTTTTATTAAAATGGGAATGCTAATAATGAACGGTCAGGGCTGTTTGAAGGGCAGGCATAAACTCTCCACGGCAGATAGCTTCTATACATCATTCATACACTCTTAATGCTAAAATAACGACAGACAACTGAAAATGCGTCAAAAAAGGTCAGCTTATTTATTTTGTGAGGAAGGCCTATTTGAATCTAAACTGAAAATATAAATTCCCTCCTCTAACTATGGTGGCGGGGAGAAGAACGGTTGCATAAAACATTGAAATATAAAGCAAAATATGTAAAAAATTAAAATAATTCAAATTAAGAATTTCTTCAGGACCTCCTGCCCTTAAGCACTGGGAATGGGCCTACTGCCTACATCCCCAACTCCATCTGCAACTCGTAAGTGCCAAGCTATTCGCCCTGCACTGATGGGGATCACCAAACAAAAACCAACTTATCAACTTAAAGGGACAGCTCTACTAAAATGCACTGTACCTAGGGACCCACCTGGTCCGGTGATGTCCCTAGAGGTAAAAACTAACAGACTCTAACCACTTTCTTAAAAGAAGGTGTCCCTCAGGGAAAAATTCACTAAACCAACCAGATATTAACGGACCATTCTGAACCCGGCCAACTGCCAGGTTCCCTAAGAACCAGCACCGCCACCATAGCTCATACCTGAAACCCTAACAAACTGCAGGAACAAACTATCAGCATCATAACCTCCAGAAAGATGGCCCAGCCAGTCTCCAACAGATGTACTCCATCAACAGATGTACTCCAACAGATGTACTCCTTCCCGATAGGAGATCGTCGCATGGTGAATGACAAAGCCTCCTTGATTCATGAAAGCACTGCCCACCACAGCGTTAACCCTCCGGCGGTCCAGGTCAACCGCACCGGGTCTGATGGCATCACGCCATGTTTGCCGCTGTACAATGTCCGACCAGAATATGACACAAAATGGCCAGTCTTGCATCAGCTGTAGCCGGCGGGTTGTGCATCTTAAATCCAGAGAGGATCTATCAGTCAGGTCATTCCCACCTAAATGCACAATAATGAAAAGAGGGTAACCAAAAGAAGCTGCAGCCCGAACCAGCACCTCTCTGAAATTCTCCCAACGGAGAATCCATCTAACCAACGTCAACTCAGGTCATCTAACGTAATCTGCAACTAACAGGGACCTGGAGAGCCAAAAAATGTATGCGTGCCCAACGACCCACATACATTGCAGATCTAACAGCATACCTGGAACGGAAATTGGTAGAAAATATTAAGATTTGTTTTGAAGCAAATAACCCCCCCACACACACACACTACAACGATGTAACCTAACCTGTACAACGATGTAACCTAACCTGACAGGGGGTGCGGGGGGATTTGGGTCACCCAACTTGACTTAAGGCAAAAACACAAAACTTCCGTCAGCTGGTGAAAACTGTAATTAAAACTGATAGTAACACTAAAAATTCCTCAAGGCCCCCGATAAGCGGCGAGCGGCTAAATCCTCAAGGGGGCGCACCAAGAGCTGAAAGTCTGATGTAACATTTATACGCACCGGACCTCCACCTACCCAATCTGTCTGGTGTCATCCATGGACCCGGACCACTCTGCCGCAGCGGCCGATATGGAACGAGTGAGTGCTATAGTCATCCGGAGAAAGACCCAAGTACAGAATGCATTGTTTCAAAAGCCAACTAAACTGGTAACGAGTGACAAACAAGGACGCAGCCAATAGGCCAACGCAGAGACCACCGGACAAATGCGATGATCAGAGCAACGACCCAGAAGGACCCACCGTCCCTTGCCCACCATGTCGGTCAAGGACTGCTGCACTCTGCACCACACGCTGTCGGTACGAATGACAACATAGGAGGCCAGCATCGCGAAATAGCGGTCCTAGAAGTGCCCACCAGCTCACCAGAAACTTTTCTATAACTATCTCACTTTTTAGTTGAAATAGAATTTTCAGATTTGGTTTGGTTTTAAATGGCTGCGTACACTGGAAGAGCTACCTAGGTTTGTAATTGACTCCTCATTAAATGTTGGATTGTCCTGGGAGAAAGTAGAGCGTATGGTGTGGAAGGTGAGAGGGTGAGTGGGTTGAGAGTGGAGTGAAAGGTGGTGGTGGGGAATGAAAGGAAGTGTGAGAGTGGTATGCATGGGCTCAAGAACAGGTGAGGGGGGAGTATGGAGGAGGAGGAGGAGGCTAGTCTCAGGACAAAAAGGTTCTTAAGGAAGTTGTTAGACTTGAGGGGAAAATTGAAGGGAAAGATGGAACTTGGAAATATGTCAAACAGGGGAGAAGTGGTAGGAACAAATTGGAAAATTTGTTTGAGATTGTTGTTCTTTTTTTTACTCTATTTATTGTAAATGTGTAAATAAAATGTAAGAAGGTTGCAATATTTCAAATAAAAAACATTACCAGCTCGCCAACCCTGAACGCCCCATGATAAGCTATGAGAAAGGACATGGTAAACAGTACACACTCGTACCTAGATGAGCATACGTGTTGTAAACCTGTCAATAATTTCCGTAAGAAAAGACCATCAATAGGACGTCTCGTGTCAGGAACGGTAGGTAGGGAAAACCCTAGCCCAACCTTTCAGCACGCGTGACAAGAAAAAGGACCTGGTAACGTCCCTTTCCCCACGCATACGAAAAAAAGTATGACAAACCTGCAAGCATCTTGACGACGTAGGCCTGCAACTTACCCGACACATAGCAATGACCTACTCTTACCCCTATTCTGCCACTCTAGCAAAAACAGACTTCAACGATCCCATGCGGCCGTGTAAGCAGTGAGTATAGCTGGTGCCAAAGCTTGATGAGCTACACCCTCCAAATTGGCCGGATAACCTGCCAGACATAAGAGGGACACTCGTAACAAGCTGCGCCGGCGCAAGTGCTACCCAATGAAAACGTGGCCAGTCAAAATGAGAAAAAAGTGTGTCAGCTATCTCATTATCAACCCCTAGTACGTGTTCCATCCTTAGAGAAATGTTGCATTTTAGACACCGCAATACAATCTGTGCTAGCAATCTAAGAACGGGGAGGGAGGTGGACTTTTAATGATTTAAGGCGAAAACCATGCCAAAATTGTCACACCAGAAAATGACATTGCGGTTCCGCAGCAATCCACACCATAATTCCAACACAACCATAATGGGAAAAAGCTCCAGCAGTACTTTCCTTTCCCTTCAATATATTTGGTTAGGCTCTGCTATGTCACGGCCAAGGCATGCTGCGGGGGTCCCTGGCTCCATAGGAGGAGAGCTCCAGGCCCTATTCACGGGGGCTCCCGGCGCAGCAGCCACCCGTTGCAGGCAGTGCGGGCTTAGCGGCTGCCGCAGCGTCTCGAGTGGGCCAGGGCAGAGGCCACGCTCCGGTTCACACTTATTCCAGCCTTGTTGGCTGGCTTAGGGACTAGTCTGTCCGGGGCTAGAGGTTCAGGAGACATGTAACTGCTGCTGTTGTGGGAGAGGTGTCTTCTTCTCTATCCTCATTAGCAGAGAATCCAGTCACTATGGACCGTTGCCATCGGCTCAGGGGATCCAGGAGTGGTGCGTCAGGGGGCGGAGAGCCTTCCAGCAATGCCGGTGAGTCCTCGTCAGATCTGAATTGGTCTGGTACACAAGGGAACACTACATCTGTGTCAGGGAAGAGCTCAGCTAGATTAACAGATACTACTTGGACTTCCAAAAGGAGGTCGGGAGGCCATAGAAGGGATAAATGCAGGTGCAGGTCAGCGCATAGTTCGTTAGGGTCCACGTCATCTTCCTCGCAAGACGAGGAGCGAAGATCTTATTAAAGGCGCAGGCGTAGCCAGAAATCTTCCGGTTCAGACTCGCCTGTTGTGTAGAACAGCCATTGCAGAAGGTAGCTCTTGATAAATGTTGCTTCAATGCTGATTGGTTGCCATGGGCAACTTCTCCACTGGCTCACTTCTCCACTCATGAATAGTCCCCCATGGGCCTGGTTCATAGGTGAATGCAGTGTTGATGCGGTGCACACAGGGCCGGTTCTAGACCCTTTGGCGGCCCGGGCGGAAAATGGGGGCGTGGCTTCATACAGGGGGCGTGGTCAGTTACGCCCCCAGTACAGTGGAGTAGCGCCGCTGAAAGAAAAAAAAATACTTACTATCCCCAGCTCCCGACCGCTGCAGATTTCCACCGGCGCCGCTCCTTTCCTCGGATGACAGACACTAGAGGTCAATTATGACCCCTAGCGTCCGTCAGTCCCACAATGCTGTGCGGTGCGCGATGACGTCATCGCGCACCGCACAGCAAAAGTCCTCTACACGAAGGGAAACTAGACGCGTAGCGTCTAGTTTCCCTTCACAGCGGGGGACAGCGGGAGACACAGCGGCCAGCGGGGGGCACAGAGTAGTGGAACTTGCCATGGTGCGGCGCCCTCTGGAGGGCGCCCCGGCCAAAAGTCCTGCTTGCCCGTGGCAAGATCCGCTACTGGGTGCACACAAATGGTCGCTGCTTTAAGTCTGCGCATGCTTACAAGTCCCCCAGCGCATGCTTCTTGACTATGTGTTCTCCTCAGAATCAGGCCTTATGTGCACAGGCCTTTGCCAGGAATTCTGCCTGGACTTTTGGTACACACATTATTTCTGAATTTTAATATACTTACTTATCTAGATAATAGGTATTTATTTTAAGGAGACAAATGATGGGGCGTGGCCTGGCGCTTGTGTGGGGAGGACGCGTTCTTCCTGAGCTCTGTGCCGACGCCGCTAATAACTTAATTTTTTACTTCCAAGCAGGGGTGCTAGCCTCTTCCCGCTACTTGTATTTACGCCCTTCACACACTGGGCATCGGACGAGGCAGTGCTAGAGAACGCTCTGAGCGCTCCCGAAGGTTGTGGCCTGCCTGTTCCCCCAGAGCCAGGACCTCGACTCCCACTTACACCTGGTGTGGGCTCCCGGGAGCCGCTCGATCACTGGCGCTGGACTTTCCTGCTGCTGTGGGGCGCCTAGAAGAACCGGAGCTCCTGCTTAAGCCTTCCGTGATGTCCTGGGGTTCCTGGAGTCTCAGGTGAGCTGCAACCCCATTTCACAATCAAACGGTGGCCCTCTTGCGACGCATACTGTCTGGCCTGAAACACACTGCTCAGCTCCTTTACACACCGCTCACCCTTCTCTCCCTGGAGACAAAGAGGATTATCAGACTGTCTCCTGACAGAACAGAGAGCAGCCATCCTAATTCTAATTATAACTAGTACTCAGTTAAAGCTGCCCTCCACTCTGTGAAGCTTGGCTGCTCCTCTCAGCTTCACAACGGGAAACCGCCATTTTAGACTGCGGAGTCACATTTACAATCTACACAGCCCCTGCTGGGAGACCTTTCTGCTGTTACTACTGATGTCCCCAGGGCCCAGCTATATATACACCAGCTCTGAACCTGCTGTAGCTCTGGTGGCGCTCTCATCTGGCCCTCTTTATTTTACTTTTATGTTTTTTAGCATTTGTTCTCCCATCATTCAAGGTTTTCTTTTATGATACTGCCACCCTGTGGCTTCATCTAGATGATGCTTTCCTCTAACTAGAGGATACAAGCGAGGAGGATCTGCTGGCAATTAAGACCCATTATTAGCTTCTAAGACTTTTCTATTTTTCTCATTGTTACTACCTACAGTTACATCGGAGTCTTTTACATCCTGCCCACAACTGACTAACTCTGATTCACAATATGCCTCTTCGCAAAACAAAGAGTGATGTCGGACGTCGGTGAGTCCGCTGACTTTTTCAGACCTAAAGATAAAGGTTAAATTACATACCCAGCCCTCTCACTCTCCGCATCTTCCAGATGCAACTGCAGATTGTATGGAAGGTGGATCCTAAACAGAGGCGTAGCTAGGGTTTCCGGAGCCCAGGGCAAGATGGAAAATGGCGCCCCCCCCCCCCCCAAATAAATAAAATAAAAAGAAGCATGTACGCGCGCGCCGGGTGAAAAAAAAATGGGCGTGGTCACACACCAGAAGGGGTGTGGCCACGCTCCAGAAGGGGTGTGGCCACTGAAAATGGCCCACAGTGCCAGTTACATTGCCCCACAGTGCCAGATACAATGCCCCACAGTGCCAGATACAAGCCCAACAGTGCCAGATACATTGCCCCACTCAGTGCCAGATACATGCCCCAAAGTGCCATGCCCCACAGTGCCAGATACATGCCCCACAGTGCCAGATACATGCCCCACAGTGCCAGGCCCACTCAGTGCCAGATACATGCCCCACAGTGCCAGTTACATGCCCCACAGTGCCAGTTACATGCCCCACAGTGCCAGATACATGCCCCACAGTGCCAGGCCCCACTCAGTGCCAGTTACATGCCCCACTGTGCCAGTTATATTGACCCACAGTGCCAGATACATTGCCCCACACAGTGGCGGATCTAGACTTAACTTTTAGGGGGGGCGGTTTAAGAATTATAACTCCTCCCCCTAATCATAGCCCCTCCCACTTAGTAATACCCTTCCCGTTCGCTTCTAAAATTTTCTATTGTTGCCATTACTAATAAAATGTTGCCAGTTAGTGAAGAGAACCCTGCGCACTGGTGATACAGACTGGCGAATCGCCATTCCTTCCATCAGAGGTGGTAGAGGCTAAGACACTAGGGCAATTTAAATATGCATGGGATAGACATAAGGATATTCTTACAAAGAAATAAGGATCACATAAGGTTAGAGATAAAAAT
This sequence comes from Pseudophryne corroboree, assembly GCF_028390025.1. Classification (NCBI taxonomy): domain Eukaryota; kingdom Metazoa; phylum Chordata; class Amphibia; order Anura; family Myobatrachidae; genus Pseudophryne; species Pseudophryne corroboree. Next base: position 383,926,620 of record NC_086452.1, read on the forward strand.
AATGTAAAAAAAAAAAAAAAAGGGGCAGACTAGATGGGCCAAGTGGTTCTTATCTGCCGACAAATACTGTTTCAACAGCACACAGATTGAGCCGAAATTCACATTATAGCACACTGAATGAGCCGTAATTCACATTATAGCACACTGAATGAGCCGTTATTCACATTATAGCACACTGAATGAGCCGTAATTCACATTATAGCACACTGAATGAGCCGAAATTCACATCGTAGCACACTGAATGAGCCGAAATTCACATCGTAGCACACTGAATGAGCTGAAATTCACATCGTAGCACACTGAATGAGCCGAAATTCACATTATAGCACAGTGAATGAGCCGAAATTCACATTATAGCACACTGAATGAGCCGAAATTCACATCGTAGCACACTGAATGAGCTGAAATTCACATTGTAGCACACTGAATGAGCTGAAATTCACATTGTAGCACACTGAATGAGCTGAAATTCACATTGTAGCACACTGAATGAGCTGAAATTCACATTGTAGCACACTGAATGAGCTGAAATTCACATTGTAGCACACTGAATGAGCCGAAATTCACATCGTAGCACGCTGAATGAGACAAAATTCACATTATAGCAAGCAGAATGAGCCAAAATTCACATTATAGCACGCTGAATGAGCCGAAATTCACATTATAGCACACTGAATGAGCCAAAATTCACATTATAGCACGCAGAATGAGCCAAAATTCACATTATAGCACGCTGAATGAGCCAAAATTCACAATATAGCAAGCAGAATGAGCCAAAATTCACATTATAGCACGCTGAATGAGCCGAAATTCACATTATAGCAAGCAGAATGAGCCAAAATTCACATTATAGAACGCTGAATGAGCCAAAATTCACATTATAGCAAGCAGAATGAGCCAAAATTCACATTATAGAACGCTGAATGAGCCAAAATTCACAATATAGCAAGCAGAATGAGCCAAAATTCACATTATAGAACGCTGAATGAGCCAAAATTCACATTATAGAACGCTGAATGAGCCAAAATTCACATTATAGAACGCTGAATGAGCCAAAATTCACAATATAGCAAGCAGAATGAGCCAAAATTCACATTATAGAACGCTGAATGAGCCAAAATTCACAATATAGCAAGCAGAATGAGCCAAAATTCACATTATAGAACGCTGAATGAGCCAAAATTCACAATATAGCAAGCAGAATGAGCCAAAATTCACAATATAGCACACTGAATTAGGCAAAATAATGCAGGGACATAATGCAGGGAGAAGAGGGGGGAGAAATGGGACACAGGGGACACCCCCCACCACCACCACCACACAGACACACACACACACACACACACACACACGAGACGCCTACTCATAGATGGCACACACTGGAGGCCGGGTCCCGCCGCGTTATTGGGAACTGGTGGAGAGCGGTGCAGCGCGGCGGGGGACGAGGAGAGAGCGTCCTAACGCGCGTACAGGGAGGAGGGGGCGTGGTCAGAACAGAAGCTGCTGTACGCGCGTGAGGACGCTCTCTCTCTCTCCTCGTCCCCCGCCGCGCTGCACCGCTCTCCACCAGTTCCCAATACCGCGGCGGGACCCGGCCTCCATCCCGGTGGCGGTATATCTAGGGGGGGCGTTCGCCCTAATCGCCCCCCGCTAAATCCGCCACTGGCCCCACAGTGCCAGTTACATTGCCCCACAGTGCCAGTTATATGCCCCACAGTGCCAGGCCCCACTCAGTGCCAGTTACATGCCCACTGTGCCTCCGCCGCCCCCCCCCCTGGTCACTCACCGGCCGCTTGTTGTGTCTATGTGAGGGGAGGAGAGCGCAGCGCCTCTCCTTCCCCTCACCGCTCCAGGTCTCCGGCGGCTGTCTGGCGCCGGTTCGCTAGCCAATCAGAGCTCGCGGACCGGCAGACAATCAGGAGCCGGTCCGCAAGGTCTGATTGGCTAACGCCGGAGACCGGGCGGACACAGCAGCGCTGCTGGCAGCGCTGCTAGGGCTTCCAGCGGCGGTTCGGGGAGGGAGAGACGGTGCGCTCTCCTCCCCTCACCTCTCAGGTTGACAGGGGCGAGTGGGGCATGATGCCCTGGCCGCCGCCCCCCTCTCCTGGGCCTGTCAAGGTGCCCAGGGCACGTGCCCCACTCGCCCTACCCTAGATACGCCTCTGATCCTAAATAACCCTTTCCTCAGACATTACAGATATGATTCAGTGGACAATTCAAACTGAATTACGCTCTTTGCTTCTTTTAAGTCGGAGCTAGACTCCTTGGGCTCGCGGATGGACTCACTTGAACGTAAAGTGGATGAGGTTTGCCAATTTCAAGAGGTCGCAAACCAAGAGATTACAGAAATGCGCTCCGACATTGACACTCTTAAAGAACAAATGGAAGATGCAGAAAACAGTTCTCACCGTAACAATGTACTCATTCGGAATATATCCGAATCAACAGACATCATACTCTTCCATCATTTTTAGAGGGCGTCTTCCTCCAATGCTTTCCCGAGGCCTCCTCGGCAGACTTACAATTAGACCGCGCACACAGAGCTCTGCGTGCCAAACCCTCCCCTGATCAGCCACCACGTGATGTCTTGGTCCGGTTCCACTACTATAAAACAAAGGAACGTTTACTCTCTTCGGTCCGCTTTACTTCAACGATCACCTACAAGGGACAGAACCTACAAGTGTTCCAGGGCCTCGCCCCATCTACTCTAAAGAAACACAGAGATTTGATAACTGTTACAAAGGCTCTTCGGAATCATAAGATCAAATACAGATGGGATTTGCCCTTTCATCCATTGGTTTCTCATGAAGGTCGTTCCCATCAGATCAAGACCCCAGATCAGGGTCTAGCTCTACTCTCTTCCTTTGGCATTTCTTTAGTCCCTCTGGCTACCTCATCCGCTTCTGGTTCTCCCAGTCGGCCAGTGCCTTCGCCTGAGTGGTCTACTGTTTAATCTGCTTCCACTATACAACTGGACCGGTGACTTATTAAGTTCAGTTATGTGTTCCCATAATTTTCTACTGATGTTTTCACATTGATTTCTAACATGGAGCTGCGAGGCTGTGGGAGTCTGAGTCTTTTCTGGAGTAGCATAGATCCTTCTTATGATTATAATAATGGCATATTGTCTCCCAAGTCCTTACTAGGCCCAGACATGTTCCCTATGTGAAACGTTTCTATATGTGTTCTTATGTGATTTTCTTACAATATGCTAATACTAGTTGCTAATTTACCCAGCAAGGTTATATTGTTATGTTCTGCTCCATTTTGTAGCATTGGGTTGTGAGGTTGCACGAGACTAGGCTTATTATTGTCCAGTTTTGACCCTTTAAAAGATCTTAATAATGACTGATGATCTCTGGCACCCTCACTAAGCCCAATTCTATTGCGCATGTGAAGTTTCCATGCATACATTTTTATCGTTCCTTCCTATATGTAACTATATTCAGACACTGCTCCGTTCGGAAATGTTACATTATTGTGCTGATTTTGCTGTGTATATTCAATTGATTTAGACCCTAACTTTCCTCTGTAAATTCTTATTTCTTTTTCAGTCTTGACTTTCTCTACTCGACCTCCACTCGTCTCCAGTCTCCCACTACCGGTACCAGCTATAACCTTGAGCTAATCTGAATCCTTGTTTCCTGATTTATTTATGAAGTCTTTAGACTTTTTTTTAGATCCTCCCCGCTTCTCACTTCCCTTTATCTCTCTTCTTACTTTTTGTGTGGGGTTTTTTTTTCTGTTCCCTATCTCTTTTGCCTCCTGTCCTTCCAGAATCATTTGCTTTCTGGCCACGTCTTCAAAATCCCAAGTACACAGGATATGCTGCGTTAATTGGTCGTTAACTGCGGTCTGCGGATCAGCACCAGTTTTTCCCTCTTTCTTGCCTGTTCCCCTACTAACCGTTCCCACTGCCCTCACTCCTTTTTCTCCCTTCCCACTGTTGGTGCTGCAAAGTTTTTGTTTCACCCTCCACCAAATCATAGCTTCCTTCCTACAAATAACATGTCTCTGAAGCTACTTTCATTAAATGTTAATGGCCTTAATTCCCCCCAGAAACGAACTATGGGGGTCATTCCGAGTTGATCGCACATAGCAACTTTTTGCTGCCCATGCGATCAACTAGATGCTGCCTATGGGGGAGTGTATTTCTGTATAGCAGGGCTGTAAACGCTTGTGCAGCCCTGCTAAGCAAAAAAAGTTTTGTGTCAAAGAAGACCAGGGTAAGAGTTACTTACCCTGTGCGATCGATCCAGCGTTGCAGGTCCCGGAATTGACGTCCGCCCTCCAAACGCCTGGACACGCCTGCGTTGGACTCACCACTCCCCGAACACGTTGAGTTGCCGCGCGGTTCCGCCTTCCTCCTGTCAATCTTCTTGCGGTCGCCGCTGCGACCGCTTTCTTCGTTAGCGGCGTCGCTGCCTGGCGACGGCCGTCGGCAGGCAAAAACCGTGCCTGTGCAATGCGGCCGCCACGCATGCACAGTTCTGACCCGATCGCACGGCTGTGATGAAGTGCAGCGTGCGATCGGGTCGGAATGACCCCCTATGGCCTTACAATACCTCAAACAAAAGCAAGTCCGTGTTACTCCTCTCCAAGAAACCCACTTTCTACAATTACATCCCTCCTTAACTAACAGGACATTTCCCAATGCTTTCTACTCTTCCTCTAACCATAAATCCAAAGGCGTAGCTATTTTACTACATCACTCCTCTCCATTTATAGTGGAATCCTCGCATTCAGATCAGAACGTGAGCTGTCTATTTCTTGTAGGTGCCATTGGTGACTCTGCTGTAACGATTGCTAATATATATGCTCCCAACACTGCCCAGGGTGCTTTTTTTTCCACGGTCTTCACTAAGCTCTCTAAGGCGGCTAAGGGCAAGATCATTATTGGTGGCGACTTCAACCCTGTGCTTTCTCCCTCATTGGATAGATCTGGCCCTAGTAAGATTTTGCTTGCCCAGGCTCGGGTTTCTGCTGATCTGTCCTCCCTGTTGAAATTATACAACTTGTATGACTCTTGGAGAACACTATACTGTAATACACGAGAATATTCCCATTTCTCCCCGCCTCACAAACTCCATCGATTTCAGTGGCGGCTAGATGACTTTTTACTCCTTAAAGAAGAAGTTCGATCTCAAATATTTAATGCTATTTCAGAATGCTGTGTGCATAATGACCCAGAACAGACCTCACACACTACCAACTGGGAAGCACTCAAAGCTACCCTCTGAGGTCAATTCCTTCAAATACTGTATCTGTATCTCACAAAAAAATAAGATTTTACTTACCGATAAATCTATTTCTCGTAGTCCGTAGTGGATGCTGGGACTCCGTCAGGACCATGGGGATTAGCGGCTCCGCAGGAGACAGGGCACAAAAATAAAGCTTTAGGATCAGGTGGTGTGCACTGGCTCCTCCCCCTATGACCCTCCTCCAAGCCTCAGTTAGGATACTGTGCCCGGACGAGCGTACACAATAAGGAAGGATTTTGAATCCCGGGTAAGACTCATACCAGCCACACCAATCACACCGTACAACTTGTGATCTGAACCCAGTTAACAGTATGACAAACGTAGGAGCCTCTGAACAGACGGCTCACAACAATAACAACCCGATTTTTTTGTAACAATAACTATGTACAAGTATTGCAGACAATCCGCACTTGGGATGGGCGCCCAGCATCCACTACGGACTACGAGAAATAGATTTATCGGTAAGTAAAATCTTATTTTCTCTGACGTCCTAGTGGATGCTGGGACTCCGTCAGGACCATGGGGATTATACCAAAGCTCCCAAACGGGCGGGAGAGTGCGGATGACTCTGCAGCACCGAATGAGAGAACTCCAGGTCCTCCTTAGCCAGGGTATCAAATTTGTAGAATTTTACAAACGTGTTCTCCCCCGACCACGTAGCTGCTCGGCAGAGTTGTAATGCCGAGACCCCTCGGGCAGCCGCCCAGGATGAGCCCACCTTCCTTGTGGAATGGGCCTTGACAGATTTAGGCTGTGGCAGGCCTGCCACAGAATGTGCAAGTTGAATTGTGCTACAAATCCAACGAGCAATCGTCTGCTTAGAAGCAGGAGCACCCAGCTTGTTGGGTGCATACAGTATAAACAGCGAGTCAGATTTTCTGACTCCAGCCGTCCTTGAAATATATATTTTCAATGCCCGGACAACGTCCAGCAACTTGGAATCCTCCAAATCGCTAGTAGCCGCAGGCACCACAATAGGCTGGTTCAGGTGAAACGCTGACACCACCTTAGGCAGAAACTGAGGACGCGTCCGCAGTTCTGCCCTGTCCGAATGGAAAATCAGATATGGGCTTTTATACGATAAAGCCGCCAATTCTGATACTCTCCTGGCTGAAGCCAGGGCCAGTAGCATGGTTACTTTCCACGTAAGATATTTCAAATCCACCGATTTGAGTGGCTCAAACCAATGGGATTTGAGAAAATCCAAAACTACATTAAGGTCCCACGGAGCCACTGGGGGCACAACCGGGGGCTGTATATGTAGTACTCCTTTTACAAAAGTCTGGACTTCAGGAACTGAAGCCAATTCTTTCTGGCAGAAAATCGACAGGGCCGAAATTTGAACCTTAATGGACCCCAATTTGAGGCCCATAGACAATCCTGTTTGCAGGAAATGTAGGAATCGACCCAGTTGAAATTCCTCCGTGGGGCCTTCCTGGCCTCACACCACGCAACATATTTTCTCCAAAAGCGGTGATAATGTTGTGCAGTCACCTCCTTCCTGGCTTTTACCAGTGTAGGAATGACCTCTTCCGGAATGCCTTTTTCCCTTAGAATTCGGCGTTCAACCGCCATGCCGTCAAACGCAGCCGCGGTAAGTCTTGGAATAGACACGGTCCCTGCTGAAGCAGGTCCCGTCTTAGAGGTAGAGGCCACGGATCTTCCGTGAGCATCTCCTGAAGTTCCGGGTACCAAGTTCTTCTTGGCCAATCCGGAGCCACGAGTATCGTTCTTACTCCCCTTTGCCGTATAATTCTCAGTACTTTTGGTATGAGAGGCAGAGGAGGAAACACATACACTGACTGGAACACCCACGGTGTTACCAGAGCGTCCACAGCTATTGCCTGAGGGTCTCTTGACCTGGCGCAATACCTGTCCAGTTTTTTGTTGAGGCGAGACGCCATCATATCCACCTTTGGTTTTTCCCAACGGTTCACAATCATGTGGAAGACTTCTGGATGAAGTCCCCACTCTCCCGGGTGTAGATCGTGTCTGCTGAGGAAGTCTGCTTCCCAGTTGTCCACTCCCGGAATGAACACTGCTGACAGTGCTATCACATGATCTTCCGCCCAGCGAAGAATCCTTGCAGCTTCTGCCATTGCTCTCCTGCTTCTTGTGCCGCCCTGTCTGTTTACGTGGGCGACTGCCGTGATGTTGTCCGACTGGATCAACACCGGCTGACCCTGAAGCAGGGGTTTTGCCAGGCTTAGAGCATTGTAAATCGCTCTTAGCTCCAGTATATTTATGTGAAGAGACATCTCCAGGCTTGACCATACTCCCTGGAAGTTTCTTCCCTGTGTGACCGCTCCCCAGCCTCTCAGACTGGCATTCGTGGTCACCAGGACCCAGTCCTGTATGCCGAATCTGCGGCCCTCTAACAGATGAGCACTCTGCAACCACCACAGAAGAGACACCCTTGTCCGTGGCGATAAGGTTATCCGCTGATGCATCTGCAGATGCGATCCGGACCATTTGTCCAGCAGATCCCACTGAAAAGTTCGTGCGTGGAATCTGCCGAATGGAATCGCTTCGTAAGAAGCCACCATCTTTCCCAGGACTCTTGTGCATTGATGCACAGACACTTTTCCTGGTTTTAGGAGGTTCCTGACAAGTTCGGATAACTCCCTGGCTTTCTCCTCCGGAAGAAACACCTTTTCTGAACCGTGTCCAGAATCATTCCCAGGAACAGCAGACGTGTCGTCGGGTTCCATTGAGATTTTGGAAAATTCAGAATCCACCCGTGCTGTTGCAGCACTACTTGGGTTAGTGCTACTACGTCTTCCAGCTGTTCTCTGGACCTTGCCCTTATCAGGAGATCGTCCAAGTAAGGGATAATTAATACGCCTTTTCTTCGCAGAAGAAACATCATCTCGGCCATTACCTTGGTAAAGACCCGAGGTGCCGTGGACAATCCAAACGGCAGCGTCTGAAACTGATAATGACAGTTTTGCACCACGAACCTGAGGTACCCTTGGTGTGAAGGGCAAATTGGGACATGCAGGTAAGCATCCTTGATGTCCAGGGACACCATAAAGTCCCCTTCTTCCAGATTCGCTATCACTGCTCTGAGTGACTCCATCTTGAACTTGAATTTTTGTATGTACAGGTTCAAAGATTTCAGATTTAGAATAGGTCTTACCGAGCCGTCCGGCTTCGGTACCACAAATAGCGTGGAGTAATACCCCTTTCCCTGTTGTAGGAGGGGTACCTTGACTATCACCTGCTGAGAAAACAGCTTGTGAATGGCTTCCAATACCGTCGCCCTGTCTGAGGGAGACGTTGGCAAAGCAGACTTTAGGAACCGGCGAGGGGGAGACTTCTCGAATTCCAACCTGTAACCCTGAGATACTACCTGCAGGATCCAGGGGTCCACCTGTGAGCAAGCCCACTGCGCGCTGAAATTCTTGAGTCGACCCCCCACCGCTCCTGAGTCCGCTTGTAAAGCCCCAGCGTCATGCTGAGGGCTTTGCAGAACCCGGGGAGGGCTTCTGTTCCTGGGAAGGAGCTGCTTGCTGCCCTCTCTTACCCTTTCCTCTGCCTCGGGGCAGATATGACTGTCCTTTTGCCCGCTTGTTCTTATAGGACCGAAAGGACTGCGGCTGAAAAGACGGTGTCTTTTTCTGTTGGGAGGGGGTCTGAGGTAAAAAGGTGGATTTCCCGGCAGTTGCCGTGGCCACCAGATCCGATAGGCCCACGCCAAATAATTCCTCCCCTTTATACGGCAATACTTCCATATGCCGTTTGGAATCCGCATCACCTGACCACTGTCGCGTCCATAAACTTCTTCTGGCAGATATGGACATCGCACTTACTCTCGATGCCAGAGTGCAAATATCCCTCTGAGCATCTCGCATATAAAGAAAAGCATCCTTTAATTGCTCTAAAGTCAATAAAATACTGTCCCTATCCAGGGTATCAATATTTTCAGTCAGGGAATCCGACCAGACCACCCCAGCACTGCACATCCAGGCTGAGGCGATGGCTGGTCGCAGTATAACACCAGTATGTGTGTATATACTTTTTAGGGTAGTTTCCAGCCTCCTATCAGCTGGATCCTTGAGGGCGGCCGTATCAGGAGACGGTAACGCCACTTGTTTTGATAAGCGTGTGAGCGCCTTATCCACCCTAGGGGGTGTTTCCCAGCGCGCCCTAACCTCTGGCGGGAAAGGGTATAATGCCAATAACTTTTTTGAAATTAGCACTTTTCTATCTGGGTTAACCCACGCTTCATCACATACATCATTCAATTCCTCTGATTCAGGAAAAACTACAGGTAGTTTTTTCACACCCCACATAATACCCCTTTTTGTGGTACTTGCAGTATCAGAGATATGTAAAGCCTCCTTCACTGCCGTGATCATATAACGTGTGGCCCTACTGGAAAATACGTTTGTTTCTTCACCGTCGACACTAGATTCAGTGTCCGTGTCTGGGTCTGTGTCGACCGACTGAGGTAAAGGGCGTTTTACAGCCCCTGACGGTGTCTGAGACGCCTGGGCAGGTACTAACTGGTTTGCCGGCCGTCTCATGTCGTCAACTGATTTTTGTAATGTGCTGACATTATCACGTAATTCCATAAACAAAGCCATCCATTCCGGTGTCGACTCCCTGGGGGGTGACATCACCATTACCGGCAATTGCTCTGCCTCCACACCAACATCGTCCTCATACATGTCGACACACACGTACCGACACACAGCAGACACACAGGGAATGCTCTATTGAAGACAGGACCCCACTAGCCCTTTGGGGAGACAGAGGGAGAGTTTGCCAGCACACACCCAAGCGCTATAATATATATAGGAACAACCCTATATAAGTGTTGTATCCTTATAGCAGCTTAAATATAGTAATATCGCCAAAAAAAGTGCCCCCCCTCTCTGTTTTACCCTGTTTCTGTAGTGCAGTGCAGGGGAGAGTCCTGGGAGCCTTCCTCACAGCGGAGCTGAGCAGGAAAATGGCGCTGTGTGCTGAGGAGAATAAGCCCCGCCCCCTATTTCGGCGGGCTCTTCTCCCGGAGTTTGTGAGATCTGGCAGGGGTTAAATACATCCATATAGCCTCAAGGGCTATATGTGATGTATTTTTAGCCATAAGAAAGGTATTATACATTGCTGCCCAGGGCGCACCCCCAGCGCCCTGCACCCTCAGTGACCGCTGTGTGAAGTGTGCTGACAACAATGGCGCACAGCTGCAGTGCTGTGCGCTACCTCATGAAGACTGAAAAGTCTTCTGCCGCCTGTTTCTGGACCTCTTCAATCTTCGGCATCTGCAAGGGGGGTCGGCGGCGCGGCTCCGGGACCGGACTCCATGGCTGGGCCTGTGTTCGATCCCTCTGGAGCTAATGGTGTCCAGTAGCCTAAGAAGCCAATCCATCCTGCACGCAGGTGAGTTCACTTCTCTCCCCTAAGTCCCTCGATGCAGTGAGCCTGTTGCCAGCAGGACTCACTGAAAATAAAAAACCTAAAAACTTTTTCTAAGCAGCTCTTTAGGAGAGCCACCTAGATTGCACCCTGCTCGGACGGGCACAAAAACCTAACTGAGGCTTGGAGGAGGGTCATAGGGGGAGGAGCCAGTGCACACCACCTGATCCTAAAGCTTTATTTTTGTGCCCTGTCTCCTGCGGAGCCGCTAATCCCCATGGTCCTGACGGAGTCCCAGCATCCACTAGGACGTCAGAGAAAAGTAGAAAAGCAGGAAATTGCTAATCTTGAATCTCAGATTGCTACTCTCGCTGCAATACCCCTTTTCCACCTAAAAGCACAGGTCGCAGCCGGGAGCCTTACACGGGTGCTTCCCGGCTGCAGCCCGTGCTCAGCCCCCTATCCCACTGCACTCACCAACCCGGCATATTGCCGGGTTGGTGACGCTGCTGGCGACGCGGCAGGGGCGGTGCTGGGAGATCACATGACACGGCTTCCGTTTACACTGCACAGCTTACCGGGTTGAACACGTGTTCAACACGGTAAGCTACCCAGGTAGGATTCCTGGATCACTTGATCTGGGTTTTTGCAGAGGGACCCTTTTCCACTAGCAAAAAACACAGGTAACTGCGCACCCCCGTGCATTTTCCCATGTTTTTTGAGCTAGTGGAAAAGGGGCATTAGATGCCAGCGCTTTCCCAAGAATAAATATTTTCAACAATTGCGTTCGCTTAAGGGGCAGCTATTCCAGCTATTTTCCTCTAAAGCTTCTTGTACTCTCAAATGGCTACAACAACACTTTTACGAGCGCAGTGATAAGGCGGACTCTATCCTAGCATGTAAACTGCGTGCTAAGCGCACTAAAATAGAATATTAACAATCAAGGATTCCTAGGGGCATTCACATTACGATCCTCAATCCATAGTTAATAGTTTTTGTGATTTCTACTCTGCGCTTTACAACTTGCAAAATCGTCACCTCTCACCCAATACATGTTCTACTGCTACTCGCGAATATCTCGCTTCATGTAATTTGCCTCAGTTAACAGAATCCCAAATCTCAACTTTAAACGAAGTAATCACTAAAGAGGAACTAGAAAGAGCAATTAAGTCCGCTGGCCCTGATGGTTTTTCTGCCTCCTTTTATAAGCGGTTCCTTCCTTCCCTCTCTCCCTTGCTTTTGGATCTCTATAATAATATTCTCGCCAGCCGTTAGTTTCACGAGGCCACCACCAGGCGGAGATAGTAGTTATTCACAAAGAAGGATGCGACCCCTCCCTGTGTGCCAATTATAGGCCAATTTCGCTTTTAAACATAGATTTAAAAAATTTAGCTAAAATCTTAGCATCGCTAAGGGGTTATCCCCTCTCTAGTCCACCTGAATCAGGTCGGCTTTGTCCCTGGCCATCAAGTGTCTGATAATACACGTAAACTTATAGACCTGATTCACGTGGCCAATGTAGGATTGACTCCCGCCCTGGTGATGTCCTTGGATGCAGAAAAGGCCTTTGACAGAGTTGACTGGTCTTTTATGGGCTCCAACTTACAGGCCTTAGGTTTCAAAGGCATCTTTATACATGGAGTCTCATCGGTATACTATAACCCTTCAGCTCTTGTTTGAGCAAATGGCTTTGCTTCTTATACATTTAACATTTTAAATGGCACCAGGCAGGGATGCCCACTTTCGCCCCTCCTTTTTGATTTAACTATGGAACCCCTTGCAGTCCCAACATCTCGGGCAGTCAGGTTCATCCAACAAGCCATAAAGTGGCTCTTTATGCAGATGATGTTATTCTTACCATAACTCGACCTGTTTCTCCCCTCCCAGTGATATTTGATGAAATTTGTGCTTATGGACAACTATCAAATTTTAAAATTAACTCAATTAAGTTCTTCCCTTGTACTTTGATTCTGCTACACTCCTTCAAGTTCCCACGGCTTTCATTGGAGAACTCATTCTCTGAAATATTTGGGAATATATCTCACTAGCTCCTATGATAAGTTGTTTGATGCAAACTCCCCCCCTCCCTCCCACCTATTGGAGAAAGTGCGCCATGACCTTAATTCCTGGAACACGCAGTTTATATCATGGACTGGCCGTATTAACGCCATTAAAATGACTATTCTTCCGAGATTTCTTTATCTCTTCCAAACATTTCCAGTTAGAGTTCCTTCCCTTTTCATGAAGACCCTTCAGCGTTTAGTCTCCAGGTTTATATGGTCAGGTAAGAGGCCTAGAGTACAGTTCTGGGTTCTCTGTCTTCGTACGAAAAATGGGGGTTTAGGCCAACCGAATTTTCACAAATACTATCTATCAGCTCACCTCACCCAAGCGGTTCTTGCTCATGCTAATACCCAAACTAGAGGGTGGGTTGACCTTGAGGCTCACATTATAAACTTCCTTTCTCCCTACGCACTCTACTGGATGTTACCTAAGAATCGCCACCGCCGTATCAATCTCCCCCCTACCCTTCTCTTCTCTGTGTCGATTTGGGATTATTGCAGTAGAACTTTCTCACTGGTCCAAAACCACCACTTTCTGACTTCCCTTTGGAACAATAAAGAGTTCTTGCCTGGACTAGGGCCCTCATTCCGAGTTGTTCGCTCGCAAGCTGCTTTAAGCAGCTTTGCACACGCTAAGCCGCCGCCTACTGGGAGTGAATCTTAGCTTATCAAAATTGCGAACGAAAGATTAGCAAATTTGCGAATAGACAGTTCTTAGCAGTTTCTGAGTAGCTCCACACTTACTCGGCAACTGCGATCAGTTCAGTCAGTTTCGTTCCTGGTTTGACGTCACAAACACACCCAGCGTTCGCCCAGACACTCCTCCGTTTCTCCAGCCACTCCCGCGTTTTTCCCAGAAACGGTAGCGTTTTTTCGCACACACCCATAAAACGGCCAGTTTCCGCCCAGAAACACCCACTTCCTGTCAATCACACTACGATCACCAGAACGAAGAAAAAACCTTGTAATGCCGTGAGTGAAATACCTAACTGCATAGTAAATTTACTTGGCGCAGTCGCACTGCGGACATTGCGCATGCGCATTAGCGACTAATCGCTCTGTTGCGACAAAAAAATAACGAGCAAACAACTCGGAATGACCACCTAGATCTGAAATCCTTCTATTATTGGACAGATCATAATATAAAATTTCTCCATGATATAGCACCTCTGCGGACTTTCCCTGAATTCTCCACTCTCCAGGATAGAATAGGCCTCCCTGTCAGATGCTTTCATCAATGCCTTCAAATCCGCCACCTATTTACTTCAATTTTGAGTAACCGCTCCTATCCAACCTTTACTCCTCTAGAAACATTTTATCTTCGTTGATCTGACTCTAAAGGCTTGATTGCCACTTTCTATACCTTACTGACAGCCCACAGCCAACCTCCCAAAGAATCCATGAGTTATTGTGGGAGGAGGACTTTGGGGAGACACTCGAGCCAGAAGAATGGGTTAAAATTCGAGAACTTGCTGCTAACTCATCAATTTGTGTCAGGTTCCAAGAAAACACTTTTAAGCACCTATACTGATGGTACTTAGTTCCTTCCCGCCTTCAAGCTATTTTTCCTCAATCATCAGACAGATGTTGGAGAGGTTGTGGACAAGAGGGGACCCTGGTGCACACATGGTGGAACTGCCCTAAGATAAAGCCCTTCTGGGCCATAGTACACCGTTTAATATCCAATCTCGCGGGTATGACACTCCCACCTTGCCTTTCTTACTCTATTCTTCTGCGCCCCATCCGTAACTGTGACAAAAATACCTCTGCTCTCATCAGACACGTTTTAAACACTAATTGTGTAATTGCGGCAAACTGGAAGAAGCCAGACCCTCCTTCCTCCGCAGTCTGGCAAACCTCAATTTGGCACACCTATCACCTTGAGTATATTACTAGCCAACTACATGAAATTCCATATAAGTTTATGGGACTCTGGTCTCCCTGGATTTCATATCACGGGACTAGCAATCACAACCAATAGAAGCCGCTAGGCTAGACTCAGTAGCACCAACAGACCCTTCCTTTTCCTCACTCTTTCCCTTTACTAACGCCTGTAACTTCCCTTTCCCTCTTTCCTACCCCTTTCTCTCTCCCCTTCCCTTCTTCTCCATTTATCTAAAAATATAGGTGTCTAATACATTATTTGATGTTTTGTTAACTATCAACCATATTTACCATGCATACTCTTTTATATTTTGTCTTTTGACATTTATAGCTGATCTCTGCATGTACTGTATACATATTTTTTTTCTCCTATGGTATACCTTAATAAAACTATTTCCAAAAAAAAAAAAGATACAAAATGATTAAATATCAATCTACTATGAAAAGGATAATTTCTTGAATGTGTACTATAATGGGTGTAAGCATTGTGTCGCAGAGAAGTGTGCATTTAACATCTCGCTCTGGGACAATATTATTCATGGTGACAGCTCATTATCTGGATCAGCAATGCTGCCACATCACAGTATACAGAGAGAGACACAAATTCTGATCTACGTGCCAGTGTTTGCCAGCATTGTATTGTACTTCACTTCACACTCTGAGAAATTTATTAGGAATACAAAAAAAAAATACATGAACTTAGGTGGTCATTTCGAGTTGTTCGCTCGGTAATTTTCTTCGCATCGCAGCGATTTTCCGCTAATTGCGCATGCGCAATGTTCGCACAATAAATTTGCTATGAAGTTTGGTATTTTACTCACGGCATTACGAGTTTTTTTCTTCGTTCTGGTGATCGTAATGTGATTGACAGGAAGTGGATGTTTCTGGTCGGAAACTGGCCGTTTTATGGGAGTGTGTGTAAAAAACGCTACCGCTTCTGGGAAAAACGCGGGAGTGGCTGGAGAAACGGAGGAGTGTCTGGGCGAACGCTGGGTGTGTTTGTGACGTCAAACCAGGAACGACAAGCACTGAACTGATCGCACTGGAAGAGTAAGTCTCGAGCTACTCAGAAACTGCACAGAGAAGTCTTTTCGCAATATTGCGAATCTTTCGTTCGCAATTTTGATAAGTTAAGATTCACTCCCAGTAGGCGGCGGCTTAGCGTGTGCAATGCTGCTAAAAGCAGCTTGCGAACGAACAACTCGGAATGAGGGCCTTAATACAGATTTCTTTATGATGTTATTTTAGATCTGAAAACTGTCCTATAGTAACTGTGGTGTCACATCGGAACACATTATAGTGTTATGTGAGTATTTGTGGCAGTAAGTGATAATGGTGGTGGGGCGGAGCTGTTGTTACAGTGAAAAGATACAAAGAGGTGGAGAACTTTTACAGCAATAACACTCAACTCCGACCACCAGGGGGTGCAGTGAGCAGGCACTTTAAGGCAATGGTTTCCAAACTGGGTGCCTCGGGGCACTTTCTGGGGTGCCCAGGGTTGGTGGTCCAGGACCATTTCAAATAACAGATGTGCGGGTTCAGACTTACTCAGTTCTTAATTGTAAAAATAAAGACTAGTTCGGATTTATCCAGATTTTTCTTATTGGTTATCCAAAGCACGTGACATCCAAGAGCCAATAAAATGCACTTCTGAGATCCGGGTAAATCCGAACCAGCACATCTCCAATTCAAATTATTTATGTAGTAGGCAAAAACAGTGCTTGTGACTTGTAATCATCAAATATGTGGACAAACAGAAGTGAATCCTGTCCCTCACCACATCACTGAGCGTAAGGATGACATATAAAACAAAATGTACTTAATTTCATATTTTTTCTGAATTTCTCAATAAGAAACCTTTGGCCAAGGGGTGTCATGAAAACATTTCTGATACTCTTGGGCACCATGATACATTAAAATTTGGTAACCACTGCCCTAGGGAATAAGGTCTGGGAAAGAGCAATTCTACTAGCTTATTACGGGAAGCAGTCAGAATCCCGGCTGTCGGCAACCCAGCAATCAGAATACTGACGCCTGGATCCCGACACTAGTATTCAGAAAGGGAGCAACATCCCAGCGCTGGAATCCCAACAACCGGTATTCCGAACGAGGAGACACCATGGCGCTGCAGAGGTAAGCCGCGCAGGGGGGGTGGTGGTGGTGGGGGGTGGTAGTGTTAGGTTTAGCCTGCATACCGTGGGTTAGGCGGCGCGGAGGGGGGGGTTAGGGTTATGCACCCCCCTTAGAAGGTTAGTGTAAGGCAGCGGGGATGGGGGGTTAGGTTTAGGCACCTCCGGTGGGTGGTAAGGCACAAAGGGGGTAGGTGAGGGTTCGACTAAGGGTAGGGAGGGTTAGGGGGGTGGGGAGAGGGTAGAACACCCTTTATACACCACTGTCGGTATTTTAAACTCCGACAGGGGTATTTTGCAGTCCGGGATACCATACGCCGAGATCTCATACTGATCCCCTTATTACCACTGCTTCCAAGTACAAGACCAAAACAGCCAAACAGTGGTTAGTTACGTCTGGTGCAAGCTAGACAATGAGAGCAGGTGTCTGGTTGGTTGCAAACTTTGCACCTAAATGCAAGTCTAGTCATATGTTCCAAAATTATCCCTGTCCAAATGAGGGCGATGTGGCATGAAAAGGGTCATGGTGATTCTGGGCCAAGACGTACTGTATCACTCTGAGACGGAGCCGAAAAGCAACGCTGGATCTATTCTGACAGTAGTAGTGAGCAGCAGTGTAAGTTCATCCCAGTCACCCAGAGGCAAGTTGGAGTTTGGTGCTCCCCTACCTTAAAAAAAGGTAAAAAACAATTATGTAGATAGTGCTCTCAGCTGGCCTACAGAGACTGGAGCAGTGTCCCTCTGTCCCCTACTGCTAGTGTTAGCAGGGCTCTTGAGCTGATTAACTCAGCAGCAGCGGGTGCACTACAGAGATCCATTGAAAAACTAGCTGACACACTTGGATCTCGCTGTGAACCACACAGGTGCTGCTGTACATGCAGGTAGCCCCTTCAAGGCTTGGAGCCCGGAGGCAGGCGTCTCCATTGCCTCTGGCACTTTCATCCCCAGTAGTGAACATACATTTTAGAGAAGTTAGATGCATGCAACTCACAATGGAGATAGATCTTGCTATGTCCAGCATTGTGCATGCTCCATGGCTGAGCGAATGAAACTAGGAGCAATTCACAATTATATACAACTCAGACTCTCTCCACTTGCGTGCTGCTCTGAATCCCATCGTGTACCTGTTGTTCTATGATATTTAATATTGACCATTACCCCCATATTATTATTGTATCACTTACTGGATGCAATCCTAAGAATATTGTGCATGAAATTCTTAAAAGAAAATTTGCCCGTTATTCGACTGTCATGGCTGAATTTTGAGATGGAGGTTACATACTATACTGAGGTTAAATTGTAACTTGGATCATGAAGCCGAGCCAAAAATCACAATTGTCTGCATTGAAATGCATGAGTTCACTGCACATGTGAAAACCATTAATATTATATATACATATAGCGTCATGTTAAACCCTCTTCTCCTTGCCTGAATTTAGATCACATTTAAAAATATTTCAGTCCAATAGCTTAATGCGAAATTTCAAGCTTCAGAACCGATTTGACATACTGGTAGGAGAAACAAACAATTTGAAACAAATTTGAGTGTCTTGACCTCATATCATATTATGGCCACATCTAATGATTTATTTGTGGACTAGCTGTTCTACCTGTTCTTTGCACTGGAGTTTCTGATTTTCATGGTTGTAAATATAAAACGAGTGTTAAAAATTTGGTCAATCTATAGAGATGGAAATTTGAGACATCTTAATGCAGGTAAATATTAATCCATGGTTCTTGGCGTTACCTGAGGAGCACCTGTAGCAGATACAGTCAAAAGTGACAGGACTATTTTTGTAGTTTATTAAATTGTACATACTGGAGGTGTAATCCAAATATTGATCCGATTGTCTGTTTGGGCGTAATCATTCACACAATGCAAGCCATGCATCAGTAATGACGTCATTATGTCAACCTCCTTTTCACCCCCTTAGGGGAGGTATATTAAAAGTCTGATTACGCTGCTTTCCTATTTCCCACCTGAAGAATACCTATGTTAAATTTCTTCATCCTAACATATCGGGAAGTAAAAGAGTTATTGATGAGCCAGATATAAATAGATAGATAGATAGATAGATAGATAGATAGATAGATAGATAGATAGATAGATAGAGGTATTCAATTTGTGCCGTTTTTTTCAACCATTCAAAAAAAACTGCACTTTTCGCCCGTTCTTAGGTTGAATTTATATTCAACCTATTCAATGCCCATGCCGTTTTTAGGTCTGATCAATATATTTGGTGAATTCGCCGCCGATCCACGTGTTAGGCCAAATTTTCAGGCGTTTTCGACAATATTTTAGGTCCTTTTTCGCCCATGCTGATTCAACAAAAAAAAAAAAAAACAGTCATGGGTGAAAATGAATAAAAAAAATGGGCAAAAACGTCCGCTATTGAATACTGTGAGGTCGAATTAGTACCGACTTACTATCAGAAAATTTGGTACTAAACACCCCATAGATTAGACCATGGGCGTAGCTACCATTGGTTCAGGGAGTGCAGCTGCTATGGGGCCCAGAGCTGAGAGGGGCCACCTTCCCTGTCAAAGTTATATGTGTTATATATATTTTTCACCATTGGTAGATACATAGAGGCCCTTACAAACTTTTGCTCTGGGCCTGCAATATACCTAGTTATGACCTGCTCAGTGTAATGTGGTATAAAATGAACTGGGGGGAATTATAATGTTACTTAATATGAACTGAGGCACTGTAATGTGGCACAATATAAAGTGGAGGCACTATAGTGTGGCACAATATGAACTGGGGGCACTGTAACATGGCATAATAAAAGTTCTGGCTATGCCCCTGGATTAGACTTTCTACTTCAGAAATCACTGATGCTTTCTACCTGTCTGGTTCGTCTGTATAAAGGATGGCTTCATTCTGAGCAATCCATTACCCCTATCTGCAACACACCCATTATTTCTGTACACCTGCTGCCATCTTAATATAACAGTACCTGGATTATTGAGTAAATTTATACAAGATGACTAGCGCCACCTAGTGCTACAGTAACAACTATTACAACACTTCATTTAGTCGAGGCATTAATGTTCATAATCAGTAGCTGCTGTACTCAGCAGGGAACAAAACCCAAAATTAGAGCAGATACATTATTCAGCGTCACATGTAACCAAGTAAAAATATTAAATTAAGTGCATTATAGTTCATCCTTAGGTTCAGGGACAGGACTAGCTTCTGTTTATCCACATACTTTATGATAGGAAGCCACAAACACTGGTTTTGCCTATTACATTGACCAGAAAAAAATTGAATTGGTCCTGGACCACCATTCAAGTCACCCCAGAATGCTGCATACAGTTTGGGAACCACTCATCTAACTTTATGTCTTTAAAGTATGTACAATCAGTTGAAGCAGCATTGTACCTGGCTGAGACATATATCGCATCGCCTCTAACAATTAGCACTATATAAGTGCCTATTTAACAAACTAATTAGGTCCATAAAACATTCAGGAATGCCTGTTTATGCATATTTTAGGCAGAATTCAGCATCTGTGCTATTTACCAAAGCAAAGGTGGATATATCAGAGATAGCTCCTATTATCTGATCAATAGCGTTCATGGTTTTCTATGGACACAGCACTAATAGACTTTTTAATAAGTTAAAAAAAGCTTAGGTTGTCTCCTTAGATTAATATCATCAGAAGATAGCGTTAGCCCGCACTTCTCTATGGGAGGGAATCTCAGCCGGAAATAGATCTTCTGATCCCTCCCTGGTTGTATGGTTCTTTTCCTGATGCCCATAACAACTATATTGCTTTGTTTGCCGCAGTTGTGCACACTCAGCAGATGATGAGCAGACTAATAGGCCTCACATTGCACGGTATGATCCATATTCATCAGGACAACAGTATTCAGAAGAGCTGTCCCGGCACATGAAAAACTATATATTGCAAGTTTTACTATTAACAGAACCATCGAAGAGAAAGATGTCTAAGCAGGCTTACAAAATACTATTTAAAAGGTCAGAGCAACTTGTGGCTTAGAAGTATATTCCAGTAAATTCACATTCACTGCAAAGTTAGGCATATACACGCTCCCAAAACGGCTTGGCCATGGCCCTTAGCTTCTTCACAGTCACCCAAGTACAGGCAACAATGTGTGACCATGCCTTCTCTAGTGCCAGGGACCGAATAGGAACAGTTTTTAATCATGAGGGGAAACCATCGATAGTAGGTGGATGCCAAAGAAACCGTGGCTGTGCATACCCATGTCACTTTGCCATCAGACCTCTCCTGTCAGTGGTAAAACTATTTACCATAGTGAGAAAACCATGAATGCTTACAAACCATTTGTGATGGTCAGTCTCAGGCCTAGGGATGGCAATCTCTTAGAAGCTCTGGTAGTGCACAAATGGCTAACCTAATCCATGCATATAACTGGTTTACTCTTGCTGTCTAGATGGGTTAAAGTTTCAGGGAAACTGTGTTTTGTGCACATGACCAGATCACCTTATTTAGTTAGAGGGACATGGAGAAGGGATTTGGGATTGAAATGCCGGTGGTTGTGATACCGGCGGTCAGAATACCGATCGCGGCATCCCACTGATCAGTAACCCGACAGGGAAAGGTAAGTATACTTACCTTCCCCCACTGCTCCCCCTCCCTTCTAGCAGCCTAAACCTAACCCACCTCTCCCCAAAGCCTAACCCTAACCCTCCCCGGTGGTGCTTAAACCTAACTCCCCCTCCATGCAGCCGAAACCTAACCCTCTGCCCACCTCCCCACCCCTCCTCCACAGCCTAATCCTAATCCTCCCTAGGGATGCCTAAACAAACCTCCCGCCCCCTCTGCACAGGCCATACCTTCTCCCCCCCCCCCCCCCCGGTCTAAACCTACCACCCTCGCCACCCCCCCTTTACCTTTCCGGCGGCCCGGCGGATGCTCGTTCAGGTTCCCGGCAATCAGGAATCCGGAACCTGGCTGGTGACCCTATTCAAGATGCCGATGTCGGCATTCCAAGTAGTGTCTGGATTTTGACTGCCGGGATCCCGACCAGATCCTGGAGAAGGAATTCTCTCAGGCTAGTTTTTCATTAGCATTGCATTTTGTTTTGTTTTTTCCAGGCTGACAGAACCCACCCATTCCAGATGAAGGGAAAACTAGTTTCCATTTAAAATGTGTTATTAATGGAAAATATAGAAAGATAAGAATGTATTGTTCCATGTGTGAAACATTCGTTATTATTGTATAGAAGTGTTTAAAATCTAATGTCTGTTAAAAAAAAATAATATATAAATTTAACAAAAGCAACTACGATTCAATTGTTAATATTTGTTGCCAATATAGCACCCAGGGAACACTATATGCAATATGGAAGTCTAAAGTGTGCTGGTAAGAGTGCAGGTAGAAATGAATACACATAATTCATACTTGGAACATATTCTGACTTCTGATAATACCAACAGGAGCGTAAGCTCGTCCCAGTTGCCCGGAAGTAAGATGGAGTTTGATGCCCCACCCCCTGGAAAACAAATATGGTGTGTGTATATACTGTATATATGGTGGCCAATCCCGGGTCGGCAGGATCCCGGGATTTTGGGCCAAAAATGGCTGGGATTCAATCCCGGGTTTGGAAGCTTCAATCCCGGGGATTGAGGGATCAGCATTGAGCGTCCACAGGACGCTCAAACGCTCCCCGGCTTCCGGGTCCCCAGCGCAGCGCGAGAGGTCACGCTGCGCTGTCAGCTGCTGGTGGGAGCCGCCAGTAGCGTTCACAGGATGTTGCCCTCCCCAGGTATATGGTGAGTTATATGTGCGGGGCGGGGTTGGGCGAGGGGGCGGCCACCTAGGTAAAAGCCAATCCCAGGTATCCCGGGAATCCCGGGATTGGCCATTTTTCAATCCCGATACCCGGGATTGAAAAAATGGCCCGGGATTGACCTCCCTAACTGTATATACAGTATATATACTGTATGTACACACAATTTACAGAATTATATAGATAGCACTCTCAGCCAACGACCGGTGAGTCAGGTTTAGGCTCACAAGATTCAGTTGTTTGCAGCATGCAGAATCAGCTTTCACCGGTGGGTCTTATCTCACAGTCCAGCAGCAGCGCGAGTGCGCCATCGCTTGCTGCAGTGCAGGCTGAGCGGTACCAGAAGGGAAACATCCTGTCCAATTATTGCAGGTGTTAAGCAGGGTTCCAGGGACAGAGCCGATTAACTCGGCAGCAGCAGCGGATGTGCCGCAGAGCTTTGTTGGAAGAGCAGCGGTCACACTTGGATCCTGTTGTGACCAAACAGGTGTTGCTGTACATGCAGGTGCCCTTTCAGAGCTTGGAGCCCGGAGGCAGGCGCGTCTATTCCCTCTGGGAGTTACGCCCCTGAATACCAATAATAATCTACTATATAAAAGCGAAAATCTGTCCTTCTCTACAAATCCACAATTTACAAGCAAAGATCGTGAAATTTTACATACGAGCGTATTAAAACATGGCGGAGGCAACTAAAACAATTAGAAATCCCTAGCACCCCTAAGGGGGGGGCAGCAGCACAGAGTATATCAGGAGACAGCATAACTGTGGAATTGCTGGAGCAATGTACTCAAAAATTGGTACACATTTGCCTTACAATCTGGAAACAAACACTGTGGGGGTCAGACACCCCTAGCACCCCTAGGGGTGGGACAGCAGCACAGAGTATGTCAGCAGACAGCGTAACTGTGGAAGGCCTGTGGCAATTTACACCAGACTTGGTACACATTTGACTTATGGGCTCTAAACACTTTGCGATCCGCCGCAAAGCTGCCCGACGGCGGATACGGCCAACGGGCGATCCGGCAGTGGGAGGGCAGTGATGTTTCTTCACTCCCCCCATCACCCAGCTCCATAGCAGTGCAGGCAAATATGGACGAGATCGTCCATATTGGCCTGCATGCACAAGCGACGGTGCACCAGCAATGAACGAGCGCGGGGCTGCGCATCGTTCATCGCTGGAGCCTACACACTGAAAGATATGAACGATACCTCGTTCATTATTGAACAAGATCGTTCATATCTTTCAGTATTATCGCCCAGTGTGTAGGGCCCATTACAATCTGGGAACAAACTCTGTGGGGGTTAGACACCCTAGCACCCCTATGGGTGGGACAGCAGCACAGAGTATTTCAGGAGACAGCATAACTCTGGAATGCCTGGACCAATTTACAACAAACTTGGTACACATATGACTTACAAGCTGGGAACAAACACTGTGGGGGGTAAGACACCCCTAGCACTCCTAGGGGTGAGGCAGCAGCACAGAGTTTTTTAGCAGACAGCATAACTCTGGAATGCCTGGAGCAATTTACACCAAACTTGCTACACATACGACTTATACTCTGGGAACAAACACTGTAGGGGTAACAGTGGGGTGGGCCAGTCGCACACACTACATTAGGATATACATGATATGTCAGTGATGACAGGGCTGCATGTGACAGGGCCAGCAACATGATGTGTGGACGGGAATGCAGGTAGCACAAACCCACACACAAGAGTTATATAGTGGAAGTAGCACGGTTCCCCAGCAGCACAGAGTATATCAGGAGATACAAAATGTGCTGCGCTATATAAGAAACTGTAAAAAAATCGATAATTTCACCGGGGCACTGACATGATGTGAGGAGAGGAATGGAGGCAGCAGGAAGCCACAGACTGAGAGTTGTATAATGGTAAGAGCAGGGTCTCTTGGTGGACCAAAAAGGGGTCCAGCCACTACGCAAAGTGCATCAGGGAAGCAAGATATGCCTATATACTAGATCTCCAACCAACGTAAATTAACAAACATCTATCATTCTAATTTACCATCCTCATCCCGTAGCATAGCACGGGTATTCAGCTATCTACAATGCTATTTATACTGGGTTCACTACGGCTGGCCGGCGGTCGGGCTCCCGGCGACCAGCATCCCGGCGCCGGGAGCCCGACCGCCGGCTTACCGACAGCTTGGCGAGCGCAAATGAGCCCCTTGCGGGCTTGCTGCGCTCGCCACGCTACGGGCACGGTGGCGCGCTACGCGCGCCACACTATTTTATTCTCCCTCTATGGGGGTCGTGGACCCCCACGAGGGAAAATAATTGTCGGTATTCCGGCTGTCGGGCTCCCGGCGCCGGTATACTGAGCGCCGGGAGCCCGACCGCCGGCAAACAGAAGACCACCCATTTATACTGTGTGTTTAATATTTACATTTATTTTTGTAAACAGACATTCTTAAAATCCCGGGCAACGCTGGGTACTCCAGCTAGTATATAATAATATATAGTATACAAAAAGAACAACTCTTAAATAATCTACATACATAATCTACATTACATCATTAGACTGGAGTATACATATATGAAACACTGGTACAAAGACTAAATACATCCATCAATAATAACTGACATGCAAATTTGGCAAATTATTCACTTCACAGCCATATACAGGGGAATTATTAAAGCTTCTAAAAATGAAAATTAGTAGTGAGGGTCATTCCATGGTAACAAACGTTACATTTTGAAATATATTTCACGTGAAATATAGTTTTTTGAGCATGTGTTTTGAATATTTTGTGCAAAGTAAATGTTGTTTGTGTGGTACATGATATGCTTTAATTTTGATGCAAAGCTTGTCATGAAATCTGGTAACAAACGTTACATAAAAAGACCATTTTCATGGAATGATCCAGTGCTGCCCATAGCAACCAATAATGGGGGTAATTCCAAGTTGATCGCAGCAGGACATTTTTTAGCAGTTGGGCAAAACCATGTGCACTGCAGGGGAGGCAGATATAACATGTGCAGAGAGAGTTAGATTTGGGTGAGTTATATTGTTTCTGTGCAGGGTAAATACTGGCTGCTTTATTTTACACTGCAAATTAGATTGCAGATTGAACTCACCACACCCAAATCTAAGTCTCTCTGCACATGTTATATCTGCCTCCCCTGCAGTGCACATGGTTTTGCCCAACTGCTAAAAAAAATTCCTGCTGCGAGCAACTTGGAATTACCCCCAATATGCAAGCAATCATTTCTCTGTTGCGTCGTAGAAAATAAAAAACAGAATCTGATTGGTTGCTATGGCCAACACCTCCACTTGCCATTATTAAAAGCATTTGGTAAATCAACCACCATGTCTCCAGGGAGAAGCTGTTCTATCAACCTATTAGTAGCTGTAACATTACAAATAACAGGAGGATAGGTGTATGTGCAAACTTAAGATTTAAGAAAATGATATTTGCCTCTACGGAACACATTTCACCTGGAATAATTAATCTTACCAATGATTTACACCTCCACATACCTGTTTATCTGCCACTGTCTAGTCCAGTATCCATGACACAGAGGGAATAAAGCATAATAATAAACCTTGATATTTTATACACTGAGCCCAAGTTCCATACATAGAGGAGAGATATTCCGGGTGTGACCACCCCTCCCTACCAACTGATAGGAGAAACACAAGTACGTTCATAAACTCATAGGGCATAGGGGATATTATATTTTTTTCCACTTTATGATGTCAAAGCTTATCAGATCCCGATTTCCATTTCCACGTCCACAAACTGTCCAACTGCAAACTCTCCCCAGTTCCGTAGATTATTTTTAACGTGCTAGCTGGTACAATAATGAATATTAATTTATGGAAAGAACATTCCCCTGTGTACGTGTCAGAACTATTATCAAATAAAGGTCAAAGAGCACGCTGAACATTTCATTGCCAAAGAAAAAGGTTCTCTATAGTATTGAGTACCTGTAATAAAAACAAAGTTGGCTGACACAATGAATGTTTCAGTTTTGGGTAAGATATAGTCGATGCTACTTTTCAATATATCTGGGACAGGAATATCTTGCAAACGTTTTCAGCATTTACAGTATATATGTATATATGCATGTGTGTATGTAAATCCAGTATTTCTGTACTGGCATCCCACAACCCCCTCTGATTTGTTGCCTGGCTGTCCCAGTATTACTGCAGAGCTGAGTTTGGGGAGGAAAGTAATAAATACAAAGGGGAAGGTGTTACTAAAGGGTTGTGCTGGTGGGTATGCGTTACAGGATGGGCAAGGGGAGTACAGCGGATGTGTGTTGCTTCAGGGTTGGGGAAAGGGGAGGTAAGTGTAGGGAGTATGTGTTACCTACAGAGGCATGGATATGTTACAGTGGAATGGAATGGTTGACTCCCATTATGACATGTTCACACAAACTACATGGAACGGCCATATTCCTGCTTGCAATGACGCACACACTTGTCGCTATATGGACTTTTAAACAATGTTGAGAAGATCCTGTTTTCCAGTAGCTTTTCAGCACACAGTATATATTAATTTATTGTAAACAGCTATCCAGCCCCCTCACGTTTAAATCATACCTTCCGTCTGCTACACCCCTGTTAGGAACTCTAGTGCTATTTGTGTGAGAGTCCTAGACAATAAATGGACTGAGGTACACTTTCAGGAGCACGGAGGGAAAGCTCAGGTCTGGGTCGGGATCTCAACCAGGACGGGTGAGGCACTGCGGGATGGAATATGGTACTGAAGAGATGACTTGTGGGCACAGTACAGATGGTATGCAGACTCAGGGGGTAATTCATACCGGATTGTAGCAGCAAATTTGTTAGCAGTTGGGCAAAACCATCTGCACTGCAGGGGGGGGCAGATATAACATTTGCAGAGAGAGTTAGATTTGGGTGGGTTATTTTGTTTCTGTGCAGGGTAAATACTGGCTGCTTTATTTTTACACTACAATTAAGATTTCAGTTTGAACACACCACACCCAAATCTAACTCTCTCTGCACATGTTATATCTGCCCACCCTGCAGTGCACATGGTTTTGGCCAACTGCTAACAAATTTGTTGCTACAATCAGGTCTGAATTATCTTCTCAGTGCAGTTGGAATATCTCCGCAGGAGCACAAGGCAGGGGTTTTACACACTGAGGACTGGAGGTGGACACAGGCAGGGCAAGGACTTGGACATGACTATGTAGTAAATCTGGAGTATCCACAGGACAGGCAAGGTCTTGCAGACAGGGACCAGCAGCTCATACAGACAGGTACAAGCTGTAACCGGCACAGAGCACTGGGTTGACTGACCTATAAGAGAATACTGACCAATGGTAAAGCTAGCCTGAAGGTGTTTACTTAATTACAAAACTCCATGCAACTGCAGTGCTGCCCGTGCAGCCTGGCATCTCCTGTAACTAAGAAACAGGTGCCCTGCGTCCTTGTTGCTAGGTACTCAGCGGGGGTCGCCGGCCAGAAGTACAGTGACATCCCGGTCCCCTAGCAATGTCCGGGACCTGTCAGATGTGGAGCCATGGAGTTGGCTCGTGACAACTCCACTGAAACTGCCCTCACGAAAGTCTGCAATGACCTCCTTGCTGTCAAATCCAAGGGCCACTACTCTGCTTATTTTCCTTGACCGCTTTGCTGCTTATGACACTGTGGACTACCCTCTCTTTTTACAAATACTTCACTCCTTTGCTCTGCATGATACTGCCCTCTCATGGCGGTCCTCCTACCTCTTTGACCATTCTTTCTCTGTCTCCTCCAATGGCAACACCCCTCCACCTTCCCCCCCCCACCCCCCCACACACACACACACACACACACACACACACACACACACACACAATTCCATTAACAGTAGGTGCCCCCCAAGGTCCTGTTCTTGGACTTCTCCTGTTCTCTCTATATACAGTACATCCTCTTTAGGTGAGCTCATTTGCCTGCAATTATTATCTCTATGCTAATGATACTCAAATCTGCCAATCCTCTCCTGACCTCTACCCCTCTCTTCTCACTCGTATCTCCAACTGTCTCTTTCCTACCTCTTCTTGGATATCCCATTGCTTTCTTAAACTTAACATGTGAAAAACTGAGCTGATAATTTTTCCTCCCTCCCGCACAAACTCACTTCCCACAATTTTTATTATTTATTGAAGGCACAACTATCTCCACTAGCCCCCAAGTACACTGCCTTGGAGTAATCCTTGACTCCTCCCTCTTCTTTAAACCACACATTCAGTACCTCTCACAAACCTGTAATTTCCATCTCAAAAATATTTCCAGAATCAGATCCTCTCTCACCATGGATGCTATTAAGACCCTCATACACTCATTGTTCATCTCCAGATTGGACTGCTGTAATCTCATATTTGGCAATCCTGACAAACACCTCACTCCACTCCAATCTCTCCTCAATATTGCTTCTCAACTCATCTCCTCACCAAACATACTATGTCCACCTCCCCTCTCTTACATGTCTTTCACTGGCTCCCCTTCCCCTTCTGAAACAAATTCAAGACTCTCACACTCACTTATAAGGCCCTCACCCATTACTCTCCCATGTACATCTCTGACCTTCTCTCCCTTTACATTCCTGCCTATCCTCTTTGCTCACAAATGCATGCCACCTCTCCTCCCAACTGATTACCTCCTCCCATTCCTGCCTCCAAGATTTTACACGTGCTGCTCCCTATCTCTGGAATTCTCTACCCCTCCCCATCAGCCTTTCCACCTCTCTACAAAACTATAAACAGGCTCTCAAAACCTACTTCTTCATCAAAGCCAGCCATCTCTCATCCTAAGCCTCTGTTCCATGCTACTATCTACCCCTCCCCTTTAGAATGTAAGCTTTCAGGAGCAGGACCCTCACCCCTAATGTGCTTTCCCTCTCTGACTCTAATTACACCATACTCCTTACAACGGCACTTTGCCCTCAGTTGAGGCCACACTGATGCTTAATTCGCAGTCATGTCTGCAGATACAGCAATATTTATATGCCATGTACTTGTCCTACATTGTGTTGTACTGTAAGCCACAGTTTTCCATGTTTTGTTCATTAATAGCAATAATGATAATAAGCTCTTCTCATGTAAAAACATTTCTTCCTTTGCTAAAGCACACATACAAAATAATATATGCCAATCCCTTGTAAAAATCAGCATCAGCGGTGCATTCAAAATCAGCCAATCACAAGCGGTTCATCTTCATCGGGCAAATGCACCTGCCCTAGACCACTTGCAATCATTACAGCTTTTCCAGGCGTATGTGTCTGTATTGCAGGAAGGTGTCCCAACTGCACTAAGTCTGTGTTAGAATGCCCCTTCTCACCTCTGTCGCTCCACACCAGGCACAAACAAGCATACGCGTCATAATCACACAGATCTGCCTAGGTGTACGGGTGCTTTCCTTTTCTGAACATGCGCAGAGGAATTTCACAAAAGATACACAATAAATG
Organism: Pseudophryne corroboree; assembly: GCF_028390025.1. Classification (NCBI taxonomy): domain Eukaryota; kingdom Metazoa; phylum Chordata; class Amphibia; order Anura; family Myobatrachidae; genus Pseudophryne; species Pseudophryne corroboree. The sequence continues at coordinate 383,956,546 of NC_086452.1, forward strand.
CTCGCGCACACATCTATCCCTCGCTGACTGTCACAGTGATGAGAGGCGCAGTGTAACTGTACTTTCCAAGTTTACATTTTATCGCCACACTTTCATATAACTCAACCTCCTGATGTGGACCATGCACCAGAAAACATTGTACAACCCAGAGATTTATTGGTTGATCAAGAGAGATGATGATGATGATGATGATGATGATGATGATGATGATGATGATGATGACGACGACAATGAGTCTAATAATAATAATAATCAAATATTATTAATACATTTTTTCAGCTGATGCTGACTCCTGCCTTGGAGTGTCGCAAAGAGTCTATGGTTCAGAGAAGCATTATATGTAGACATTTATGTACATATTATATTATACATAAAACATGGCAAGTTATCCGTCATAAGTCATTTAATAGAAGTCAAGTTTTGAAATTCTCAGCACGCGCATTAAAGATGAGTAAATGAAATATTATAATTGGCATGTCTTCCTTGAGCACGCAAGAATTATCTACTTAAACCCTAATCTGTTTAAATATGACCTTCCCTTGAAGTCTGCTCAGCTGAAGTCTTCTCAGTCAGAGAGTATTACGGAAGGCAAATTATATTCTTAAACTGCACACACAAGATTTGATGCCAGGCATTTTCCATTCAATCTGCACAGGACCCAGTTATCCTTCACACAGTGATTCTACCAAATCAGCAGTATAGAGCGGTTCTGTCATTCTCACCTAAACCCCAAGGATTATTCTCAGACCTAAAGTGAGGATTTAGCAAATTAAACATGGATAGGAACTGTCATAATGACCGTGATTGGGATGGTGGGTTAAGTATCGATGCTGCCAGTGTATAACATCGATGGAATGAAACCCATCAATGGGCATCACTGCTGGAGACCACAGCAGTCCATTGGTCAATTAGATTTCGGGAGTAATGCTTAGTGATGAAGGGCTGAGCTGACCTCCATGCCCCCCTGCGCCTTTACAAAAAAAAAAAAAAGCATTGGTGACAGGCTGCCATCGAAGGTGGAGAACCATCGGATCTCCACCATCTATATGGGTACTGCACTGACCCAAAGAGCCATCTCAAACATACTTTCTTCCAATGTTCCAATGTTTAACTCCTCAACCACAGTGACTGTGTAGCACTTTGCGTGCAGAGCCAAAACCGCAATCCTGCACTGCAGGGATGAAGAATACACGTGTCGTGCTGTAAATGGGTGCACCAATGACAGAACGGGTTTTCCCTGACTATGAGTAATTTTCAGTTTAAATATTCTGTTATTATGTATCAGAAAAACAAGCATGTTTCCTATCTCTCTCCCCCAGTACCAGTATTTCCCATAACGTCACTGTTTGCATGTGTTCTTAGTGTTCATTCTAGGCTGTTTTAGCAGGGCGCCGCGCCCTGCCCGTTTATTAGCAGGCAAAACCCGCCCTGCCCCTTTTGCGGCGCCCTGCTAGAACAGCCACCCGCTTCCTGCCCTCCCAGCGTGTAAAGATGCCGTACGCATGCGCGCGGCATCCATTCACGCATTGGAAGAAAGCTGGGGGAAGCCCAGCACCGCCGGAGGTGCTGGGCACGCCCCCAACAGTGACATCAATGGCCACAGACGCCCTCTATAGCAGCGTCTGTGGGCCGCACCGCCAACTAAAATGACGGGGGCGTGGCCAAGCCCCCTAATTTGTATGACCGCAATGTGCCCCCAAACTCCGGCGCCCTGCCCCTGCCTCTGCCTAGAGGGAACACTATGTTCTAATTGTTTAAAATGTATTTAAAAAAATAAAATAACAAAAAATAAGCATGTTCCTTGCTTACATACACCTGCTTCCTCTAATGTGTTGTTCTGTAAAGTTGTGACAGTGAAAGGCTGCATGTGTGCATAAACATTTAGCACGTTCAGGGCACAAGACTTAATGCTGCTGAACATGATCACATGACATACGTCAACTGCACAGCTGCCAATGGGACTGCACTTCAGGTGTCCGCAAGCTCCAACTCTGGCCGCTGAGTTCTACTGACTGCCATCCTGTTGCCCACCCTTAGACACCCAATCCAGGCTGGCTCAAACATCTCATAATGATCACAGCTGCTGGCATGGATTTATGAGCTTGTACTGCACATGCCAGGCCCAAATCAGAAGGTGCCTTTACATCTGTCAAATCTCTGGCTCTCCTCTAGCTGTTCTACAGCTGTTGAAAAAACAAACAAATGTTCATTAACGACTACGGCTCAGCTGTACTGTATAAGCTGAACATGCAGCGTGACAGTTGAGTGTCCACATTAAAAACACAGGACAGATTGTCAGTTTAGTTTCTAATTCAGACAGTGTTACATAGTGCATTTTTGTGCATTTTTTAACCAACGTCTCTTTGTTATCAAAGGAAGGAAACTGATTATGACACAAATACAGTCGCAGTGACCAATAAATTACCAGTCTGCAAAACTATTTTGAAATATATGATAAATCTAATACAAATTACTATTAAAGTTATATTTATAAAAGGTGCAACAAACGGTTCCCAACACCGTACAATAGTGTTTCCCAACCTACATTAGTGTTTCACGATCAAGGAACACTTACAGTCCATGTTTTAGTGATATCTATGCTTGAGCACAGGTGGTTAAACCAAAATAACAGAGGTACTAATGAAGTCACATGTTTACAAGTATGTCTATCCTTAAAACTTGGGGCCTAGTTCAGAGTTGATCGCAGCAGCAAATTTGTTAGCAGTTGGGCAAAACCATGTGCAC